>NC_046363.1:1364706-1668456 GCF_011125445.2 Fundulus heteroclitus
GATTCGTCGTCGCTCTGTTACGAGCGACGACGAAAACACAACCACAAGCCAAGCTACTCTTGCTGCTGCAGGTAAAGGCTCGTTAGCTCAGCAAAGAAATACTCTGTAATTCCGATAAAACTTGCTCGATAGCCGCGCTAACGCTAGTTTCATCGACTGAAGCCGCCATGTTGTTTAGACTGAACTGACGCGCTTCCCGTTGCGTCACACCTCAACCCGCCTCAAAGCCAACGCTGATTGGACGTTCGTTTGGTGAACGGCTCCAAATTTTCTTTAACGGAGAGTAGCCAGACTGATCTGCGAGTGAAACCTTGAAAGCTCGCGAGATCAGGATGGTCTCACGAGGCTATCAGATCATAGCCAACACTAAAGAGAGTTGGATTTATTTATTTTCTTCCGTGTTTTAGTTTTCAGCTAATCCACACAAGATCCCTCTTTATACTCCAGAGGAGTTAGAAAGACTTCTCAGGAAAAATGCTGCTCTAGAAAGAATTCAACATGAAGTGGATATGGAGAAAAACCACCTGATGCCAGGTAATCAGCACAAGATGCCTGCCATCACCACAGAGGACTTTGACAAGCTTCCACAGAAAACAGCTGTCATGAAGCTGAAAATCCATCAACTTGAATTTATTTTTGATTTAAACACTTCATATGGAAATTAAACAACCTTGCCTGTGATTTCAAAATGTGACCAATAGCTCAGCAACTCAGTCAACAAACAGTTCCCGGATGGAAATGAGAATAAATCCACCTGCAACAGAAAGTTTTGATGCTAAACAAATGGTTGAAAAAACATGCAAACATCTGTAACCTTCATAGACAACTTTAACATCTTTTAGGAGAGGCGATATCTGTTAAACAGCGATAGTTTATCTCTAAATAGGTCAGGTACCAAACGCCTTATTTCCATCATTTTCTATTCCATTCTGTTAGCCATGCACGTCAGCTTTGTCCCAAAACAAAGTACAGCAAGTGCAAAAATAAATGATAACAAAACAAGCCAAGATAAAGATAGCCAGAAAGCTGACACAGAAAGAGACTACATCAGAATTATAGGAGGATGTACCCCAGATTTCAACAGGACAAAAAGAGGACTCCCTCTTAACTCACACAGATAACCCAAAACCTCCATCCCCATTGACACAAGTCCAGGCCACAACCACATCCCCTTTTTCTCCACCAAGCCCAGGTGTGCCCATTCTGGATTTCCCCAACAACATGAAAGAGGTTTTTAAGATTGTCCTACAGCTGACATCCTGTCTGCACAGCGATTCTGATAACCCTAGTTCTGTGACTAAACTAGCATCTTCCAAAGGCACCAGACTACCCAATCCTCTTCTACCTATCAAAGAACATGCCTGTGCCCAGGACCTTCAGATCTCTTCTCTGTGATACACATGGGGCCTAGCAACAACATTATCAGATGACACTCTTGCACATCAGCTTGGTCCTTTTGGCGCGAAATAGCTATGAAATATCTGTAATGATACATGGCAGAAAAAAGAAAGCTAAAAGGATAACAAATAGGAATAAACAATCATGCTTAAAAGTCAGAAATTGTCAGATGCAACCTGCCACAGAGACAAATATTAACCACTAAGTCATACAAACTGGCTTCATTAAATATTAGATCTCTTTCAGGAAAATCACTTTTACAGTTTTTCCCAGTTGCTTTAGTGCATTTCTCACAACAGAATTAAATGTTGCAAATATTTAGTGCAACCTCCACAACATTTAGTCATTTGGGTGCAACCTAGTGGCAGTTTCATGTTAATTTCATCCAATGGCATATGCTTTTAGCCTCGTGAGACCATCCTGATCTCGCGAGCTTTCAAGGTTTCACTCACAGTTCAGTCTGGCTACTTTCCGTTAAAGAAAATTTGGAGCAGTTCACCAAACGAACGTCCAATCAGCGTTGGCTTTGAGGCGGGTTGAGGTGTGACGCAACGAGAAGCGCGACAGTTCAGTCTAAAGAACATGGCGGCTTCAGCTGATGAAACTAGTGTTAGCGTGGCTATCGAGCAGGTTTTATCGGAATTACAGAGTATTTCTTTACTGAAAGAAGAGCAAAACACTGCTCTGGAGGCTTTTCTCAGAGGAAAAGATGTTTTTGCTCTTCTCCCGACTGGTTTCGGCAAGAGCTTGTGGTTGTGTTTTCGTCGTCGCTGTTAGTACGTCATATGCTTCGTTGATCTAATTGGTTTATTTGGCCCGTCTATCACCAACATAGGCCAATCAGCTAACCAGTATTTTCGCCCCTTCCCAAAATTACTTCAATGGAAGGTTTCCAGATGGATATGCGGAGCAAATCCATCTGGCGGAGTCAGGTTAATATGCTTTTGGACATGAAGCAATTGAGTAAATAGAAATATCTTCAAAATGATTACTTTTGACTTGCTTTTTATCACTATTAACTTGCTTTATTTTGACTGTCAAAATTAATTATACTTGTACAGGCTGAATTGTCTTTGTTCATACGACAAATAATCTTCATGTCATTGCTTGCGTCATTCCACACAAAATTGTTCAACATGCTGTCAAACATTTTGTACATCCATTCTCAAAAATATTATTGTGTTTCCATGAAAATGTCCATAAATAACTCTTCTCAGGTGAACCTTATTTTACACTTTTACACACCTGAAAAGGGGTGTGTGAACTATTAGTTGCAGCCAATGACAAGCCTCTTCTTCACAGTCACGCACAGTTAAATCCCATGAACCCCCACTTTACAAGTATGTATAAACCAGGAGACAGGATTGACTTGAGGAGCATACTGTATCTAGAAAACATCAATACATGGAAGGTTAGCCTTGTGGAAGAGGGGTGAGGATGTGTGGAGGAAGGGGACCAAACTGGGGAAGAAGAGGCTAACCACATAGACAGATTCCTGATGAAATCAGGGGAACACTTGTGGATCCTGTGGTAAATCATGGCCTCACAATGGCGATGATTCAGACATGTTGCATACAGTAATTTAGGGTTATTCAGCACAATCTACTTGGCTCTGCACTATCATAGTCATACAAGAGGCTTGCATTGGGACATGACCTTATAACCTTTTACACATAGACTTACAATTTACTTTAACTGTAGCTCAGATTTGGTGTGGCAAAGTGTGCTGTAGTGTAATAGTAAATAAAAGAGAATTGTATTACAGTACTGTAAAAATTTAGCATGTTTACTTTTTTTGCACCTCAAAAAGGATTGCAAGAAAACCTAGAAGAGGGGGAAGAGATCCCCTTTTGACTCCACAGCAAGAGAAAAGCATTTGTGCATTGGTCGTCGCAAACAATCCTATAAGACTGAGAAATACAAAGAGCTGTTCTGGAAAATGATAACATTTTTGAAAATATTCAATCAATAGGAATTTCTATAATATACAGCGTTCTCAGACGGAATCAAATGTGCATGCAACAATTGTATAATGTACCATTTCAACGGAACAGTGACCAAGCGAAGGAGCTCCATCACCAGTATGTTCAGGTAAAACTTGTATGCATGCTTTACTGTTTAGTGCTTAACTGTACAACTTTTATGTATTGCTATGCACTGCACTTGTATTAAAGTGTCACACGTTACTGTAATTATATTTACAGTGCATACTGTAGAATTTGTTGTGCCAAATGCTCTGTTACACTGACATTTTTTTCACCCTCTTCTTAGTGTATCCTGGATTTCGAGGCCAGGAAACCACTGCACCCAATCTTATATGTTGATGAAGCGATATTCAATCTGGAAAAATGCAGATGTCGAGGAAGAAATTGCATAGGAGAGAGAAACACCATTGATGTCCCAGGCCATCGAGGAGGGAATATTACAATGTGTGCAGCAATCTCAGAAAATGTCGTCCACAACAATATTGCAACACAAAACTCCTATTTGAGGTTCTTTATGTTGTAGATCCATACATTAATATGCTTTAGTTTGGGATAATGTAAGTGTCCACCACTGTGCTCTGTTCGGGCAGTAGTTTGTAGCAGATGACAGGATGCTTGAGGAGTATTTCCCTCCCTGCTCTTCATTCCTAAATCAAATTGACGAGTTCTTCCTTGGGGTGGAAGGTATTTGAACAGCGTCCACATCCCCAAATGACCCGGCTAGCAGCCATGGATGCAGCTTGCAATAACATTACAGCACAGTCCTGCAGAGGGTGGATTCAGCACTCAAGAAGATACTTTCCTGGTTACATTGACAGAGCTGATATTCGTTGAGATGTAGATGAAAATTTGTGGCAAGACACAGGCAGCGTCTAGTTGTCCACGATTGATTTGCAGCACTGTCAGTTTTACAGTATTTTCAGTTTCTAAACTTTTGCAGTAAGGTTTACTAAGCCAAAGGGAGTTTGTATTTGCTGTAAATGTTATTTTTTCCCCAGTTGCGCAATGCTGTGAACCGTTACAAATGTACAGTATAAAGTAAAGTGCATATTCAGTGTCTTGACTTTTATTTAATTCTTGTTTTCAAAATGCCATGCAAGATATGTAACGCTGTCTTCACTTTACATGACATTAGGAAGCACTTCCAGAGTAATCAGTCACAATGAAAACATGTTCAAACCATTTGACTTGATTGTTCAAAGATGAATGTGTCATAACTTGTCATTTTGATGACACTGGAACTGTCATTGACATAAATACTTGCTTTTGAAGAACAAATTATCCATTATGATAAAGGGACTTGCTTTTGAAGTATGAACTACCCATTTTGAGCTACTGACTTGCTTTTGTGCAACTGAATTTCCATTTTGAGAAAGTGACTCACTTTTGCAGGTTTTCTACCATGTTTACCAGTTTGCACTAATTGTTTTGAGAAACACCTTAGCAGTGGTGCAAACTTTAATACTGTTTTAAGAAAAGCACCAAAGGGACTGAGAAAAACTATAATCAATGAAATCATTACTGACAATAATCTTGAAGATATGTTTTTAACAGAAACATGGTTACATGAACTTAGTGAGGCACCTATTCTGAGAGAGTTGACTCCTTCAAACTACAATTTTCTTTGTGAGAGCAGACAACAAAGGAAAGGTGGAAGAGTAGCAACCTTGTTTCGTGATTCACTAAAGTGTAAAAAGGTGTATCTGGGAAAATTCAACTAATTTGAAGATGGATAGATAGATAGATAGATAGATAGATAGATAGATAGATAGATAGATAGATAGATAGATAGATAGATAGATAGATCTTTATTGACCCATAGGGTAAATGGACTGCATGTGCTGAAAAAATATATATTAAAAAAAACTTCCACCATAAAATACAATAAACATCAAATACACATATTGCACATTACAATGCAATGCAAGTGCAGAAATAAAAACATGTACTGCACAATCTAAACATGAAAAAACTGAAAACAACAAACCAAATCATCAAAGCAGCCTTCAGACGTCCCCACACTATATGCCTACATTATTTATTAATCTAATGGTCTTAGGGATGAATGAACATTTATATCTATTATGTTTGTAAATGGACACTCTATACCTTTTGCCAGAGTGTAGCAATTCATGTTGTGAATAGAGGATAAGAGTGGGATCCGACCATACTCTCTGTGTGAGCCCGAGAACAGACCCCTCGTAAATCGACATGCAGGGAAGAATACTGTATTTCTCGGACTGTAAGGCGCACTTAAAATCCTAAATTTTCTCAAAAATTTATGGTGCACCCACAGACATCATATACGTAGACGCGTCATAGGGCGCAGGTTCGCACGTCAACGTCACCACCATATTGTATGTGGCAGAAAAAAGTTGAGTTGTGTTATTGTGAGCGTGAATCAGAGAAGATGCCTCATTCCTGTGCTGTATGGAAATGTATTCTGGCTGATTTCACTACTTGTATCTGCCTTCTTTAAACTAAGGCTGCACCAACCTTTAGGAACAGACTTTTTGGGGGAGTATTAAAGAGGTAAAATTAATAATATGAGAAAAAAAGTCCAAGGTCAATAAAGTAAAAAAACAAAAACAAACACAAAAGTGATAATGTTATGAGAAAAACGTCATATTATGAGAATTAAGGGGGAACATTTCCGGAATAGTCACAGTTTGCAGAATTATTTCACTGCTGGAGTAATAGGGCCAGGTTAGATTATTTTGAATATTTTTATTCTTTAGGAGAATAAATTCAGGATAATGAAGCTAAGGGGAAACGAAAATAAACTTGCAATATTACAAAAAAAAAATACTATGAATACAAAGTATATTCAGAGATTAAAGTCCCTCTGATACTGTTTAAGTGACTGAGTAACTGCAGATTTGCCACATTTAAGATGGCGGATGCCCTGACGCATCGCAGCATAGGCAGAACCCACCCAATGACGAGTCTACTCTTATATTATGTCTATGGGTGCACCTTTTAATCTGGTGCCTCTTATATATGACTACTGTTATGCTCAGTGACTGATTTTATGTGGTAGCGTCTTTAAGCTGATAGCGTCTTTGATTATTAGGGTTAATGAAACGGGAGCATGATCACTGACTAGAATAGGATGTATTACAGCATCTGAAATGTCAGAGAGCAGTGAGCTGCTGAATAAGAAATAATCCAAACGAGAATAGTAATGCTGGACATTTGAAAAGAAAGTATATTCCTTACTGTTAGGTTGCCATGCATCGCAAAGACCATATTCACTCATGTATTGTTTGACTACATGATTGCCAACTGCGCTGAGTCCCTGTTGTATTCAACCAGTCTATTTCCTCATTTAGACCAAAGTTGAGGTCGCCCCTAATTAATAAAGCAATCCACGTGTTTTGAAAGTGCATAGAAAAT
The DNA here is from genome assembly GCF_011125445.2 of Fundulus heteroclitus. Taxonomy (NCBI): domain Eukaryota; kingdom Metazoa; phylum Chordata; class Actinopteri; order Cyprinodontiformes; family Fundulidae; genus Fundulus; species Fundulus heteroclitus. The sequence goes on from NC_046363.1 coordinate 1,371,486, forward strand.
TTGTGAAAGAATGAGGGTTCATCAACATTTGGGCCATATATACTGATAATACATAACTTTTGATTATGAATAGATATTTTTATTATTGTGAATCGATGTTCAGGATCTATAATTTTGTCTAATATTGTAAAACTAACATTTTAGTGGATAGCAAAGCTGTCAGCTGGCCTGCCTGGAACCCTTTCGGTCCACGTACCACAGGTGCCCTATCGACAAATATTTAACTCCATCCACTTCATCAAGTAAGGTAAAACCCAAATAAGCTAAAATTAGGGAGTATGACAACAGTTACATCGAGTTTGGCTTTATGGAGAAAGAGGAGTTATGCTCCACCAAATCTCTAATACTAGGTGTATGTATGTATGTATATACAGGTAAAAGCCAGTAAATTAGAATATTTTGAAAAACTTGATTTATTTCAGTAATTGCATTCAAAAGGTGTAACTTGTACATTATATTTATTCATTGCACACAGACTGATGCATTCAAATGTTTATTTCATTTAATTTTGATGATTTGAAGTGGCAACAAATGAAAATCCAAAATTCCGTGTGTCACAAAATTAGAATATTGTGTAAGGGTTAAATTTTGAAGACACCTGGTGCCACAAACTAATCAGCTGATTAACTCAAAACCCCTGCAAATGGCTTTAAATGGTCTCTCAGTCTAGTTCTGAAGCCTACACAAACATGGGGAAGACTTCAGATTTGACAGCTGTCCAAAAGGCGACCATCGACACATTGCACAAGGAGGGAAAGACACAAAAGGTTATTGCTGAAGAGGCTGGCTGTTCTCAGAGCTCTGTGTCCAAACACATTAATAGAGAGGCAAAGGGAAGGAAAAACTGTGGTCAGAAAAAGTGTACAAGCGATAGGGATCACCGCGCCCTAGTCAAGATTGTGAAAAAAAAAACCCATTCAAAAATGTGGGGGAGATTCACAAGGAGTGGACAGCTGCTGGAGTCAGTGCTTCAAGATCCACCACCAAGAGACGCTTGAAAGACATGGGTTTCAACTGCCGCATACCTCGTGTCAAGCCACTGTTGACCAAGAAACAGCGCGAAAAGCGTCTCACCTGGGCTAAGGAAAAAAAGAGCTGGACTGCTGCTTAATGGTCCAAAGTCATGTTTTCTGACGAAAGCAAATTTTGCATTTCCTTTGGAAATCGAGGTCCCAGAGTCTGGAGGAAGACAGGAGAGGTACAGGATCCACGTTGCCTGAAGTCTAGTGTAAAGTTTCCACCATCAGTGATGGTTTGGGGTGCCATGTCATCTGCTGGTGTCGGTCCACTCTGTTTCCTGAGATCCAGGGTCAACGCAGCCGTCTACCAGCAAGTTTTAGAGCACTTCATGCTTCCTGCTGCTGACCTGCTCTATGGAGATGGAGAGTTCAGGTTCCAACAGGACTTGGCACCTGCACACAGCGCAAAATCTACCCGTGCCTGGTTTACGGACCATGGTATTTCTGTTCTAAATTGGCCAGCCAACTCCCCTGACCTTAGCCCCATAGAAAATCTGTGGGGTATTGTGAAAAGGAAGATGCAGAATGCCAGACCCAAAAACACAGAAGAGTTGAAGGCCACTATCAGAGCAACCTGGGCTCTCATAACACCTGAGCAGTGCCAGAAACTCATCGACTCCATGCCACGCCGCATTAATGCAGTAATTGAGGCAAAAGGAGCTCCAACCAAGTATTGAGTATTGTACATGCTCATATTTTTCATTTTCATACTTTTCAGTTGGCCAACATTTCTAAAAAAATCCCTTTTTTGTATTAGCCTTAAGTAATATTCTAATTTTGTGACACACGGAATTTTGGATTTTCATTTGTTGCCACTTCAAATCATCAAAATTAAATGAAATAAACATTTGAATGCATCAGTCTGTGTGCAATGAATAAATATAATGTACAAGTTACACCTTTTGAATGCAATAACTGAAATAAATCAAGTTTTTCAAAATATTCTAATTTACTGGCTTTTACCTGTATGTATGTATATATGTATGTATATATGTATGTATGTATGTGTATATATATATATATATATATATATATATATATATATATATATATGGCCCATTTCAGAATTGCAGGTACATTTCAAGTTTAGACAAAATATGATTTTTTAAAATTTTTTTTAGTAAAACCTTTTTCATTCCCATAGAGAATACTTTAAATTTAATACTTCCAGCATTAGCCACTGTGCTGGTTAACCCTGCATTTCTCTTTTTCTTCCATCTCTCCCTGTCTTTTTCCAAATTTGCTGCCCTCCTTTCAGGGTCAGCATTTCGCCATACCCTGTATTGCCGTTGCCTTTCTGCTGCTGACACCTTCATCTTCACCTAACAAGAACAAAAATAATAAAATTTTCTTGACCGGAAAAGCGATATCAGAAATCTTGCCTGTACAATAAAATTACCCAGAACCCACAATAAATGTATAAACTAAAGCAAAATGCTTAGAAGTGATTGGGAACATCTGACTCTGTTAGTCACTATCAACTAAAAATTTGTGACACATGTAACAGAGTTGACAATAACAGAGTTGACATTTTCCACCATTTTGTGCTTTAACTCCATTTGCTATCTTAAAACCAGATACCACATATCATGAATAAAACCATAATTTTATTAATTTTCATCATATAATTGTTTAAAAAAAATGATGGACAGATTCACAAGAATATCATAGTAACAGATTTGACATATAATTAATCTACTGTTGGTGTATTCTCAATATTTTTTACAAATTAATGAGAGAGAAAGTTTAACATACCATAGCTCCCTCCAAATCTTTTCTGCAAGAGGAAGTGACATCACTGGGTGCAGGTCACATATTTTTATTTGAATGCTGTAGGGTTTTTTATGTGGTTTTATAACAGTAATAACAGAGTTGACCAGATCATAGGGACAAATAAACAATATATATTTTTAATGTTGAAATCCCATGTATTACAGAAAATAAATACTCTGTGCAACTGATTGTACAAGTATTTGTAGAATTAGCACAAAAAAACTGCAAATTATACTGAATTATTTCATGTTAATTCAACATGAACGTGTGAATCACAAGCTGAAGACAGTCAATAATTGGTGGGGTGGGAATCATTTAATGAATATTTTATATGTAAATTGTGCCTAAAATACTCACCAAACATTATTATTGGTGAACATTCAATATAATTAGCAATATTAATTAAAACAGATCCAGTAAAGACTTTTTTAGGGGGAAATAACCAAAGGTTTATGATGTTCAATTATTATATATTTTTTTGAACATACATAATTCCGAATGTATTTAACAGTACAAAGGGCTGCTTAAAAATACTATCAGCATGAGGAATCTAAAGGGGTCCTTGAAAAAATGTTGGCATCATTTAGTTCCTATGCTACACTTATCTGGAACAAACTTCCAAAAAACTGTAAAAGTGCTGAAAGCCTGAGTTCTTATAAATCAAGATTAAAAATCCATTTGTTTAGGACTGTTTGACTGTTCTAGTTAAACTGTTAAGTGAAACATCATTTGTTTAAGTTTGTAGTCCAACTGGTTTTAAAATCAATAATATTTGCTTTTAGTTTTCATTTTTCCATTTTCCTGTTTTATTTTGTTTCAGTTTTTCTACATTTGTACAGCTTTTTCTCTTGCTTTTATTCTGTTTTTATTTCCCTATATTTTAATTATGTAAAGCACCTTGTGTTATGCTTGTACTGCAATATGCTATACAAATAAATTTGTGTTTTGCTTTTTTTTGCCACTGTATTGGGTTACGATATCTGTGAGTACGCTAACAATGTCCCCAAGATGTAGCAGCAACCAGATGAAGGCACGTTATTGAATTACAGTAAGAGCCAGTCTGCATGCCAACAAGGCTCTGGAAAGCGCTGTATTCATGGCAGCCTAGAGGAAGGCCATGGCCAAGGCACAGGGGCTGTGGAATATTCAGGAACCTATGATTCTGTTGTCCTCAAAAATCTGTAGATAGGGGTCTGTCCACAGGGTGATGACACAGCTGAAGTTGCCACCCTTTACAGACACAGAAAACTGCTTCGTGACTGAATACCTCCAGGTGATGTCATCTCAAAAGCATCTCCAAAAGCTTCCAGCTCCTCCTGGAAGACCAAGCGTGCCAACTGACTGCTGCCTTTCAACCTAGGTTTCGCCTGCTCTGGCTGGAGTAGTTTGTAGCAATGAGGTCAGCAGGGTAAAGAAAGCCATGGAGGCCACTGTTCAGACAGCCTTGAGTGAGACCAGTGTTGTTTTGATCAATCTGTGGACTAAGTGTAATCCCCAGTGCCCTCCAGTGCTGCAGTTGAGGGTCTATTTTCTCTAGGCAAAGACATTTTGAAGGTGAAGAGAGCCACATTGTCTGACAGTAATTTTTGGAGGCCGGTATTTATAAAAAGGTAACCAGCATCACCTTCAGGCAATCGAGGCTCAGAAAAACCTTAAACATTAACCATGTTTGTAAAGTTTTATGTCTGCTGCAAAATGTAAATTTTGTCTCTCTGGATCTATTTTTGTCCATTGTTGCTGTCTAAATATATAGTAAACACCACAGCAGTAATTGTTTTACAGAAATCATGATGATGAAAGATTCCGTTATTCTTCTCTGCAACAGCTCCATGCATGGGTGGGAGACATTGTCCATCAGTGATGTGATTTTTCTTAGTCCTTTTGTCTCCCACCACCTCCACTGGGTCAAGGGGGCATCCCAAGACAGAACTGGCTCTCCTAATGAGTTTATCCAGCTGCTTCTTCTCAGCTACAGTTAAGCTGCTGCTTTAACAGACCACACTATAGAACAGGGTTCACCAACCTTTTAGAAGTTGAGAGCTACTTCATTGGTATCGTGTCATACGAAGGGCTACCTGTACCAACCTTTGAACTAGTACAGTCAGAGCTCACCTTATGTAATATAAACATGTTTTTAATACATTTATCATTTTAAATCTATGTAAACACATGTATGATTAAACAGGAAGAGCAACTAATTAAAATAACATTTTACACACAGCTCACTGGAGGCTTGTGCGATTTTTTGAAACAGGCTTGAGGGCACCACATATGGTCCTTGGGGGCTATGTGGTGTCTGTGGACACCATGTTGGTGACCCCTGCTATAGAAGATGACTGATGCCACCACAGAGTCAAAGAAGGTCATCAGGATCACCCTTTTCATCGCAAAAGACCCCAGTCTCCTCAGCCGGTATAGGTGTAGCAAAAGCTTGAAAATTGATTCAAATTACCTTTTTACAAAAATCATTGAAAAACATCCAAAAACATTATTATCTTATGGCGAATGCATTTTTACTTGTTTTTCCATTGACCATTACATAAAATGGAAAATAATAGCCTTTATTTATCCCATGCAGGGGAAAGATTTTTTAAATCAGAGTAAAGAAAACTGTTCCCAAAAAAATTTGAATAGTTTTTGAGGTGACAATAAGCTAAAATTCTTCAAAAGTTGCAGCATGTATAGTAAAAACATGTGTTTACACAGATATGATGTAACCAATTTTTGTTTATGCTTTTCAATTCTAAAGTAGTGAACATTAAATTTACCAGTATCAATATAATAATGTTACAGAACACAGAATGGTGTTCCAGGTTTTGCAGTGTTTCCAAGCAGTGGCACAGGCATTTTGGGAGTCAGGTGCTGCGTAAAACAAAAAGGCACCTTGTGTGGCACATGGAGCCGCTGGCTGCCTTGGTAGCGTGAGATTTATTACTGGCACAGCTTTATCATATATATATATATATATATATATATATATATATATATATATATATATATATATTTTTTTTTTTTAAATCAAAAGCCATATGCTGTCTGATGTAGATGTTTAACAATATTCAAGATCCTACAGGTTGTTTTTTCTAACATTCAAATTAGCAACAATGGAAAACATATCAGACTCAGCTCTAGATTTGGTCATTTGATGTTGCAATAAGATTTTCCATTGAACCTCCTGCATAAAAGACAATAAATACTATTGTCTTTGATGTTATCTTTAATTACAACACAGAAGTATATGTGGCCTCATCTGTTGTCCATTCAGTTTAATTCAGTTTAAACATAGCTTCATATGTCATGAAGATTTACAGTCTAAGTAAGGTGTCACTATTGATGAGCCCGGTGATAGCATTAGAAGATATTAAGCTTTAGCAAGACACACAGTCTGATACATGCACCTCTAGCCAAGTTTGCACTGCCAAATAATAGCCCAGATTCCAATGTAAAGCTATGGCAGGTGGGTGTATCAATCCACCTGATCCGCTTGAGCTCGTCAGCCTAAGCTCTCAATACATTGAACAGCCAGAGTACTGTGCTTTTGGATTTCACCAGCAGCATAGCTTTCAAATAACTAATGTTTTCCAATTCATTGAATCAACCATTTTATCAAAATGGACAAAAGATTATTGAGAAAGCTATGGAACAATTTTTATTTCTAAATTTATTTATTTATATACTTTATTTTTGCAACTACATTCTAATAATAAAGTAGTAAAGTCATCATATACGCTACATAGTAGAGGTCCTGGGAAAGATTTGTATGCGCTTCATTTAGCGGAGAATATCTCAACTGTTTTAGACTAATATGACCCCATTGAACAATGTGGGATGTGTGCCAAAATTGCTACCCGGGACGAAAGTCCTGAAAATGACCACAATAGTTGACACTATTATCACATTATAGGTGAATGGGACTTGTTTTTCCCTTTATAGATATTCTCATAAACTACCAGTTTAATCTTCATATTAACAGAAATACTTTTTGTATTACACTTTGTCTTAAAAATAAAATAAAATATGCAAATTAGCCAATGTCTCATTAAATATGCGTACATAAACCCTTGAAGCTATAGATTTTCTGAGGTGATCACAATGTTCACAATGACCATGGTTGTAAGGTCATAGAAGAGTGTAAGCATTCTGATTTGATATAAATAAAATGGCTAAAAAACAGTCAACCAATTGCATAGCCTACAACTGGCAACAAACAAAAATTGCCAGATATTTATTAACCTAAACTTTAAAAGCTATTCCTATCTGTTCTAAACATTGCTGTCATCACCACAAATTTTTTTTCAACAAATGTTTACTTGGCAGCCATAGTGACCTGAGTAGCAGAGCACATGGTTGTCAAGCAAGATGACTTGTGAGATCAAGAAAAGTAAGAAAATCTACTCTTTAGTCTTTGTGTTATTCTGTACACTTATTACGTGTCATTATCATAGGAGTTGTAATTTTGTGTATTTAAATAATTATAATGAATTTGTATCAGTTTCATATTTAATTTTGTATTGTAGCTAGCTTACTTTAGTTTGTTAGCTAACTAGCTGCTAGTGTTTTATTTTATTTTGCAAAATGGGGAAAATGTCATCACAACTTGTAATCACATAGTCTCAGACAAGTTGATGAAGTTACAGTTTCTTCATGTTACAGTTTTTTCATGTCTTGAAGTTATTCCTCCCAAATAATAGATAAGTTGGTACATACCAAATACTCATATTTGAAAGAGAGAGTGAAAGAACGACTAATCCATCCAGTGTCACAAAGCTAATACTTCATTGACTGGGCTACATCAGGAAACATGGTAAAATAAGCTTTAATTAATTCATTTCAATTTACAGTGTCTGTGGATTATGGTGGTTAAAAAAAATAGAAAGTGACATGCCATGCTTAAGGCAACTTTTGTTTGAAGTAGGAAATGTTTTATGGTAGAAAAAATGAAATCTAGCTTTTTTGAGCAACCTAACAGTAGTATAATTGTTTATTTTCAGGATGAGGTACCTCTCACTGTTGCTTGTGCTACACCTAAACCGATCTATCTTGACGAGTGCATCCTATGCCATAAGAAGAAGCAATCTGAGTACCTCTCTAGTGGTGAAATTGGCAGGGGTGTTATTGTTTCACTTGCCAAACAAACAAAGATTAATGACACTCAAACTGCTAGGGTTCTTCAACTGATACAAATTGTTCAGAATCTGTGAAAAACCAATGGCCCAGAAACTACTAAATGCGGCCATGTTGTTCAAGGACTATGTGTATACCCAAACAGTGGTAATGTGCGAGGTAGATGATGTTTTTGCGGCTGATATCCAATATCATGACCCTTGTCGTAAAGACTATTTCAATAGGTATAATACCAAAATTGAGGACATACTGAAGAACCTTGAAAAGGAGGATTCAATAACAGCTGAAGACAACTCCTTGAAAGTTAGATTTTTAGCTCTTGGGCTTGATTTGAGCAAAACAGCATACAGTCTGACTTCCATCAGAGACAGACTCAATGAAGGTTCAACTCAAGTAGTGTCAAACCGAGCTGCAAAGCAGCTAATCATCGAGCTGTATGGAGACACTGTCTGCTTTACATACCCAAATAACAAACGAACATCACAGATGGTATTTTCCAACAACAGCTCTCCAGAGGTCTTGGTAGAGTCCCTGAGAGTTTCACCTATCAGACAGGTGGCAACTGAGCTGGCGCAGGAGTTAAAAGAATACAGCTTTGGACTACAGAAGAGCTTCTGTGAACCGCAAAACCTCCAACTGTCCAATGAAATATTCATTAACAATCAACCACAAAGATGGCAGGAGTTTTTCTCCTATATGTTTAAGGGAAAAACAGCCTCTCAGCTGAAGACTGATGTAGTCTTTCAAATTCTGCATAACATCCTAACTGATGGCAAGGAACCAACACCTTTTCATGTAATGGTGGCTCAAGGAGTGCACAGTCTGACACGATCAAAAGAGCTGGTGACTGCTCTTAACCATCACTGAATATGTGTCAGCTACAACACAGTCAAGAGGATAGATGTGGATCTTGCTGAACGTATCATCACTACAGTAGGTAACAACAGAGTACATCTCCCTGCTGTCCTAGAAGCAACAAGCCAATTAAATGGGGCAATGGATAACTTTGACTGCAATGAAAGCACCCTGGCAGGAACAGGCTCCACACATGATACCATCCTTGTAATCTTCCAGAATGTTCCAATCAATGTAGAGAAACCATCAGCGGAAAGTGAGATCTCTGCAAGGTCTGTTGACAATCAAAGCCGGACCTCAGTGAAGCTTAGGTCTAAAGTCCTTTGCCAACAGATTATCAGGATGGGGTCAGTAAAACAGCGTGGGGAGATACACACTGACTATACGGTATCAGAGACTGTCTCCAATTCTACAACATTGGACCTGATAGCTCCAGCAACAGTTGTTGATCAACAAAAATCAGAACTCTCTACCTCAGCAACAGAGCCTACCACAGTCAGACCTGTGATACACACCTTCAGGCAAACAGATATCTCACCCATGCCAACAGGCCCCATTGCAATGGCCACAGAACCTACTACAAACACAAAGAGCTCCACTGTTGCAGCATCAGAATTCTTTGATATGTCAAGAGACCCCTCTCCCACAACAACTGACAGGTCTACCAAAGTAACCAAGTCCACCAAGTCAATAAATTCAGACTATTTTCTGTGGATGGTCAATCGCTTCTCCAAAAAAATTACACATGAGAGGGACAGTGTCCCAGGATTTACAGCTGTGAGAAGTGCAATTGTGAATGCCAACTTTCATCCTACCACCAAAATTCTTACACCCATCCTTCCTTATCCCGCAACAACATTTGATGCAATCTTCACCACAATGATTAACTTTCAGGATGTGCTGAAACAGAAGGGAGATACCTATGGTAGGTTGTGGGCTGACGAAGGTGTGTACCGAATTGCCAAGGAAATCCAACTCATGAAACCAGACCAGTTTAACAATATATTCCTTGGTCTAGGTAGGTTTCATATGGAGAAAATTGTGTTGGCCTGTCTTGGTACATACCTGGAACCCTCTGGAATGTTTGATATTCTAGTTAAAACAGAGTGCTATGGTACTGATGTCATTAAGACCGTGCTCTCCAGTTCTCACTATGCTCGGGCCCGCACTGCCCATTCAATGATACACGAGGTCCTCACATCTATGATCTTGGAAACAAGGCTACCTTAAGGAACGGGCTTTGCGGTCCCAGTCCTTTAATTACTGGGACACATGTGTTTCTGACCTGTTCCCAATATTGAGGGATCTGACCAATTCTCTGCGCTCTGGAGACAGGATTCTCTACCTCAGTGCAATGGAGAGGGCAACTTCATTGTTCTTCTTTTTTGGGAGAACAAACTACTGTCGATGGACACCATTATTCTTGCAGGACTGCCATCAACTGAAGGAGAAGTTCCCACTCCTTTATGATTCCTACATAAATGGTGGATTTGTTGTGAACACCACCAGGAAAGGTAGTGGAGTGCCATTTGACCAGGCACTAGATCAGTGTTACAATCGGACTGCCAAAGTGAGTGGAGGGATAATTGGGGTCACCAGGAAGAAGGAAGCAGTGGCTCTTTGGGGAATCATCAAGCATAAAAAAGACCAGTATGTTGATCTCCTTGAGATGAGGGATAATGTTGGAGGAGAACTCTCACTTCATCATGACTTCAGCTCGAGCACTACAACTAAAATAGAAAAGATGGAGCAAGACATAGAGGAATATCTCCTGAAGGTATGCAGTCCTCTATGAGACCAGGTAACGCTTAAGAATGTTCTCACTGGAGAAATTGTGTCCAACGTAAATGTAGACAAGTTGTTGTGCTGTATGACAGAGGGCAGTGCTGCTTGTGCTAAATTTATCGATGATCGACTCAGAAATAAGTCGTTATCCATACACTCGACTATTAGTAAAGTCAAGTTGACTTTGCCAAAGATCACCTTGAATTTGGCTTCCAAAGCAGACATCAAAGATGAGACAATCAAAGCTTTCATGTTTATTGAGTATGGGTTGTAAATGACCCAGACTATTTGTTCTAACTGATATTTGTTAGATATACTTTCACTCATATATTGTCTTTTGTTTTTATGCCTAATGTTCCTGATTCTTCCGTTTTTAAGTAATAAATTCTACATTAATAGTGAATTACGGCAAAAAGGTAATTCACTAGGAGGAACCTGCAAGTGGGGGATATAGTCCTTATGAAGGACGATGACTTACCTAGAAATGACTGGAAGTTGTGTAGGGTTGTTGAAACTACAGTGGATAGAGGTGGTTTGGTTAGGAGAGTAAAGATAGGTTTGGGTGACAGGAAGCTAGGCAAAAAAGGTGAGCGTCTCACCAAACAGTCAGTACTTGAACGCCCAGTTCAGAAACTGGTCCTGTTACTAGATAGTGAATATTAACATATTTTTAGTCATTGGTCATTTTTTAGAAATCATTTGTGTTTCACTTTCTGTGGTTATCTGCCTTTTGTTTGTGTTTTTTGTTGTTGTTTTTTGAAACACCAATGATTTGGTGGGAGTGTAAATGACCCAGACTATTTGTTCTAACTGATATTTGTTAGATATACTTTCACTCATATATTGTCTTTTGTTTTTATGCCTAATGTTCCTGATTCTTCCGTTTTTAAGTAATAAATTCTACATTAATAGTGAATTATGGCAAAAAGGTTCACGGGGCTTTTATTTTGAAGGCATATTTTTCTATTTCCGGTTCCGGTAAAACGGAAAGAAGCGCTACGTTCCAACGGCCGTACCTAACGGTACGTACCTAACGGTACGTACCTAACGGCCGTACCTAACGGCTGTACCTAACTGCTTCTTAAAGGACATTACGGGTTCCCATCCACATTTTTTATGGCATCTAGCTGGAAGGCGAACAGGTATAATTTGCTTTGTTGTGTAGTTTTATGTTTCTAATTATGTTTATGTTTATAATGACTGAGTTTATATATCTAAAAGAAGTTTGAATAAGCTAATGCTAGCTAATGGCATTTATCCTTTATGGTTTGTTATGTAAATATGAAACATGGTCATATGTTAATTGGAGTAATTTTGTTTTATTTATCTACAGCTCATACGGTGTGTCTATGGTGTCTGTTTCTGTCTGTTAATAAATGGGTTGGAATACCCCACCATAGTCCATCAGTCCTCATCAATGAGTGCATCGTCTGAATAAAGTCTGGCTAGACTGCTACATGGGTGTCACCGGGGGTTCACAGTTGAGGAGCTACTCCAGCATGAGATCACCAACTCTGCATTCTTCTTGGTTGACAAAGATGGTTGCTTGAGGAACAGTGCCAAATCACAACTTGGGACTGAGCTGCTGAAGTTGTGTCCACAAATAGATAAAAAAGGTCCAAATACCCTCCCACAAACACACACCATCATTATCGACTTCATGGCATTGGTGAGAAAGGTCTCCTTAAAGAAACTTGTTCCACCCGTCAAGACGTTCCACGACTTTGCTATTGCTTTGACATATATGGTCACCAAAGCTGGAGACAACTGTGGTGAGATCCATATTGTTTTCGACACTTACAGAGATGACAGCATCAAACATGGAGAGAGGGAGAGAAGAGGAAAATCCAAAAACATAGTTGTCCTTGATGTGATCTCACCAAACCAAAATGTTCCAGTGGTATTAGAGAACTGTTGGTCATCTCCCATTAGCAAAACTGCTTTTCAGGTTTTCTATGCTGAGTGGCTGACCACCAATTACAAAGGCACCAAACCACTATACCTTGGTATATCACCACAGGCATGGATTGTGTCAGCTGTGAGCGCTTCTCTATTCCCTCGGCTCAACTGCACACGCGAGGAAGCTGATGACCGGATGATGTTCCATGTGCAGGACATTTTAAGTCACCGTACAGGATCTACATCTCTGACACTGTCATCAGGTGATACAGATGTCTTTGTGTGCCTTTTATACCACACAACAGTCAATTGGAGAAATCTTGGCCTCCAAAAGCTCTGGCTCATCCGCAACTCAGGAGTGAACAGATCAATATTACCTCTTCACGATATCTGCATAGCGCTGGGAGATGAGCTCATACGGTGTCTCCCCGCACTACATGCGCTGACTTGGTGCGATACAACCAGCAAAATATCAACCAAACTTGCAGCTCTGAACACTGTCCGCAAACCAAACAACTCATCTCTGATACTCAACTTCAACTGTCCACAACTAACAGAGATTGCAGTACAAATGGCGGAAACATTCTTGGTCAAATGTCTCAAACCATCAACAGACATGGAGACATTTGACGACCTGTGCATTGCTGCGTTTGATAGCCATGCTCTTAAGATGGACTTTGAGAGGACCACTTGCACCTCAACAAATGCGAGAAAACACATACAAAGAGCATATTATCAACAGCAGCTTTGGGTCCAAGCACCATTTACAGACGCCACCTCGATCTTAAATGCAGATTGAATTGAATTGAATTGAAAGCCTTTATTGTCATTGTACACAGTACAATGAGATTTGGAGAGCAACTCAATAAAAGTGCACACATTAAAAAACACAAAAAACACATACACATACAATACATTAGTGCAAATCTGGATGAAGGTTGAGTATGGTGACGGCTTTGGGGAAGAAGCTATCCCTGAATCTGTTTGTTCTAGTCCGTATTGACCTGAAGCGCCTGCCTGAGGGCAGCATGTTAAAGAGATGGAAACCGGGGTGAGTGGTATCCCTCAGGATGTTTCTGGCCCTACTGAGACAACGGGAGTTGTAAATGTCAATCAAAGAGGGCAGAGGGCAGCCGATGATTTTTTTGTGCAGTGTTTGTCACCCTCTGCAGTCGCTTTCTGTCGGCCTCCGTGCAGCTAGAATGCCACACTGTCACTGCGTAGGTCAACAGGCTCTCAATGGTGGAGTGGTAGTATGTCACCAGCAGCTGAGTTTTTAATTTTTCCTTTCTGAGCACCCTCAGGAAGTGTAGCCGGTGCTGGGCTTTCTTGACCAGAGCTGTGGTGATGACCGACCAGGAGAGGTCTGCAGAGATGTGGATGCCGAGGAATTTGAAGGACTTCACTTGCTCTACACATCCACCGTTGATATACAGGGGGACATGGGTGGCTTTCTTCCGTCTGAAGTCCAGGATGAGTTCCTTGGTCTTGTTGATATTTAGTGCCAGATTGTTTGATGCACACCACTCGCTAAGTTTCAGGACCTCATCTCTGTAGGTCGTCTCATTTCCCCCTGCAATCATTCCGACCACCGTTGTGTCATCAGCGAACTTGACGATGACGTTCTCTGGATGGGCAGGACTGCAGTCGAATGTGTAGAGGGAGTAGAGTATTGGGCTCAGCACGCAGCCCTGTGGAGAGCCAGTGCTGAGAGTGCGGGAAGAAGAGAGGTGAGGACCTAGTTTCACCTGCTGGGGTCGATTGACCAAAAAGTTCTTAATCCAGGAGCATGTGGGTGAAGGGACCCCCAGGTTGATTAGCTTGGGGTCAGAATGTCCGGTATTATTGTGTTAAAGGCTAAGCTGAAGTCAATGAAGAGCATCCTTACATAGTTTCCCTGTTGCTCCAGATGACTCGGCGCTGAGTGAAGAGCAATGGCTATGGCATCTTCGGTGCATCTATTAGTCCGGTATGCAAACTGATGCGGATCCAGGGTGGGGGGAGACAGGCTTTGATGTGTCTCAAAACCAATTTCTCCAAGCATTTGGTAATAACTGGGGTGAGTGCTATGAGACGGAAATCATTGAGGCTGGTTGTGGATGATTTTTTAGGGATCGGGATGATTATAGCAGACTTCAAGCAGAGAGGAATGACAGCTTGTTCCAGAGATAGGTTGAAGATGTCTGTGAATACCTGTGACAGCTGCCAAGCACATGCCTTCAGCACCTTCCCAGGTACTCCATCTGGACCTGCAGCCTTCCTGAGATTCACCGCACAAAGCACCCTCCACACATCCTGTGCCTCAAGAGTAAGTGGGGGGGAGGAGTGCTGGGAGACTGGTGGGGGCTGTGGTGGATGTTGCAGTGATGTGGCTGGATGCTGTGTTTGAGACTCAAAGCGGGCAAAGAAGCTGTTCAGCTCCTCTGCCAATCCCGCATCCGAGATTACAAAACCATAAAATGCTTGTGGTTTTGTAAGAGAGGGGAGTTTATTAGTCCCTGAGATTGTAATCTCAAAACCTGAAGGTTTGCCAGATCCCTGGACTCTGTTGAGAAAAAGTTGAAAGTTTTACCTTGCAACACAGGTAAAACCTGTTGTTCTGTATTTTTCACTTTAGGTTAACGTTGCAAAGATAATAGCAAGGTTGGAAATAAAATTTCTTTATTAATCAAATGCTTGTTTTCTTTCTACAGTTACAAGAACCAAAATTCTTACACTACATGGTCTTTGTAAACATTGTGATCATCTTAGGAATCTATAGCTTGAAGAGTTTATATGTACGCATATTTAATGAGATATTGGGTAATTTGCATTTTTTTTATTTTTAAGACAAAGTGTAATACAAAAAGTATTTCTCTTAATATGGAGATTAAACTGGTAGACGTTTATGAGAATATCTATAAAGGGGAAAAAAAGTCCCATTGACCTATAATGTGATGATAGTGTCACCTATTATGGTCATTTTCAGGACTTTCGTCCCGGGTAGCAATTTTGGCACACATCCCACGTTGTTCAATGGGGTCATATTAGTCCTTAACAGTTGAGATATTCTCCGCTAAATGAAGCGCATACAAATCTTTCCCAGGACCTAGACTAACAGCAGTGGTGGGCACAGCTAGAGTTAGAAACGAATATTCCGCAACAAAAAAATATTAGCTTCACTACCGTTAAACTGATGATAAATAAGGAAATTTGAGGAAGTTAACGTTAGTTGCTAACTGCTAACCAACAGCATCATTCAGACTGTGTGTGTGTCAGATGGCACATGATGAACGTGCACTGCACTGCATATTTGAGGGGATAGCTGTTTTAGTTTAAGATAAATTACTTTTTAATTTAAACTTTTACATGCCAGTGGAAGCATATTGTGAAGAATATTCTATCTATCCCTCTGTGCTGCAGTGGAAGTGGAATATATAAAAATTATATAATAATAAAATAAAAAAGCGGTGTGAGTTGTAATTAAAAGCTAGTGTGGTCATTTGCAAGAGAGTAACCTGCTCTATGAAAAAAAAAATTTCAATACATGCTGGTTATGTCCCTCAAGGATTGCCAAAGGGTAGGCATTAATTACAGGTATTTTGTACGGAAGTGTTGAAAAAATTAAATAGTCCAGCTCAGCCACTTGGCAATCCAAAGGTCCAGCTCTGAGTTCAGTCTCCTTCTACCTCATGTGGTGCTGTTAACGAACCCTGAAAGCTTGGTTATACTATTAATTAAATGCAACCACCATCTGGTTAAAAAATAACAAGACATCACACATCAGGGTACTGTTTGCGGAAGTAATGGCAGTTGATAGAAGTGTTCTTCATTCAAAAATCATTGGGGTCTATGTGTTTTTGAGCAATGGGAGATGACAATAATAAGACCACATCATATCAAGAAGAAGAAAGGTAAGAAAACAACAAAGCTTTAAATATTTTATATGTATGTGTGGTGAGATAAATATCTTGTGACTGATGTTATCATACTTACAGGGATCGAAATTGGATACTAACTAGTCCACAAACAGTTTAAGGCCTTACCTGGCCTTAGCTGCCAGAGAAAAAGCAAGCAACAAGGCCATAAACCTTAATACTATCCAAGGCAGCTTTTGATGGGATTAAATATTTCTGTAAAAAGAATAATACAGAAAGATGATCTATGACTGTAACCTGGAGTCTTCTTTCAAACAGAGCATTCTAGCAGAGCATTCTAGAGCAATGTGAAAAAACTCATAGTACTGTTATGCCACAACATGCCATGATAAATAGTTGATCTCAGATTGGATCCTGAAAAAGATCCTGGCAAAGATCCTGCATGCGAAACAGCTCTGTGTATTTTTCCTCAGCCTGTACAGGGAAGTGAACACCAATGGAGCTGAAGGCTGGATGCTGAGGAAAACCCCTGCTCATCGGACTGCATCCCGGTCAAAGAACGTGGCCTCCAAGCTATCCAGACCACGCTGTTAGCCACATGTGGCTGCAACGCTAACGCTAGCCTGCCAAGAAGAAACCAACAACTCCCTACTTCAACGCCCCTTCTGTGAATGGCCAAACTGAACAGAACTGAAAAGGACAGGTTCGGGCAGCAGGCTGAGGGTGACGTAAAAGGTTTATTGGGAAATGTTTGTAAACCGTGGTGTTTAGAACAAAAGGGCTAACCGGTAGGTCGCGCTAGCCAAACATGCTGTTAGCCTTGCTAACATCCGGTCTCGGACCTCTCAAAAGGAGTCCGTTTTAAAGCATAAAGCGTAACTGTTCTGCGCTGCCATCCTCCGACTGTGTTATGAGCCTTATTCCCGCATCAATATGGTATATTAATGCCGGTTTTCAAGACAATTTCGATAACTATAGATTTTAACCAGGTTAGCGACAATCGCTGATGCGACCCCTAGCGGCCGGAGGTAAAATCGCATAAACAAAGGCAAGCAATTCTGGTTTAAATGATTTTAAAGGACAAAACGGTCCTCAGAATATTATTTCAACAAATAATGTTTTGTTTGACTTGGGCTTTGCATTGTGAATGGATTGAAATACATGGCAAATGTTTTAAATCCATTCCATGTTTTTGTTAATCAGATCTGCAGTGAACCAGGATTCACTGAAGTATTCTGATTATGACCAACCATTTTTGTTTTGTCTTTTGTTTGTTTTTGCTTGTAAATAGTTCATTAGCTTAGCTTCTTTTTATCTTTATTTTGCTTAGTAGTTTAGTTAAGTTTCACTAGCCTAGTAGAAAGGATTTATTAATCGAAATATTGTGTTAATTCAGGTAAACAGCGTTACATAGTGATGTTCTCTGGATGTTCATTTTATTTCTGTTATTAAATTCTTGAACTAGAAAAGAAGTTGTCACTCCTTTATTCTATGTGTGTGCAGGTTTTGCTGTTAAAAGATCGAATTCATCCCTTTCAACCATTGTCCTGATATCAGCTTAAGAGCTGATCATCACCAGACAATACTTAACAGACAGAGAGTTATTTATGAAACATTAAATAACTTTAAACAGTGTATAATTGCACAACAGTACACACTGAAGCGTTAGATGATATCAGAAAAAAAACTGAAGTATTGAAGAATTATATTCATTTGTGACATTTGTGTTCCATCACCTGTGCCTGATCCCTCTTTGTTTTGGATATACCTGTTTGCCTTTCCCTTGCTGGATACCTCAAGCAGCTTTCTGATTCTGGTCACAGCCTGGACTGTCTTTAGTTTTGGAGTAATGCTTAGCCCTTTGGACTTACCGGCCTGTTTCACCCGGGCCACCTACCTGCCCTGTCACCATCATTGGTTCAGCTATCATTTCATTTGCCTATTCATCCAGCCTCAAGCCAGCTTAATCATCATCAACAGTTCAACCATGATTTGCCCCTAACCCTCTACCCCAACTTGTCATATCCACATTGTCTTACAATATACCTTTTAAGCTCAACACAGTATCAGGCTCAAACATCAGGTTCTCTGCAGATTTGAGCATAACAGTTACTGTCGATCACGGCATTTCTTCTAGAGCGGCTGGACAAGTCGCCCTTTCTGGTCGACTCGAGTGGTTTAAATCCTACTTAGAGGACAGGGACTTTTTTGTGACAGTAGGTAACATTACATCAAACACTAAAATCACATGTGAGGTTCCCCAAGGGGTCCACCCTGGGTCCCCTCCAAATCAACATCTACATGCTCCCTCTAGCTCAGATCATAAAAAACCAACAGCATAAGTTACCATAACTATGCAGACAACACCCAGCTCTAAACCACTATCCCACATTTTTCACTCTTGTTCCGGTGTCCCACAAACTGAAATCATGTCCAGCAATTGACTGGGTCAGTTTTTAAAAAGTCTAAAAATTATTACACATGCACTTCTCTGAAATAAAGAATGCAAAGCTGCAGTCACCATTAATGAGAACTGTCAATCAAAATATGCATCAACAATCAAAATATGCATCAACACCCCATCTCATAAGCAGTTGCTTATGAAAAAATGGACAGTGGCGGAATGGCCTTTTATTGTGGGCAGTCTAAAGCACAGCTGTGCACTAATCATGGTGTCTAATTAGCATCTTGATATGGCACACCTGTGAGATGGGATGGAATATCTCAGCAAAGGACAAGTGCTCACTATCACACATTTAGTCCTGTTTGTGAACAATATTTGCGGGAAATGGTGATGTGTATGTGGAAAAAGTTTTAGATCTTTGAGTTCATGTCATAAAAAATGGGAGCAAAACCAAAAGTGCGGCATTTATATTTTTGTTGAGTGTATCCCCCCCCCCCCCCCAACACCATTAGGACTACGACCTTCATTAAAAATGTGAAATTTCAGTCGCAAGAAATGCGCATTCCGAGGATTTTTATTTCCTGCCATTGCCATGGTGAATCTCTTTACCTGTGTTCCATTGATGACGGGTTCTTTAATACTCGTGCTTAACTGAGGGTTGATAGGATGCTGAGTTTAGTTACCTGACTGATACCACCTTTTCTGACAATCAAAAATGCTGGGTATGACAATGTGAGGTAGAACTACTTTTCAATTCAATTCACTTTCAATTAAATTTTATTTATATAGAGAAATGCCATCTCAAGCCACTTTACAAAGCGTAGATCCACAGTGGACAGTCGTCTGCATTGTCCATGGATTTGCAACAATCCCTCATACTAAGCATGCAAGACGCGATAGTGAAGAGGAAAACTCCCCTTTAACAGGGAGGAAAACCTACAGCAGAACCAGGCTCAGTGTTATCTGCCTCGACCAACTGGGGTTAGAGAAGATGGGACAGAGACACAAAAAGCACAGAAGCACAAATTCATCCAGGAATCCTTTCTATATTATATGGTAATAGCGGATGATCTGTCTCCCATGGATGATGTCAGAGATGACAGAATGCCAGACCAGGTGTACCTACTATGAAGGGAAAAAAATTACAGAAAACAAAAAGTTAAAAGTTGAAATAACAACAAACAATGCAAATTGGAGAACAGTGGGAGAACGCAGCAGAGTGAGGTAAATAGACCCTGATGTACCCCGGGAGACTAAGACTGTAGCAGCATAACTAGAGATATAGCTCAGGATAACCTAAGCCACTCAAATTATAAGATTTGCCAAAAAGGAAAGTTTTAAGCCTAGTCTTAAAAGTAGACAGAGTGTCCGCTCCACGGACTAACACTGGGAGTTGGTTCCACAACAAAGAAGTCTGAAAACTAAAGGATCTGCCTCCTATTCTACTTTTAGATACTCTAGGAATCACCAGTAGACCTGCAGTCTGAGAGCGAAGTGCTCTGTTAGGAACATATGGGGTAATCAGATCTCTGTTTTATGACGGAGCTTGGTTATTAAGGGCTTTATACATGAGAAGGAGAATTTTAATGATATTCTTGATTTCAAACTGCTATTTGTTGACTTCCTGATAGTAAAGAATTATAATAGTCCAGCCTTGAAATAACAAATGCAAGGACTAGTTTTTCAGCGTCACTCCTGGACAAAATATTTCTAATTTTGGCAATATTCTGGAGGTGAAAAAAGGAAACCCTGGAAATCTGTTTAATATGGCATTTAAATGATATCTACACAGCTCGCCCAAGTATGTGGGAGCTGTGACATTGTGTTTTTATCAGAAAATCACACTGAGACCCGACTTTAGGTTAACAGCCGTGTAAGTCTATTAGTTCTCCTTCTGCTCTGAGACCTCAGCATGAACAAAACATAGCGCCAAGCTCCACCTAGTGGTCGGAGGCATGGAAGCAACATACATCACAGGAGCCTTCAAACTCCAGTCTGGGACGCCAATTTTTAATGTCATATTTTTAAAAATGCACAAGTTTAGTGTCCAAATTTAGTGTCCCTTTTGATTTAATAAAGTATTTTTTAATTGAATTGTTTAGAAATAGCAGATGTATACATCTCTGGTGTCTCTGTTTTCTACCCTGGATCTGTTTAGGAATTCTGCCTCACATAATGTTTGTGAAAACAATTGTCTCAACATTCAGGGAGAGGGTTTGATCCTTACAGCTGCCACCATTACTTTATTCACCATTATTTTATTAATGTGCTGTTGAATGTTAATATGACAGTAGTATCAACATGTTGCATAACTACATGAAATTCAAATACCAGCTAAAAGTGTTTTTAATATCAGCAATCCAATTTGAGATCGGACTGTATCGAATCGAGTCAAAACGAAGTAATTCTAAATCTTGAGAATCAAATTGATTGTTGAAATTTGAATCAATACCAAGCCCTATTCATTATTACAAATAAATGAATTTAAACTTTGCTCAGAAAGTTAGACGGTTAGTGTTTAAGTTGTAAAACATTTTTGCTAATAAATTATACCACTAGGATTTCTCACCAATTAATTTTATTTATTAGTATATTTGTATTTCAACATAATTATTTTGAACTTTTGGCTGATTAATGAATGAAAATCAAAGGAAAATATGATAAAACAACATTTTAAACAAAATATTGTTAGCCATCATGGATGATTAAAGAAAAACATAAAAACCATGTACAGTTATTTACTGTGGAGACATCATAATTAACTATCAAGGTTCATTTGTTTGGCTTCACAGCTGCAGTGAAGGCTAGAGTGTCCAAATTCACAGCCAAGTCACAGCCCCATAATCGAGACACCCACAGATTTAGTGGTTAGCTTAGTGGTTAGTTAGTGGTTAATTATTAGTGGTTAGCGTTAGCTTCTTCTTATTCCCTGACGTATCAGCAGTTTAGTGGTGGTGAAGCTAATATTTTTGTTAGCCCACCACTGAGTTACTAGCAAAGTGAACCTAATAAGTTGGCTCGTGATTGTAATATGTTCTTGTCTCTCAAAGTAGGATTCTGCATAACAGTACTGTTGAACTGTTATTTCTGATCCAATGTTGTAAAGCTGTGAATATTATTCTTAAACATTTTGTTTATTGACGGAGATTTGAAACATGTTGCTGATTAAATGGAACAATGACAGAATTTTCAATACACAAATTGAACTGCTTAATCTTTTTAAGATTTCCTAAGGGAAGGAAGACCCATATAGTCTTGCCTGGGGAATATCTTGGGAAAATTGTTCTCAGTAGGAGTTTTCTGTCAGTGCCCTGACATGTGCGTTTAAGTGATCTAGGTCAAATCAGCTTCTAAGTAGTAAAAGTTTTTACAACAAAGAAAAATAGATATGAAGAAATAAAACAAAAAAATTTTAATCTGGTAAATGATAATCCCAGTCTATGTAAGGAAGTAAATTATGTGCACTTGTAGAAATCTCCCCCATCCACTTTTACACCGCAGTCCTTAAAAACTGTGATTTATTGAGAGTGGGTTTCTGTGGCTGACATTCAGGAAGGGCTTTTCTTTCAATGCTGGAGCTGCATTTTATCAGGATGAGTCTTTCTTTCAAAGTCAAAGCTACATTTCATCACACTAACCGATATCCACTTCCTCCACATGTAATTAGAGAACTTTTAATTAGAGCTGAGCTGAATGATTGCTCGTTGTCCATCATGTCTGAAGGCTGTTGCTTCCATGCATTCATGAACAGCATAGAACCTACTGAATGTGTGCAAAAGGGCCCAGAGGAAATGGAGAAATGTGCACTGTTGGCAGAGAGGACAGAGAGGAAATATAAAATGTCTTTCATCATTTATGTAATTTTCATACTTTAAAAGGAACTTGTGAAAAAATGCAAGTGAGAAATGATTCAGCAGTACAAAAGTAACTGGTTGTATTGTTTTTATATAGATCCCCTGGCACACAAGCCTAAGCATATTGGCAAGTGTACAGCATGAAAGGAATAAAGGATAAATATAGTTGTGCTTGGGTCTAATAGTACGCCAGGCAGTAAAACAAGAGGTTGAATGAACTTTAATGCAAAAAAATCATGTTCTGTGTTGCATGAAAACACACTGTAGCTAAAAGTATAAAAGCTCATTGTTTTTTTTCTAAAACCTGTAGTGACTATCTTCCTATTCCTGCTGGCATATTGAAAAACATATTTTGTGGGTCTATGTGTTGTTGAACATTAAGTTTTGTCATGTCTTTAAAGTATAGGCGTTGATTTTCATTTGGTCGCCCATTATAGACAAAGCGTCAATCCTGGGATAAGTGTAATTGTTTTGGTTTAAATAATTTTTCATATTAACAGTCAGAGAAATTTACTTTTTAGTAGCCAAGCTACCTTTTCTCGACTGTTTGGTGAACATGGAAGGAGATGGAAACCTCAACATTGAAGTATATAGGAAACGCACTCACACAGACCAATATCTTCTTTTTGACTCACACCACCCACTGGAGCACAAACTTTCGGTCATCAGAACCTTACAACACCGGGCCGAGCATGTCCCTACTAGGACAGAAGGGAAGCACAAGGAACAGATACACATCAAAGATGCCCTCCAAACCTGTGGGTAACCTAAGTGGGCTTTTGTCAAATCAGCAAGAAAATCCAAAAGACCCGATGCAGAACATAATAGTGAGAAGAGTAAACGCAAAAACATCGTCATCCCATATGTTTCTGGAGTCTCTGAAAAACTTAAGAGGATTTTCTCCAAACACAAAATCCCAGTACATTTCAAACCAAACAGGACCCTCAGACAGAGGCTGGTGCATCCCAAGGACAAAACGTTCAAATCTAAGATGAGCGGAGTGGTATATGCAGTTCAGTGCAGTGAGGAATGTTCTGATCTTTATATTGGAGAAACCAAACAACCTCTCCACAGACGCATAGACCAACACAGGAGAGCTACCTCTGAGCTAAATGTTCACATTTTGGACAAAGAAGACAGACGGTTTGAAAGGGGTGTGAAGAAAGCCATCTACGTTAAGAGAGAAAAAAACAACCTTAAACAGAGGAGGGGGCCTTAGGTTGTGACGATCTCGGCACTGGCTCTGATCTTTTCCTCTGTTCAGCACACCTGCTCATTCTCCACCCTGCCCGCAATTAGTCCTCATCGGTTCTACCTGTTTTCACCTCCTTATAATCCCCGTGCAGATCAGAAGCCAGTGCCAGATTGTCTCAAGCCACCCGTACGAGCATTCCAGCGTTCCCTATTGTGCCTGTCTGTATTTGACCTGATTGTGCCCTCTGTTACTGAGCGTGCCTGTTCCCTGTTCTGTTTTCTGCCTGGAGCCTTGACCCCTGCCTGTGAGTACCGGTGTTGTGTGAAATTCAGTTCCCCTGTGAAAATCTGTTCCCCCTGTGTCGGGAGCGCGCTTTGCAGCCGTTTTCACGGCGCTTCTAATTGATTTGTCGGTAAAACAACTCATATAATCATGTCAAGGTTCTAACATTCAGTTTAATCGGCAGCTGTTTACAAAATTGTTAAATAAAAATAAATAAACGAGTTCTTCTTACACTGTTTTGTGTTATTTTAAATGGCAAGATAATCTGTCTTTTTCCAATTTTTGTCACTTAAGTGTGACAAATAAAAGTAAGCCACCAAACACAGTATTCCAGCATGTAGTATGTATTTATGATTTTCCATTGCTGAAATAAGAGGATGGAAACTGGCTGATAGCAGGGCACAAAAATGAAGACTTCCTGAAAAGAAGTGTAGACTTTAAATCCCGTTGTAATGTAAAATATGACAGATTACTGGATTAAGGAAATTTCTAGTATACTACATGCTATCACACATAATTTTTGAGAATTTGGAAACAGTTGCTCTTTATTTCTTAAAGTTATGGTGGGAGGAGAGAATGGATATTTCAGCTGCCTGAAAGACCATGTTTATTTATTTTTATTTTACAATTTTGTAAACAACAGCTGCCGATTAAACTGAGCCTGCGATTATTCTGAGCCTGCCTGTTATTTGGAACTGGACCGGACCTGGACCTGCCTTTCGAATTCTCCTCTCTGTGCTGCCGCTGGAGCAGGCTGACTTAGATGATGAATAATCCTGCATAAACTACAGAATAATAATTATTTTGTTGACCCTTCTGGACCATCATTCCACTGAAATGCATGGCAGAAACACAATAATGTTATAAAACTAAATAGAGATAGTGTATAAAATTGCAACCTTTTTAATTAAAAAATGTTTGCCTTTCCTCTTAAAGGAGCCTACTCACTATTTTGATCATAAAAAGAAAAGATAAAAAACATATTCATCGTAAATAAACAATATGCGGTAAGCATTTGTCCTGATAGTGTTTACTTAACCATTTTTGAGCTTGAAAACAGTTTTGCACCGGGTGCAATCAGCAAACATTAAAACATTGTTGTGTCATCTGCTGGCAGTGCAATGGAACTATCCGAAAGCAAGCTGGCGACCGTTGACGCGTCTTGCAATGCCTCGCAGTAAAGTGACAGCGCAGCTCCTTGTTGACTCACTGTGCACATGCATAATACTGCACTTCCAGTAACTTGGATTTGTCATTGTAAATATACACAAAGGCAGTTTGTGTAGAAGAAAAAGACACACAAATGAAATATAAGTGAACATGGCATTAAAATTCAATTGGAAAACCTTTGTATGCAACCAGAGTGAGCTATTGGATTAGAAATTCGGAATGTCAGACTATACCCTTTAAAGTAAAGAGAGACTGATTACTTTTATATACACCATGGGTGTAGAATACATTAAAACATTGAGTATAGCCCAAATAATCTGCAAAATGTAGTCAAAATAATATTAAAGGAATATCTTACTGATCATACAAAAAGCCTCCAGATATTTGTCCTAAAGACTTCTCTCATTTAAAACTGAACAAAACTAAAGCACAGTCTGCTGAAAACCGTTGGTACAAAAACAACATGTTGAGAACTGTGAAGAAAGTCTGAGCTGAGGAAAAACTTGTATGGTGCAGTGTGGAGGAAAACAGTAACAGTCTATAAAGCAGATGATGCTCACAGCTTCTTCCTGATGAAGCCATTTACCAGAGCTGATGGAACAGCTTTTTCCTGTCACCACAAACTAAGCAGAAGGCAGAAGGAGGGGGAGAAGGGCAGAGAGAGAAACAATTAGCCCAGGGGTCCCAGGGATCATATAATAATTTGAGTAAATTAAGTGGCAGGTTTAACAAGCAGGGATAATTTCACTTTTCCGGTCTCCCTGAGGGGAATGTGGCCTTTAATTGTTTTTTACACTTTTATTGTTTGGGAAAAAACTCATAAAGCAGCCCAAGACAGCCACTGTATCACATTACCATGAGCAGGAACTGATGTCAGAGCTTACTGTCTCCGGCCAAGTGTATTTCTGAGTACACTGTTACTCCTTAGTGACGATGCTGTGAATAATCCCATTTATTCCGACAATTAATTTTTTTGCCAGAGCAAGAGCTTGTATACGACTAATTCTAGAGCTCACAACATAACTCAGACCAACATCTAAAGCACTGCAGGCTTCACTTGTCAGAGTTAAGGATATTGTTCTGGATTTAACAATAAAAAGACTGTGAAAAACTTGCATCAGTACATTGGCAATTTTGCTTTGAATACAAGGGAGGCTAAACCTCCCCTGTGAATTTCGTAAAATAATTGGTCAAATATGCATTGTTAAACTTCATAAATGCAGTCATTAAACGGCATTAAATGTGCGCTAAAATGTGCTTAATTTCATAAGTATGTTGCGCAGTAATCAGCTGTTGAGTCTGCTTTTGTCTGTAGGGTGTTTAAAAACTGCCCAAAAATGCTCCTACTGGATGGAATTTTACATCTTGCATTGTGAGCACTGTTGCAAATAATTACGATACCCTACTACATGTTTTTGAAAAGCTTCTTTCTGGGAAAAAACATGGATGATGAGACAATATGTGCCAAAGGGTACATAATGAAGATGAAAGACTTTGAGTTAGTTTTCCTTTTGTACACATACAATCAAATCTTCAGTGAAACTGATGTTTTTGACATTGTCCAGCAGAGGGCTATGGATGTGGGGTTGTTCAAAACTAAAATTAAATCTCTCCTGGCCTTTGTCAAGGAGAAAAGGTCAGAAGAGGCTTTTGAAGTTGTTCATTTAAAAGCAGCAAATCTCACAACAGACCCTCAAGATGAGCCAACGAGAAAGCACCACCAGTCACAAATCCATGACCCTCAGGATCATTACAGAAATCTGTACATGGCTATCGGTGACAACCTGACCGAACAGATTTTGAGGCATTTTTCAAACTTAGAAAGTCTGCAGTTTCTGATCAATCCAGGGAAGTTTGTTGAAATGAAAGTGTTTCCAGAGTTGGCATTCCAAAATGTCCTGAAAACATATGGTCATTTAATAGATTGAGGGAGACTAAATATTGAATTTCAAGTTATATATTCAAATTGTAACATGCGAGGGAAGATAGGAAAACTGTGTGACCTTTTGGTATTTTTAAATACATGGAATTAGATGGTGCAATGTCACAGCTGCGCAAGCTGTTGTGTTTGGTTGCCACAATAGGAGCTACATCAGCTGGTGTAGAACACAGCTTCTCTTGCTTAAACAGAGTCAAGTCATACACACGCAACAAAATTGGCCAAGAGCTTTTATGCAAACTTGCGCTACTGGCCATTGAGAGCAAACTGGTCAAATCAATAGAAAAGACCATCAGTTGGTATGATAGAGTCATCGACCATTTCCTGAAAAAGGAGAGAAGAGCTGATTTTGTTTATAAGCAATGTGTTTTAGGTGTTTTGACATTTGTTATTGCAATACATTTGGATTTAATTACCACCATTGAGCATCCCCTGTTTTAGAGACCAGCAGTCACGCCTGCCGATTGACCTGTTTGTCCCTCCCGACAAATGGGTCAGTTGTCCCGGGCTCAGTTGTTCCAGGCCCAGGAAAGGGGGGGGGGGGGGGGGGGAAGCGCAAAACAATTTTAATGGTCGGAGTGCCAGTCAGCATGCGCGCTAACTGCAGCAGCAGTCTGTGTCACGCCTCTTTGCTGCTCCCCCTCCCCTCTTGTACATGGCTCAGGGCGCCAGCCAATCAGCATGCAGGCTCAGCCTGGCCTGCCCATTCAGCGCTCTGTCCACTCAACACACAAACAACTGCGCTGCTGCTCAGACTTGGAGAGAGAGAGACCGCAGGACTGGAAAAACATGAATAGGGAAAGAAGTGCCGTTTGGCTCTATTTTAATACCGTAAATGAAATCAAGCTGTTTGTTTTGTAAAAAGCCGGTTAAATTCAGTGGAAACACAACAAATTTATCTAAGCACGTGAAAAACCATGAGCAAGAAGACATCGAACTGCAGAAACGGAGACAGGAGACAAAACCTCTCTGATTGCCCCGACAGACCCAGACCCACAGACTGGGGTCTGTACAACCCAGTACATATATCCTATTAAAAAGTGTTATTTAAGATAACATTAGCTAATCCTTTATTTATCCCACACCGGGGAAAATTATAGGAATAAAGCAACAGGCAGGTGCACACAACACAGACGAAATAACTTAAGGCTTGAGAGATGTAAGAGGTGGATTAGGGAAAAAAACACTATGAACATAACATTATTATTATTATTTAATTGTAATAATAAAATTAAAATCACAAAACCCGAAAGGTCAACAGTTTCATGATACAACAAGCTTAAATGTCAAAAGTATCGGTATCGTATCGATATCGCTGATACTCATCCTGTATTTACTTCGGATCGGATAGATTAAAAATTCCCGGTATCGCACACCTCTAGCGGGGAGCTGGGAGGGGACAGAAAAAGCCATCCTTAGTGATAACAGAGACAGTGCAGGTGGGGTGGCTTGCTGCCTGATTGGATAGTCTGAGCATAGTCGCTCAGAGATGGATTGCAGTGTTAATTTTACTTATCCCGCATTATGGCCAACAAAAATGACTGATTCTGATCGAATGAATGTTGTTAATGGAAAAAAGGAAGCCTTTCTCAGAGATTCAGAGGGCAGAGAATTCCCAAAGTATCTAACATAGTCTACTTCCTGCAATGGAAGGGAAAAAAATTGTTAGGGTCTGGCTAATATACAGCAGGTCAAAAAAGGCCATATTTTAGCTGCAGTGCTTGCTGTTCTCTTATGGAGAAAAGATCAACTAGTGCACAAAATTCAATAGATGGGTTGAAGATATCCAATATAAAATACAGAGATTTCCGGGGCATGAAGTATACAGTTAAGTTTACTTTTTTTGGTGTGTGTGTGGTGTGGTTGCGGCAGGTGTAGTGGGGGGGGGCAACTAGGGTAGTTCACGCGTGACGTCAGCGCTACATCCAGGTCCCGCGGGTAGGCAAAAAACAGTACTGTTCTCGTCTACTACTTACCTGACTCCGCCAGATGGATTTGCTCCGCATATCCATCTGGAAACCTTCCGTTGAAGTAATTTTGGGAAGGGCGAAAATACTGGTTAGCTGATTGGCCTATGTTGGTGATAGACGGGCCAAATAAACCAATCAGATCAACGAAGCAAATGAAGTACTCGTCAACATGCTTCGCTCGTAACAGAGCGACGACGAAAACACAACCACAAGCCAAGCTACTCTTGCTGCTGCAGGTAAAGGCTCATTAGCTCAGCAAAGAAATACTCTGTAATTCCGATAAAACTTGTGAGATAGCCACGCTAACGCTAGTTTCATCGGCTGAAGCCGCCATGTTCTTTAGACTGAACTGTCGCGCTTCTCGTTGCGTCACACCTCAACCCGCCTCAAATTTTCTTTAACGGAAAGTAGCCAGACTGATCTGCGAGTGAAACCTTGAAAGCTCGCGAGATCATGAGGGTCTCACGAGGCTAGTCTACTACATGACAAAACGGGTGATTTAGAGCGTACTTTTAGTTTGTTTATTTTTGGAATCTAAACAATGCCTACGACTTGTTGTGCTCCCGGTTGCACACAGAGGCATTCCAAATCGTCGGATGTACGTTTCTGTCATTTACCGAAGGAGGAAGGACGAAGAAAGAAATTGATAATTTCAATGAAAAGAGCGCAGGCAGACACTCCCATTGGACTGGGGGAGCCATCATACTACGACAGAATTTGCAGTCTACACTTCATCTCCGGTAAATACAACTTAATTCTGCTCTAGTCATTGTTCTACTTAAATAGAACGATGACTAGATTCACGAGAACACGCTCGCGTTCTCGTGAATTCAGAAACAGCCTAAGACTTCCTGAAAAAGACTTCCCTGTAAATCCTGTTGTAATGTAAAATATGACAGTTTACTGGATTAAGGAAAGTTCTAGTATACTACATGCTATCACACATAATTTTTGAGAATTTGGAAACATTTGCTATTTCCCAAAGTTTTCGGGGGAGGAGAGGAGATAATGGATATTTCAGATGTCTGAAAGACCCCGTTTATTTATTTTTATTTTACAATTTTGTAAACAGCTGCCGATTAAACTAAATATTACAACCTTGACGTGATTATAGGAGTTGTTTTACCGAGAAATCAATTACAAGTGCCGTGAAAACGGCTGCAAAGTGCACTCCCGTTACAGGGGGAACAGATTTTCACGGGGGAACAGAATAGCGCAGAACACCTGGCGGGTCTTCCTCTCTGCTGAGATGCGGTCTGTGTCCTACGCCGCTTTCTGCTGTTACAAACATGTCTGAACATCCATCCATCCATCCATTTTCTGACCCGCTTAATCCCTCATGGCGTTGCGGGCGTTGCTGGAGCCTTTTTCCCGATATAAAATAATTGTAGCCGTCCAGTGGTTTCAGGGGCTTTCGTGCTCTCTCGTCTGTACTGGCCTGCCGTGTTTATAAGGCAGCTGTATATGTCGTGGTACGGAACACTTGGCCAGCATTTCACAAACTCGCTCCGTCCCTTCAGGCTTTTACTGTGTGGATCTGGCATCTGATACCATCAACCATCAACTTACTCCTAAAACGATCTTGTGATACGTTATCTAAAGAAGAAAAATATGTGGAGAACTCGTCAGTTTCTCTGTTTGCGTCCGCCATTGTGTTCGCCTTTTGCCTACCAGTCTGGCGCACATGCGCGAAAAACCCGGATTAAAATACAATAGCAGTGAACTACCCTATAGACTGCCTTGTACCGGGCCCTGGCAAAGCTGTCAGCTGGCCTGCCAGCAGCAGCCACTGCATCAGTAGGAGAGTTCCAAAAAACACTAATATGTTGTGGACTAGTGAGACAAAAAAAGATACTTTACTGGGAGGTGTGCAACATTCAAACCTGGTAGTGGTAGTATGATGGCATCTGAATGAGTTTTCATGACTGGCAGACCCATCAATTCTGCTCTTTACCTGAAAATCCTGATGAAGAATGCACGTTTGTAATTTTAGACTAGGGCCCACTTTTGTTATGCATCAGGAAAATAATTAAAAGCACACATTTCAAAACTGTTTTGCACCGAGGAGACAGCTAAAATTCTTCCACAGTGATTTAAAAGACTTATAGCCAATGATTGCAAACTCTTGATGGAAGCCTGTTGCATTGGGGGCACAACCCATTATTAGGTTTATGGCACATTTACTTTTTCACATAGGGCCAAGTTAGTTTGGAGAGCAATCATCTTTGTATTCACTCATCTTACCCTTCTCTGATATCAAATTTAGTCTGAATATCTGAAACCTTTAAGGTGAAATCTTTAAAGTGGCAAACACTGCATGAACATATCTTATTTCAGTTCTATGTAAATGGAAATTGGTCCTTATGAATTTGTGACTTTTTGCCCAATATATTGGGAATCTATAATTCTAGGTTGGTTTAAATAAAAAGATAAAAACAAGCCAAGTAGTAAACTGAGCAGAACACCATGGATAAAGCAACAGAATTGTATGATAGACAATATTATATAAACCCCCTGTGCATTTCTGTGCAACCTAATAGAAGAATATCAACAAAGCAATTGTGAAACACAATTTCTGTTTACTTTCTGCATCCCCATGGTCCTGTTTGTGTGCAATTCTCTCAACAGAAGTGAGAGCATCCTTGCCACTTTGCTGCCTGACCATTTTGCCTTCTAACAGCATCTGTTGCCAATACTTCCCATAGAGTTCATTGTGGTCCATTACTCTACCTGCAGAGAGAGGTGTGGGTGGTAGATTGTTGTTATTTGGACACTATCCACCCCCACTCCAAAACCCCAATTCCACCCTTCCAAACAGCATCCTGCAGGCTGTCTAAAATGGTCCTGGAAGCCTCTGTAGTGGTATATTGAACAGTACAGAGGGTGAACAATGGGAGGGGTGTGTAGAGGAAGGTGTATGGATGTGTTGTTGTTTATAGAGGATGGGTGGTTTGAGGTTCTGTTATTGTGAAACAGAAGGAAAGCAGCAGCGTGGTCACAATCCCAGGCAGGACCCAAAATAACAGCGAATGCAATGGAGTGTTAAATGGGAAATCATCTGTTTTCTGCCACAGATTTAATATCATTGCTTTTTTCCACTCTGACATGCTCTGTTATTCCATTCAATGCTTTCTCCCCCTCCTGAGTGTTTTCATTCCTGTATTTTGTTTTTGTCCAAAATTCATCTTTACCTCTGCCCATCTGAAATATAACACCCTGGTGTTTTTGTGATTTATAGAAATCAACTTTAGATTTCTTTACTAAACAAACCACCATGCAGTTTTGTCTTCTACCTCATCAGCTCTGCAGGCCTCTGGCTCATCTTCTTTATGGTGGACAGTTAGATCCATTTGGGTTTGCTCTGACAGTATGCTTGCCCCTACTTTTTTTTTTTTGGGGGGGGGGGGGGGATGCACATAGCACTTCTCAGCAGGATATTCACATTAGTGCCTTAATAAGACGACCTGGAGTGCATACAAAGTTAAGAAACACCTAACCATCACTATCAAAACATCCGCCTCCACCACCATGCAGTGTCTTCTTCTCCCAGCCCAGATTAAGTTATCCATTTACACCCTCAGTTAATGGCTTAGATCATGAAGAAAGTCATCAAGCCTTATGGCTTTAAAAGTGGCTTTAAAGGAACCAGAGCTGATTGAAAAACATTCCAATTTGTAATTGTTTTGCTGTTGTTTTCTTAACAGCACTGAATTAGGTAAATGGGTGTTAAGCTTGACCCTTCCTCCTATACACAAGGCTTGAATGTGTTCGTATTCAGCATAGTTAGGCAGAGGCAATTATTCTTTGAGATGGGCGTACCATGTCCATATGCATAAAGTACCCCATTTGGTTTATGGGTAATGGAGGACTGATTTGGGTTCTCTTTAGACTTAGCATGGGCTGATATGAGAGTCTTGCAGTGACCCTGATTTATCAAGAACTGGGAAGATTTGGACAAAAAAAAGATAATATTTGTGACATGAATAAACAAATTGCAGTAAAAACTACTTTCTTTCAGATCTTAAAATGACAGTAGCACTTATTGTCATTTATTGAACTATAAGAGAGAAAAAAATAGGGTTTTGAAAATGTTTAACATCCAGTTATTTTATGATTATAGTGGCCAAAAATAAGTCACACCAAGCTTCTCATCCAATGACTGCTAGAGATAGGCACAAGTCCCACCTCCAAGGACAAGGACATATGGAGATGGATGGATAGACTAGATCCTTTTTCTGAGACCCTACAGATCTATATCTGCTCATCACACAACAAAGGAACAAACCTGATTTTACGTAGAATTGCACAGATAAAAATCATGTCGCACACTTTTTCGGCCATTCGTCCATCTAATCCAAGGTAGACCAATTTTTACCTAAATAACCTGATACAGTTCTCCTCAGAGGCCATAACTCGGACAGCACTCAATTTGTGATGCCAGGCTTCCTTCCTTTAAATTAGGAGAGATGACATCCAAACCACACCTCACCTCTCGCCCAATGACTGCTAGACATAGGCACAAGCTATATCCGCTGTCGGCATCCCAGGAGTACGCTGAAAGCAGAAACAGCGGATCAGTCATGTGAGGCAAATGTTCACTATGTCAGAACTTATTCGGCAAATGTGTTTCCATTTCCTGTTTAGCACATTAACTCTTTTTCGCAAAGTCTAAAAACCACTTCAAGCAAGCATAAAAATATTCTTGAGAAACTGAGGAAGTTATTTTGAATTTTATTGTTCCATTAATCTTTTCAAATGCAATATTTCAAAATGTGCATTAAAACATTAATGGAAACACAGTTTGTCTCTTTCCTAGACATAACCACTCAGGGAGTTAGTCTGTCAAGACCCTCTCTAACATAAAAAGTATTCCTGGATCAGTGCTTCTGTTTTTTTGTGTCTCTGCTCTTTCTTCAAAAACCCCAGTCGGTCATGGCAGATGGCCATTCCCACTGGGCCTGGTTCTGCTGGAGTTTTTTTTCCTGTTAGAAGGAAGGTTCCCTATCCACTGCTGCTATGGTATGAGGGAACACAACAGATTTGCAGCATAGATTGTTTAAATCTTACAAACTCATCAGGATTTTGTGTTACTGCTATTAGATGTTCCTCCTAAGTGGTTACTAATTAATCAAATACACAGTTCAAAAGTAAGAGCCATCCTCCTGAAAAATCTATTTCTGTTTTAAAAGCTAAGTGGGGGTTTCTAATTTTCCCTCTACTAAAACGAGGCGGCTATATCCTGGACGGTTTGCCAGTCCCATCACAGGGCAACACAGAATCACACAGGGCCAACAATCACAGACGTAAGGGCAATTGAGAAAGACCAATTGACCTAAAAGTCAAGTTTTTGGACTGTGGGAGAAAGCTGGAGTTGTTGAAGAGGACCCACACATACACAGAGGGAACATGCAAACTCCATGCAGAAAGACCCCAAGACAGGATTTGAACCCTGGACCTTGAACTACTCCACTGTTCCACCCAACATATATTTCATAATTAAATTTTTTTTGGCGAAGCTCTCGATTTACCGGTCGATCTACGTTCCTACCCTCATCTATGGTCACGAGCTTTGGGTCGTGACCGAAAGAACGAGATCCCGGATACAAGCGGCTGAAATGAGTTTTCTCCGTAGTGTGTCTGGGCTCTCCCTTAGAGATAGGGTGAGGAGCTCAGTCATCCGGGGAGGACTCAGAGTAGAGCCGCTGCTCCTCCACGTCGAGAGGAGCCAGTTGAGGTGGCTCGGGCATCTGGTCAGGATGCCTCCTGGACGCCTCCCTGGAGAGGTGTTCCGGGCACGTCCCACCGGGAGGAGGCCCAGGGGAAGACCCACGACACGCTGGAGGGACTATGTTTCCTGGCTGGCCTGGGAACGCCTTGGGATTCCTCCTGAGGAGCTGGCCCAAGTGGCTGGGGAGAGGGACGTCTGGGCCTCCCTACTGAAGCTGCTACCCCCGCGACCCGACCCCGGATAAGCGGAAGAAGACGGACGGACGGACGGACATTTTTTTGCACAATTTTCACAGCTTGATATATTCTGCTGGACAAGTTCTTACTGACTAAAACTTGCATACACTGTCTGAGACCTGGGGCTTCATGTACAAAAGTGTGCACAGCTTTCATACTAAAAGTTGGCAGTGGGGAGAAAACTTGAAACTTGCGACACAAAAAACGTGTTGTACTAAAACCATGCCTAGATGTGTCAGGTTACCTTACTAAATCCTGATGTGTAGGAAACAATGTGCAGATTAATGTTTGTTTTGGGCCGCCCTGTCCCTAATCCTAAATAAATTTACAAATCAGTATACATACCCGGAAGGCACATACCACGTTTACCACCTACCACCAAATTTAAACGACACTGTCTGCTGCATTGAGCTCGATTATAGCGCTATATAAGATAGTATGATATTATTACGGTATCATATTAACATGTGATGTGCCAGATTGTCCTTTTTTTAGATGGCCAATATTATGTCACATCCATATCCCAGATACAAATGAATGCATTTCAGGTCTATTTTACAGTAAATTTTGCCATGAGGGGAATTAAAAAGGTCCATCAGCCAGCAGGCAAATAATGAAGAGATAGCAAAAATGTAAGGAAGGGGCGGCAAATGTTATATAATTTATCAGAACTGCCCTTCACGGAATATCTTATCTTCTCCAATTTTAGAAAAGACATAGTGTCATTGAACCACTGGGCAATGGTGAGAGGTTTAGCTGACTTCTAATGAAGATGAATAAAGAAGTGAACACTAAAATATATAGCTGTTCGAAGGTAAACCGGTTATAATCAGGTGGGAGACCAAAAATGGCCACATGGGAGGCGGGTTTAAGGTCATTTAGAGAATATTTGATATGGTATCAAAATATTACAGCCAATAACAAAAAAGCATCAAATAAGAGTAGAGCATTGGTTTATTTTGCAAGAAAGATCAAGGCATTTGTCACAGTTGTCCATGACAGTAGATTACATTTGTAAGAGTCAGGTTTTAGAGTAGTGGACTTTGAGCAAAACGTTAAACTGTATAAGAGAAAGTCAAACAAATTGAGCTTGTATGAATGTTATTGGGAGCATTGTCCCACCAATCATCATCTAAGTTTAGTCCCAATTCACGTTCCCAAACAGCCTTGACGTCAATGACTTGTGAGGAATTAAAACACAAATTTAATTAGTATATTTTAGAGATAAATTACTTTTGAAGGGGATCATGACACAAAAAAACTTCACCGACTGCAGGGTTAGTGGTGTAGAGGGAAAGTCTGGGAATAAAACTTTGGCTCAGTGTCTGGTCTGAAAGTAGCAAAAAGGATGAGAGGGAGGGAGATTCTTGTGAAAGATCTGTAAAGCTATGGAAAATACCATCCTTGTAAAAGTAATTTAACATATCAACCCTTGATTAACTCATGCCAAAAATATTGGATTTGTAAACGCAGGTTCAAACAGATGATTCCTCCTAAAGCAGATAACATACAAGCTGAATTTGATTTAAAATGCTTCATAAACTGATGCCAAAATCAGTTTCCATCCATCTGTGAAGACACTGAGGGAGAATGAGAAACAAGATCGAGCCTCTAAATTGGACCAGGAAAGATCTTAACCAAAATGAAATTTTATGGATATGTGTTGCCCAATCATACACTGAAAATGAGTTAATGACAAGTGTGGATATGCAAATTCTGTGTGATTTCCTGTGCCATAAGAAAACAGAAATAATTTCAGTAGCATATGAATTAATCATGGGTAAAATAAGGCTGTCTAGGAACAACGTCATTTCAGTAGAATGAGATCGAGAATCGGATTTATATAAAGAACAGCATGAATGAAAAACCAAATTAATGATAGTCCGATCCCTAAACAACATATCAGATAAGTCTTTTTTTTTTTTTTTTTAAATATATTTTTATTCAAGAAAGTATAAAGTAAGATACATAAAAGTACAGTAACATGGATTGAATTTGCTTTATCTTTTAACAACCAAACCCCAACCACCCACATTCAACAAAAAAAAAAAAAAAAAAAAAAAAAAAAAAAAAAGGGGCAACGGAGGACATTACATGTCAATAATACAACAATTGGACATCATCAATTATATTATATATATATACATACATATACGCATATATACATACATGCACATATACACACACATATCTACATCCCAGGGCTCCATAGGCTTATGGAGGTAACTCTATATTTTTAAGATTTTTAAAGTACACCATCATAGGGTCCCACACTCTGTGGAATTGTCTTGTGGAGCCTCTAATAAAGTATTTGATTTTTTCTAATTTCAAGAGGAACATTAAGTCAGTCAGCCAGACCGAGACTTTAGGTGGTTCAGATGATTTCCAGAGTAAGACTATAAGTCTACGAGCCACCAAGGAGGCAAAGGCAAACGCATTCATTTGATCAGTGGATAGCATGTGCTCCTCAGACAATACTCCAAAGACGGCCATTCCTGCAAACGGTTTGATTTTGGTATTAAATGCTTCATTCAGTGTTTTACAGATGGATGACCAAAAGTCAGTTAGTTTCGGGCAATTCCAAAACATATGGGTCATATTTGCTGGGGCAGAATGACACCGCTCACACCTATCATCAATGTCCTTGTAAATTCTTGAAAGTTTAGATTTGGTATAGTAAGTTCTATGAAGGACTTTTAACTGTATAAGGCTAAGTCGTGCGCATGACGACGTTCCGTTGACTCTTTTCAGAGCACGTTCCCAGAAATGTTCAGAAATAACAGAACCAAGTTCTTCAGACCATGCAATTCTAAGCTCATCTAGTGTTGTTTCTTGAAGAGAAGTTATGATATTTGAGATGTTTGCAATGTGCCTCCTGAGACACAAAGGGTTACGCAAAATCCTCTCAAGCCCCGAGTCTGCTGGAGAGGCCAGGAACGCTGGACTTTGACTTTGAATAAAATGACGGACCTGGAAATATCTGAAAAGATCAGTTTTTTGTAATTGGAATTTGGCCGAAAGGTCAGTAAAGTTGGCAAAAACACCATCTATATAAAAATGGTCACATGTTTCCAAACCATTTCTCCTCCACTGAGCAAAGGTGTGATCCATCCTGGCAGCCGGGAAAAGGTGATTGTTACAGATAGGACTACATATAGAAAATTCTTTTAGATTAAAATGTTGTCTGAATTGTATCCATATCCTAAGAGAGGAAGATACTACAGGATTATGAGTAAATTTAGAGGGTGAAAATGGTAATCCAGTAGTGACCAAAGCAGAAAGAGAGGAAGAGGTGCAGGAATTTGCTTCAGTCCTACACCAATCCAGCTGCGGGTTTTGATACCAATATATAATTTTTTGGATATTAGATGCCCAGTAGTAGTTTCTCATATTAGGTAAAGCTAGTCCGCCTTTATCTCTGGGCCTTTCTAGAAACTCTCTGCGAACTCTAGCATTTTTATTAGCCCAAAGAAAAGAGGAGAATAATTTATTTAAAGACTGGAAAAAAGACTTAGACAGAAATATTGGGAGACACTGAAACAAATACAAAAAGCGGGGTAATACATTCATTTTTATGCAGTTAATTCTACCCGGAAGAGATAAGTAGAGACCGGACCATCTTTGAAAATCAGCCTCTAATTTAAGCAGGAGAGGTTTGAAATTCTTTCCATAGAGATCAGAGAACGTACGGGTGATGTGTATGCCTAAATATTTAAAACCGGACTTTGATATATGAAAGGGGAATGCATTGTCTGGTAGCTGAAGGGCTACATAGTTAATTGGGAAGCATTCACTTTTAGAATAGTTTAATTTATAGCCTGAAAAGCTTCCAAAGTCATCAAGAATATTGACAATAGTAG
Organism: Fundulus heteroclitus; assembly: GCF_011125445.2. Taxonomy (NCBI): domain Eukaryota; kingdom Metazoa; phylum Chordata; class Actinopteri; order Cyprinodontiformes; family Fundulidae; genus Fundulus; species Fundulus heteroclitus. The sequence continues at coordinate 1,410,436 of NC_046363.1, forward strand.
GAATACATGACACTGGGTCAGAAATATACAAAAGTAAGTCATCGGCATATAAAGAAATTTTATGTTCGGTATCAAATCTGCGAATACCGAGAAAATTGGGGGTTGTTCTTAGTTTTATTGATAAAGGCTCGATAGCTAATGCAAATAAGAGTGGGCTTAGAGGGCAACCCTGGCGTGTGCCCCTTGAGAGAGAGAATAAACGAGAAGATGTCTTATTTGTAAGGACAGATGCTTTAGGTGAAGTATATAACAGGCGTATCCAGGTTATAAAATTGAAACCAAAGCCAAATTTTTCCAGTATAGTGAACAAATAGTTAAATTCCACTCGGTCGAATGCTTTTTCTGCGTCCAAAGAGGCAACTATTTCAGGAATCTCCCTAGACGCAGGGGAATAAAGGACATTTAAAAGTTTGTGAATATTTGTAAAAGGCTGACGACCCTTTATAAAACCAGTTTGGTCTGTTGAGACGATGTTAGGTACAACATTCTCTAACCTTGATGCCAGCAGTTTGGCTAAAACTTTGACATCCACATTGAGCAAAGATATAGGTCGATATGAGCCACAATCATTTGGGTCTTTGCCTGGCTTTAAAAGAAGTGAAATGGAAGCCTCTGTTAGGGTTTGTGGTAAATGGTTCTGATTAAATGAGTGATTGAACATTTCAAGTAGCAGGGGAGCAAGTTGAGGAGAAAATTTTTTATAAAACTCAACGGTATAACCGTCAGGTCCAGGTGATTTGCCATTTTGCATTTTATGAATGGAATCTATAATCTCTTGTAACTTTATGGCTTCCTCAAGGCTGCCTTTGACTTGTGTATCTATTTGTGGTATCTCAATATTATCTAAAAAGTTAATCATTTTAGATTTGTCTTGCGGGGGACAAGATGTGTATAGTTTAGAATAAAAATCCTTAAAGGTGTTATTTATCTCTATTGGGTCTACGGTAAGGGATTGTGGAGTATTACGTATCTGAGGTATTAGACGGGACGCCGATTTACATTTAAGCTGATAAGCCAAAAGACGGCCTGCCTTATCCCCATGCTCATAATATCGTCCTTTTTGCCAAAGTTGGTATTTTTCAGTTATTTCTGTAGACAAAAGATCATATTGGGTCATCAATGTAACCTTTTCCTTATATAATTCGGGTGTGGGAGTAGTAGAATATTGTTGGTCAATTTGTTTTAATGATACTAAGAGATCGTTTGCTTTTTGCTTTCTTTCTTTACTCCGTGAAATAGAATAAGAAATTATCTTCCCTCTTATAACTACTTTAAGTGCTTCCCACAATATGGATGGGGATATGGAATCAGATCTGTTAAAATATATAAAGTCGTCTATTTCTTTACCAATGAATTCACAGAAATGACTGTCTGATAGTAAGGATGTGTCTAATCTCCAAGCTCTTGGTTGTGTGACATTTTGAGAGAACAAAATATCTAAGGAGACCGGTGCATGGTCAGATTCAACAATAGTGTTGTATTCAATTCTTTTTGTAAAAGGGAGAAGTGTCTTGTCAATGAGGAAAAAATCGATACGACTGTATGTGTGGTGAACATGTGAGAAGTAGGAGAATTCTTTTTTGTTAGGATTAAATAACCTCCATGGATCAACCCAACCTGCACTATCAGCAAACTCCCCAAGAGCAAGAGACATTTTGGAGCGAGATAAGTTTCTAGGGCTAGAGCGGTCCATAGCTGGGTCCATAACTGTGTTGAAGTCCCCTGATAGAATAAGACTATGACTATTTAAGTCTGGGAGAAGAGAAGTGAATTTATGTATAAAGCCCGCATCATCCCAGTTCGGGGCGTAAATACTAGATAGAATTACAGGAGAATTAAACAGTGACCCAGATACTATCACAAATCGTCCCTGGGGGTCAGAAATGACCTGAGATGGTGTAAACAATATTTTTTTGTGAATTAAGATGGCTGCCCCTCGTGCCTTGTTATTAAAGTTAGAGTGGAAACTCTGTCCAATCCAATTCCTCTTAAGCCTGAAATGATCTGCTATTTTCAAATGAGTTTCCTGTAAAAATATTATTTCTGCATTCAGTCTCTTTAAGTGAGAGAAGATCTTTGCTCTCTTGTTAGGCCCATTCATCCCTCTCACGTTCCAGGTAATGAAGCGTGTTGGAGTTACACCTATATCTGCCCCAACACTATCAATGTTGTGCGACATATGACATCTTCAAAAATGAAAAGCATGATGAATACCCCCAAGAGAAGGAAAAAAAAAATATATATATATATATATTTTTTTTCCCCCCACCCCACACCCTTCTTAAGAATAATTCTCCCTTTAACCCCAAAGTCAACATATCCTATGCCTGTCCTCGGAACATGGACAGACTGCAGGTTCTCTACTAACTCCTGAACCTTCCGATACACACTCTTATCTTAACTAGTGAAGAGCCTATGACCTTTTATCAGGGATGGTTTATATTAGTTGAAACCATTCCGGTATTAAAGATTGAAGTAAAGCCTTACCGTTAAACATACCGTTAATGTATACTCAGTTATGTTAAGTATATAGGTAAAGAGAAGGATAGAGAGGGTATCCAAAATTCTCAAAAACAATTAGATTATCCAAAATAGACTTTAGCGAGAGTTCACATACGTGTCAGAGCGTCTTCCAAACAGTAAGATGGTGACCACACATCAGGTACACACGACCCGATTAGACCATGTCAGTCCTCTTCCCCAACCACCAGCTGATTGCAGTAAGCTCGTGCTTCTTCCGGAGTGTTGAAGTCGAGGGTTTTTCCCTTGTGGAAGACTCGTAGGTTAGCTGGGTAACGCAAGCGAAACTTGATCCCCTTCTCGTAGAGTGTTTGTTTAACGCCGTTAAATTCAGCGCGTTTCTTCGACAGAGCAGCGCTGTAGTCAGGGTATATTCTCAGTGTAGCGCCCTGGTAAGTACTTGTGTGCTGCCTTGTCCACTGCAGTAGTCGTTCCTTCTCCTGGTATTTTTGAAAGCATACCACAAACGGGCGCGGAGGGCGGCCAGTGTCGCTGGGTTGTGCGCCCACCCTGTGTGCTCTCTCCAGCACCGGGGCTGAGTCGAAGAGTGCATTGCTGCGGGTGAGCTCCATTAGCACATTCGTCATAAAGGTAACAGTATTCCCCACACCTTCACTGCCTTCTGGAATGTTTATAATCCTCAAGTTGTTGCGGCGTGATCTATTTTCCAAATCCTCAATACGATCCAAGAGTGCAGCATTTTGGCCTTTTAAAGCTTTAACGGCAGATTCGGCAGCACATATCTTCTCAAAATTATCACCTGCGAGTGATTCTGAAGCAGATAGGCGTTGTTGTATAGAGCCCACCGTTTCTGTCAGAGCACTCACCGAAGCTTGTAAAGGCACCAGTGATTCTTGAATGAGGGTGGAGATGTCTTCTTTTAAACTTTCTCGTTGCTTGGCTAACTCTTGTACTAGTTGGGTCATAGTTAATCCATCGCTTTTGGAAGGGCTAGCGTCGGAAGCCATGGTGGCTGGCTTGCTAGCAATGGCGTTCTGCGTGGTTATCGAGGAGGTTTGTTTTTGCTTGGAGGCAGCCATTAACCGGTCAAAGTCGTCCAACACGGTAATGTGTACAAGATCCGTCAATTATGTGGTAAATATGTAAGGTTTGGTCTCACGAGTTAGAGATTGGGTCAGAGCTCTTCACACTCGCTGCCTACTCCTTCATGACCCAAGCCGGAAGTCACGTTTCATTCAGATTCTCATCAGATAAGTCTTTTATCTCAGGCATCATATGGGAGACAGCCTGATGCGGTAAATGATGAGCCAAGAGCCAGCTTGCTTTACTACTACGTTCATAATGTATTAAAAATCAAAGCTGGCTCATATCACCACTAGACCTGTCTTGATAATCAATAAATCAATTAATCCCATGATTGATTAAAATAAGTGCTTATTTCCCCTTGGGTTTCCGTCTTCTCTCTCTGAGACGGACTAGGAAAAAGTTTTCAGTACGCTGCATCAGAGTCTGCTCACCCCTCCTTTCCTCGGTGTAGGAGGGGTTAAATCTTGCCAGGGTTTCCCACAGAAAGTGGGGTAATCCTGATGGTAGTGGCCTCGTGGCTCATGGCAGATGTGTGACGAAGTGTGAGGAGCTAATAAGCTAATAACAGCTAGCGCGTTAGGTCAGTGTAATGGGAGGTTTTAATCCAGAGACGGGAACTTTTCTGCCCCTTTTAAGTTTCTCTCAAACACTTAGGCATTTAAATAAATAAACGACACTTAGCTCGGTGGAGGGAGTAATACTGTGGCGGAAGCCCAGCTTGAGTCAGATAGGTACAGGCTCACAGTTCAAAAGGGAGCCTGGTGAGGGAGAGCCAGCAAAATGCTAGATGAAAAGAAATTCAATTGTTGTCAAGTCCAACCACGACCGCTGCAGGGTGGGAGTTTTTTGAATTTAAACCAAATGACGCCGCCTGCTTAATTTGTATGAGCTGGTAGGTCGGAGGATATACTTGCATTATTATGCCATTATCATATTAGTTGAAAAAAGGTCTCCAAATGACAATAGTATGATTTATTGCAATAACTTTTAGAAACAAATTATCATCCAGCAAAATTTGCTCTTTTGACAGGCCTAATCACTACACCCTGAACTTGTACCTGCTTAGCAGTAAATTGTGTCAGGAGAGAAGATGGCTACCAAACTGAAACAGGCAATGGTAGAGTGACCCTTTTGTTCCCAATACTGATCAAATATGATGACTTACCAGACAATTGTGGTGAAATACTGACACCAGATGGTTCTCTCCATCACCTGCATCACAAGACTCTAATCACTGAAAACCTGCCACTGGATGACAATGGCCAGATTCTTCTCATACCCGGTAGGGATATTCTCTGGGTTTACAAGGGGAGAAAACAGGTCACCGGCCCTGGTGATGCTCCCTTTGCGCAAAAGTTCGACCTTGGATAGTTGTTAGCGGGTGATGTGTGTCTGGCAAAGGTCCATAAGCCCATTGTCCACAGCTATAAAACAAACATACTTGAAGAAGGGAAACCCTTGCTGTTTGGACCTTGTACAAGCCACATCCATCCTTTAGTTATTAGTTATCAAGCTCCTCTCCTGTGGAATCAACTCCCAGTTTTCATCCGTGGGGCAGACACCGTGTCTTCCTTTTTTAGTAAGCTTATAGTTAGAGTGGCTTAGGTTACCCTGAGCTACCTCTATAGTTATGCTGCTATAGGCTCAGGTTGCTGGAGGACATCAGGGTCTATTTTTATTACTCTGCTGAGTTCTCCTACTGTTCTCCAATTTGCATTGTTTGTTGTTATTTCATCTTTTAACTTTTTGTTCTCTGTAATTTTGTTTTTCTTCATAGTAGGTACACCTGGTCTGGAATTCTGTTAGCTGTGACATCATCCAGAGTAGACAGATCATTCACTATTACCATATAACATAGAAAGGATTCCTGGATCAATGTGTGCTTCTGTGCTTTTTTGTCTCTTTGCTCTGTCTTCTCTAACCCCCAGTCGGTCGACCGTTCACACTGAGCCTGGTTCTGCTGGAGGTTTTTTCTTCCCATTAAATGGTGAATGCCTTGTACTTATACAGCGCTTACACTAGTCTGACGACCCCAAAGCGCTTCACACTACAATCAGTTATTCACCCATTCTCACACACATTTACACCCTGACGGTGGTGAGCTATGTTAGTAGCTACAGCTGCCCTGGGGCAAACTGACAGAGGCGAGGCTGCCATACATCGGCGCTACTGGGCCCTCTGACCACTGCCAGCAGGCAATAACTTCTATACAGCTACCATAGAAGATGTTTTATGTATCAGCATAACTGTATGGTATGGGAGCTGCACAGTCCAGGAGCGGAAGAACTTAGCACGGGTGGTGAGAACAGAACAGGGATTGTGGGATGCCGTCTGCAGGATCTAGACTCGATTTATGCAGAAGGGCCAAATGCATCTCCACTGATCCCACCCACACAGGCAATGCACTGTTTGCCCCTCTCCCATCAGGTAAATGCTTCAGAAAACTCAAAGCCAAAAAAATAAACTTACAAACATCTTCTTCCCAAGAGCTGTGTGGGCTATGGCCCCCTGATGGAAGACTGCAGTCTGACACTTTAAAATCATCCCATTGTTACCAGCCCACCATATGTTACAATCACCTTAATGTTACTGCCTACTTGCACACTATCATTTCAGCATATCTAAATGCCCATTGCTGTAAATCACCATTGTATAATAAGCACCCTACTACCTCATTATCTGTTATCTGTGACTCTCCTGAACGCTAGAAAAGAAACAAAACAAAAACACAGTAACCCTTGTTCATTGCCTGTTTGTTTGTCAGTTTTTGCCTTCATTATGTGTAATGTGAATCAAAGTGGCCAAAAAGAAATTTCGCTGTGGTGATAATAAAATGTTCATGAGCCCTGTTGAGTCTTGATTCTTTTTGAGTGTGATTGTTCACAACAGCTCCACAATATTGGTTTGTAGATAGGCTGATGAAGTGATTTTTAAGAATGGTGCTTTTCACCAATAAACTTATTTTATCACAAAAAGCAAATACTCTCTAAAAGGCAGAAAGCATCTAAGTCCAACTGCAAAGGTTAGCTGGAAATTAAAAAGGGTGCATGACAAGGCTCCACCTTGCTGTAGATGATGAAGGTTGGCACCTGATTCATTAAAGGAAAAAAGAAAATAAAGAACATTGTTTTTATTAGCCATTATTACTTTGAACAGGTTCATCTTATACTTTTAGGTTTGCATCATAAAACCAAAACGTCCAGATAGTAAATAAAGCAGTTTGTCATCTCAGCTGACTGACCATCCTGTAGTAGTAATCACAGCATACATTTTAACACTTTTGAGCAGAAAGGATCTAAAAACTGGATTATTTCTGCAGAATATTCAAAATTTTCACAGGTAGCGTTATAAATGTGATAAAAGCCAACTTTAAAAAAAACACTTATCTAACACTGCATTTTCACTGTCACAGAATCAGCCCTCAGTTTGCCTTGAGCAGAACGATAATGGCTGCACTGGCAGAGTTCCACACATAAATCAGCTGCACTAGTCCTCAGCACACAATGAAGCAATACACACGGCTGGATAATAATTGAGAATTAAAAGGGGTGATGACAGACCATAATAACTGCTTCATCCTGTGCTAAAACATCGCTGTGACAGTATTTATTGTGTATCCAGCAGAAAGGGGGTACTTGAGGTCCAGCTAGAGTCCCTAGGCCACACAGTTAATGTAGCTATTCATCAGTTTAAACAGCCCTTTTAAAACTGGGAGACGTCCCTCTGAAAGCATCCTCTCAAAGGAAGGAGGGAAATTACATAGATAGGTGACATGTCGGCAAGATATGTGGCTAGTCCAGTGTCTGTTTGATTGTTAGGCAAGAGAGAAGTAGTTATCAGACCTAGGGCTTCATATTCTTTACCATTTAAATTAGTCCGCACAGCTTCTAGACTGACTGACTCAGACTCATCTCACTGTTTAATCTGAGCATGCACCACAACCTGGGTATTAATTTTAAGATTTGTGATTAATGAGCGTGGCCTTTCTGAAAAGTGATGACACAGTGGTCATTATAATACTAACTGCATCAGAGAGGGAGCTGAGTTCTTCTTTCATAGAAGCTCAGCATCTAAACACCAAGTTAATCAGAGACTAATTCCATTGCTCTGGCTTCTTTTGTTCTATGTTGAAGCATTTTCACATCTTTACAGAACATGCACATAGCCCCAGAACCTCCACACACTGCTATAGTGTTTGGAAGCCAGAGAAACATACTTTGATCATTAATTAAAGTGGACCGAGTTGACTTCAAAGTGAGTCTGCATGATAGTAATTATAGTTTATATTACGATGCTTTGTGAGCGTGAGCAATAGTCCAAACTCTGTGTTTTTTACGTCTATGACAGCTTCCCCCACCTTTCTAAATTTCGAACCATTCCATGACCAGAGTATACTGTAGATACTTCCCGTAAGTGCAGTTATAATAGAAATGTGTAATGTTCTGTTGTGGTTTAGGTTATTTGTTCAGTTTAGCTATCTTTTCTGTCTTAGGATTTATTTCTGTTTCTTGTTTTGTTTTGGGATTTATGCTTAGCCTGTTTTTGTTATCTGGCCTTTGTTGTTAGTTTTTATTTCAGCCGTGTCCGTTTAGTCTTATTTCTTTCCTTAGGTTTTTGTTTATCAGTCTTATGTTCCTTTTATCACCTCCACCTGTTTTGGTTAATTAGTCCCGCCCTGCTCTCCTGTTCTGTCGCCTATTTAAGCCCGCCTTTGTTTTCTGTTGGCTGTCGGTATATCTCTTCTTGTCCCTGTTCGCAACCTCCCGTTAAGAGCCTTGCAGCCTCAGTTATTTTTCTCGTCCGTTTGCCAGTCTGTGCCTTAGCCGTTACCTGCCCTTATGTTTCCTGAGTTTGTTTAGTTTCTGTCTGGTTCTGTTGGTCTGCCTGAAGATTGCTTTTGTTCTTTGGATCCTGTCAATAAAGACCTTTTTTTTAGCATCAGCTCCGTGTTCGGCCTAACTTTGGATTCAACCCTAGCAATCATTACAGTACAAGAAGAGATTTTCCGGCAACTAACAGACTCAGGAGCCGAGGCGTTGGCCAGACCCTCGGGGACAGACTCAGGAGCCGAGGCGTCGGCCAGACCCTCGGGGACAGACTCAGGAGCCGAGGCGTCGGCCAGACCCTCGGGGACAGACTCAGGAGACGAAGCGTCGGCCAGACCCTCGGGGACAGACTCAGGAGCCGAGGCGTCGGTCAGACCCTCGGGGACAGACTCAGGAGCCGAGGCGTCGGCCAGACCCTCGGGGACAGACTCAGGAGCCGAGGCGTCGGCCAGACCCTCGGGGACAGACTCAGGTCGGCTGTAGAAAGCCTTGAGTGCTGACCTGTAATGCCCCTCCACCTCCTTTAATTTCCTCTCCAGCTCCTCTGAATAATGACTGAAGAGAACCTCCCTGAGGCGTTTAATGAGGGGTGCAAACGTCCTTATTTTGTCCTCCAAATCCTTGTGATGAGCTTCTGCAGCACCACTAGGAGGAGCTGTGGGCGGATTCGGACAAGGAAGTGGAGGACCCTGGTCTGCTGAACAGGAAACGGCGGAGGAAGATGACGGGTCAGCCGGCAAGGGCTGAGAAGCAACGACGGCTCGAGGCTGAACTGGCTCGACTGATCGCTGCTCAGATCGGCTGGAGAAGTGGTCAACAACCCTCCGTCTTCTCCTCCGGCGGCGGGATGGCGGGCTTGGCGGGATACTGCTTCCTCCTCACGGGAAGGGACCGCCGACGCCAGCGGCGATCCATGCGCCTCATCGCCAGGAGAAGGAGATGGGACCGACTCCAGAAATAGGTCCGGACGGAGCTCCCGGATCACCTCCGCGTCAACCTCCAGAAAAAAGTCCGGATCCGGCATGAAAGGCGGTGAGGGGGACCGACAGGAGAAATCCGGTGAGTGACTGCGAGAGGTGAATGGAGCGCAGGTCTGGGCAAGCATAGCTCCTCCGGAACGGAGAGAACGTGTTGGCATTGGATTCGTGTGGCCGGAAAATACTGTAATGATTGCTAGGGTTGAATCCAAAGTTAGGCTGAACACGGAGCTGATGCTAAAAAAAAGGTCTTTATTGACAGGATCCAAAGAACAAAAGCAATCTTCAGGCAGACCAACAGAACCAGACAGAAACTAAACAAACTCAGGAAACATAAGGGCAGGTAACGGCTAAGGCACAGACTGGCAAACGGACGAGAAAAATAACTGAGGCTGCAAGGCTCTTACCGGGAGGTTGCGAACAGGGACAAGAAGAGATATACCGACAGCCAACAGAAAACAAAGGCGGGCTTAAATAGGCGACAGAACAGGAGAGCAGGGCGGGACTAATTAACCAAAACAGGTGGAGGTGATAAAAGGAACATAAGACTGATAAACAAAAACCTAAGGAAAGAAATAAGACTAAACGGACACGGCTGAAATAAAAAGGCCAGATAACAAAAACAGGCTAAGCATAAATCCCAAAACAAAACAAGAAACAGAAATAAATCCTAAGAAAGAAAAGATAGCTAAACTGAACAAATAACCTAAACCACAACAGAACATTACAAAATGAAAATTATTTGGATTGATGATGTTTTAAACCATGTTCTGAAATGGACATACATTTGACCCTTCTGTTTGTTTTAGTTTCCCTCACTGATCTAAACATCCTAGGATTAAATCTGAAGAATCTAATATCATAATAAACTTTAATGAAATAAACCACAACACATTCAGCTGAGCGGCTCCAGTTAAATGCAAGCGTGTGCCGAGTATGTGTCAGCTGGTTGGTCACATCTCATTTGATTATAGCTTCTGCAGTGCCATGACTATCATATCTGCATGTCAGTTTCTACTTTCAGAGCCTGTCATCAAATGAGAGAAGGAAAAGAAAACTTATTGCTGCATTTGTTCTTGCTAAAAGAAACACAAAAGAGTTTTAAGTGTTTTGCTAATTAAAAAGACTTAGACTCTATCAGGCATCCTAATGTCGGGGCTTTGAATGGACTCATGACTAGAAGCAGAGCTCTGCCATATTGCTTTAGCAGCAGAATCCACTGCGCCATGACTAAGACACACTGTCAGGAGGACTAATAGTCTTAACACTCAAGTGAATCTGATGAGGTTTTCCCAGCAAGCAGATAATGAGCATGGAAAGAAATCTGCTGTAAGGACCCTCAGAGCACTATTTTGTAGTTCTGCAAAGCTTCTTTGCCAGGGAGGGCTTGCAACATCCACAGTGCAAGCATGGTGCAATAAGAAAAGTTTTGCATAAACTTATAGCTGAAAAATGCATGTATAAAATTGAAAAAGAAAAAAAATTAATTCACTAAATTGTCTATGTTGATACTCCTAATGCATGGTGAGAGTAAAAATGGCTGTGTAGCAAACTGGCATTGTTGAGTCCAAACTTGAGACATTCTGGGCAAGTTTTAAAAAAAAAATATCAATAATATTTTCTAATAGATCCATGTGTGTGTATTGTTATGCAATAACGCCATGATGAATAATTAATCTTGGATTGAATTCTGAACAGTGGTATGGAGAAGGCAACAGGAATTCTGTCCTGCTGCAGACATGGGGGAACATAGCCAGAAGGACGGCCTCTTTCTCCCTCTCTCTCCCCTCCTCAGGGCTTCTTCCCACCAGGGGTCCTGCTGAGAACCCTCCTTACAGATAAAAACCTTCCTCCCACAGACAAAGAGCTCTCTTCTCTTCAGCTCTTCACTTCTCAGACTGCACAGATCGCCTCCTGCTCAGACCAGGAAAGAGCTGCTTCGGACCATGGGCCCTGCACGGGCCTGACCGAAGCACATCCAGCACCCGGAGAGAGCCCCTCGTCGCCCGGAGAACATGTCCGGGCAGATCAGGTTAAGTTTTCTGTCTTAACCTGATAATCAGATGCAGGAAGAAGGATCCTGCATGCCAAAAACAGTTTTGTTGCATTTCTCCTCAGCACACATTTCTCCTCAGCACACAGGGAAGAGAACCCCAGATTCCGCTGAGAGCCAGCAGCAGAGCCCATGTTGGATGGTCACGAGGAGAAATCTGCTTAAATCGGACTGCAATGGAGTCAAAGACCTTCTCCAGGACACCAGGCCTCCGACCCGACCACATGGCAGCAGAGCCAAGCGCTAGCCCGCTAACACTAGCGAACAACTTCCCCCTTCAACGCTCCTTCCGTTAATGGCCAAAACTGGACAGAACTGACACGAGACAAAGGACAGAGGTTTGGGAAGCGAGCTGAGGGTGAAGTTAAAAGGTTTATTGGGAAATGTTTGTAAACCATGGTGTTTAGAACAAAAAGGCTAAAGCAGTTTGGCTAGCGCTAGCTACCGGTTGGTAGCTAGCGCTAGCCAAACTGCTATTAGCCATGCTAACATCCGGTTTCGGACATTTCAAAAGGAGTTTGTTTTAAAGCATAAAGCGTAACTGTTGTGCTCCGGCATCCTCCGATGGTGTTATGAGCCTTATTCCCGCATCAATATGGTATATTAATGCCGGTTTTCAAGGCAATTTTGGCAACTTTATGTTGTAACCTCTTAGCCACTGAGTTGCTACAAGCAACCCCTAGTGCCCGGAGGTAGAATCGCATAAACAAAGGCAAGCGATTCTGAATGATTTTGCAGGACAAACCGGTCCTCAGAATATTATTTCATCATATAATGTTTTGTTTAACTTGGGCTTTGCATTGTGAATGGATTGAAATACATGGCAAATGTTTTAACTCCATTCCTTGTTTTTGGAATCAGATCTTCAGTGAACAAGGATTCACTGAGTTATTCTGATCATGATCAACCACTCTTGTTTGTCTTTTGTTTGTTTTTGCATGTAAATAGTTCCTTAGCTTAGCTTCTTTTTATCTTCATTTTGCTTAGTAGTTTAGTTAAGTTTCACTAGCCTAGTAGAGAGAATTTAATAATCGAAATATTGTGTTAATTCGGATAAACAGCATTACATAGTTATGTTCTCTGGATGTTCATTTTATTTCTGTTATTAAATTCTTGAACTTGAAAAGAAGTTGTCACTCCTTTATTCTATGCGTGTGCAGGTTTTGCTGTTAAAAGATCGCTAGTGCTCGAATTCACCTCTTTCAACCATTGTCTTGATATCAGCTTAAGAGCTGATCATCACCAGACAATACTTAACAGACAGAGAGTTATTTATGAAACATTAAATAACTTTAAACAGTGTATAATTGCACAACAGTATATATCATTTGGTAATATTGCTTTGTGTCAAACTCCGTCCCAGGAGATGTACTATAGCAAGTAAAACCATGCACTTTAAATATATAAAAACAACTTAGCAACCAAAACCAAAAACTAAATAGTCAAAACTGCCAAATACAGAAGTGTTTGGAAGGGTAGTGTCTGTAAGGTAGACAAACAGGAAAGGGTATGAACTCACACAGGATTGGTACAAAATGCGAAACAAGCCTCTCAAGGCACTTTACAACATAAACCTATAAATGCAGAAATACATAGTCCATTCAATCCCTGGAAATTGTAGCTGTGTCTAAAGATGAGTAACATTAAAAAATAGAACATTTCTGAAGAAATTTAAAGAGGTGCCTGCCTCGTGGTGTGTACCGTACCGTAAAAAATACTAACAGGAAGTAACATTGCGAATCTCAGATTCCTACGATCATCACAGCCCCCGCAGTGGAGCATTTCTGCAGCACGTAGCAGGGGCTGTGTGCTCTCCTATATCTCAGAAACAACTCCCACTTCCTATGTTAACCAAGAATGTATAATGTGTAGTGGGGCAGAGACATTAAAACATTCTATGTCTGTCATGATGCAGCCTGAAGGCTGCACTCTTAGCAGTTCCTGTCTCCTTGTTTCTCTGTGCAGCTCTGATTGGAAGCACCTGTCAGACTGCAACTAACTTGGACTAGCTCCACCTGTTCACTCCACTATTTAGCTCACCTTCAGTCTGTTGCTCGGCGCCGGCTCGTATTCAGTCAAACCAACACCACGCCTGTCCGTTCCAGTCCTCTCATCTTGGTCTCCGTCTGTTCAGTTATGTACCTGTCTGCTGTGCTGCTGGACTCTGTTCTGTTGTTTCCGTCTTCATGGTCTCTGGTTTCACGTCCGGTTCTGCAGCAACCCAGCTCCTTCATATCCTGGTTATCATCGCTGCTCCGTTCCTGTCAACCAGCTCCTGCACCCTACAACTCCGCCTGGTAACTGACTCTGGTTCTTCATCGTCCATCATCCTCTGTTGCAATAAACTCTCAAGATCAACTCTGTGTGTGTGTGTGCTGTGTCCGGGTTCATCCAAAGACAAATCATAACAATGCCTTTGCATAAATTTGCAAAGACAAAAATGCATCTTTTTCTATTTTACTGAGTGGTGTTATCTTTCTTTTTTGATAAAGATAAAATCTACAACACAGGAAACCTACTCTTCAATTCACCCTGCCTCTCTTTCCATTCTTTGTCTCTCCTCCTCATTTCATGGGTGGTTTAAACCATTATACACAGCACTGATTCCCTGATCTTCAAGATGGTGCTAGTAGGGTGGATATATCTGTCAAGTCTGCATAGTCAGAAGTATGTGAATCTGCTTAGTCTTTGATAAGCAAGATGTCAATAGACCCTAAAATTATACAAATGTAAACTTTGTAATGATAACTGACAATAGTAAAAACATTTAAAATTTTCCGGAGTAGAAATGAAAATGAAACAAAATGAACCAATACTAGACAGAAATGAAATGGTAACACAGCAATAAGTACTGAGATTGCAAAATTTTTGGTGCTGAAATGAATATGTAATGCATTTACACGTCAGTCAAATCTGTTTAGTAACTGTATTTGTTTAATCCCTAAAGATGCAGTTATTAAAATTCTGATCAGGTGGGATAATCTGTAGTTAGGGATAAGTCACCCTTACATAACAAAAATATGTCGTTAAATATTTAGTGTCAGTGAAATTTATACTCCTGTCTGGCATAATACATAAGGAACTGTTGCTTTTCATATATTGCAAAAGACACATAAACACACACGCACACACACACACACACACACACACAATCTCCACCATATTGGATGAGTCTTCCCTACTCTAGGCTAGCATATGAGCCAATGAGAGTAAATGCAGAGGAAGCAACTATGCCTGTATTTTGTACAGCGTATTGTTGACATAACTGGTGCACTACTGAGAGTAGATCACACAGTGCAGGTCACCATTTCGTTCGGGCTGAGATTGGTTCTAAAGATCTATTTTTACTTGGTGAGTATGTTGCAGAAACCATTTCATAATTCAGAACCCTCATTTCATGCTTATGTCATTTATTGTCTCTGTATTTCACAAACTAACACATTGCACATTGCAAAGTGTAGAGTTACAGAGTGCCAGCACACACAAGAAACTCTTCAAAACAGGTCTTTTGCAGGGGTCTTAAGCGTCAACCTTAATTGTAAGCAGGGCAGTATAAGATACTGGAATGACCTGGAAATGTTAAAGATCACTTCACCAGGGAGGGCTGGAGTGGGACTCATTTTCTTTATTTCTTCTTTTTTTTCTTTTCTTTGTGTGCTGTATCTTACTTCTGACTCCGAGGGGCTACAAGTCAAAAGTCAGAAATCAATGCATGGGTGGGCCAAAATTGTCTTCAGTTGAATAAAAACCAAACTGTAGCGATAATTTTCAGACTAATAGAGGAGAGATCAAAAGCACACAGCGTCAGTTGCTTCAGTCGCTTCAGCTAGAAACCACTGATCAGGCCCAAAATGTGGGTGTAGTGATGGACTCAGACCTGAACCTCCAATAGCATCTAAAGACATTTACAAGGTTGGCCTTCTATCACCTGAAGAACATCAGGACTGATGTCTCAGCAGGATCTGTAAAAACAAATCCATGCATTTATTTTTAGTCAAATTGATTACTGCAATGGTATTTTCACAGGTCTGTCCAAAAAGTGGATCAGACAGCTGCAGTTGATCCAGAACGCTGCTGCCCGCGTCCTCACTAAGACTAAGAAAGTAGAGCACATCACTCCAGTTCTAAAGTCCTTACACTGGCGCCCTGTATCTCAGAGAAAAATACTTATCTTAGTCTATAAATCACTGCATGGCTTAGCACCTAAATACATCACAGATTTGTTATCAGCGTATCAACCCTCCAGACCACTAAGGTCTTCTGGCTCCAGCCTGCTCTGCATACCTAGAACCAGAACCAAACACGGAGAAGCAGCATTTAGTTCCTATTCTCCACTAATCTGGAACAAACTTCCAGAAAATTGTATAAGTGCTGAAAGCCTTAGTCTTTTAAATCAAGATTAAAAACACATTTTGTCACGAATCGGAGCAGAGGACCCAGAATTCAGCCAGACCAGCAGAGGTTCAGATCAGGTTCTTTATTAACAAAAGGCAAAACAGGGAAAAAAGCCAAAAAGACCGTCAAACCAAAAGACGGCACAAAAATAAACAGAGTAACGGGGCAGGCACGGCAGGAAAAGGCAAAACAGGATGGCTCAGGTTTCTGGAGACAAGGGGGTCAAAAATCCAAAAGCAAACCATAACAGAAAGTTGCAAGAGGAAAACTCACCCATACTCAACAAGACGACCTGGCACTGATGTCTGGTCTCAACAGTTTATATGGAGGTGGAAGCAGGTGAAACCGGTGAGAAGTGATTGCAGCAGGGGTGGAGTTAGGCAGGTGTGCAGAATAAGTAATTAGACCAGACATCAGTGCTGAGGCTCAAAACAAGAACAGGGGTCCGTTCTTCGTACGTTGCTTAAAACATCCGAGATCAACTGACACATCCAAGATGATTTCATCCGGCTAATCATGATCCGGCTAATTGGGTTCTTCGAACACACCTGTTGTTTACGATTAACATCACTGGATTGAGTTATCTGAGACAACTGCGCGTTCATGCGTTTCTTTAAAAGGGGAGATGTATCGATAGTAGAAACAATGATCAGCAACGCTGCTATTGGCTGTTCAGCATGGACAAAGAACGCCCACAGTTTTTCTCCCAAGCAGAATACGAGCTTTTAATGGAAGGTTATGCCGAATTTGAGTCATTAATTAAAACACCTTAAAATCTGTTAAAGCCAGGAGAGAGGGCCGGCAAAAAGCAGCAGACAAATGAATGCGTAAATACTGTCCATGGTAGATGTTTATCACTTTCTACAGTATGAATTTTTGCATTTTAATAATCTCATATTTACTTAGTTCTTTTATGTCAGAGCCTCCATGGGACCCACTAGAACATGGGAACAAGTAAAAGTGAAATACAAGAATATTCTACAAAATGGTAGCCTTTAATTATTATACTTTATTTTAAAAAGGCACTTGTTATGTCAAGAGATCCACATTTCAGTGTTATTCCTTAGGCACGGGAAGTAAAGGATGCGTGCAAACTGGGTATTTTAATAAAAAAAAAAATCTTTATCCATAAAAAATAAAAATCTTCCTTTTCCAAGTCATCCACTGTTTACACGGTAAAACTGTATTGCTCCGTGGCTAGATAATCCATCCTTAGTTTTTTCTAATACAATATAAGGCTCGACAGGAAGCAAGCCTTTCAAAGTAAACTAAACTTCACAATAAAATGGCCCGAACAAATCTTCTTACTGAATATGATAAAAATAAAAAGCAAACCATCATACAAATAACTTAAATATTTTAGATTTATGTCTCTAACACAACTTTTTCCTCTTTAAAAGCCACTGTTAAATGATGTGTTTGTCTGTTTATAACAGCCACCAAGAAAAATCTCTCTACAATTACACTGTCGCGCTGTGCTATAAAGGATCCTGTCTATTGCGCAATACGCGATTAATTCGAAAAACTCTGCAAATTATTCTTGCACCTTCCGCAACAGGTAGCAGTTGTAAAAATGGACATGGCTGCGGCAGACTTCCCTATCTCTTCCGCGTATACAGCCGTGATCTAATCTTGTTTACATGAAATAAGCCTGCTCTGGAGCAGGTTTAAGCTGGCGCACATGTTGCTATGACAACAAGTGCAGGAAGTCTTTCGAAGAACCAAACGATCCGAGATCATGCCAAATCGTCAACAATGAAATCCTGCTAACTGAGTTAGCGACGTACGAAGAACGGACCCCAGATCAGACAAATATAAATAGCTGACAAGACAAGTGGACAGAAACAAACTACACACACACGATCTAATAAAGAACAAAACAACCCTGAAATACAAACCTAAAACAGAAAATAAAGCTAAGACTAAAACTGATGACAAAACAGGATAAACTAACAGTAAACAAGAACCTAGACAAGACAAAACTCAAAGCAACCAGAGAACCTAAGGAAGGAGGGCAAAATACCTTAAACATAAACCAGAACGTGACACATTTATTTAGGATTGCTTTCAAATGTTCTAGTTAAACAGTTTTACTGAATCATTAGTTCAAGTTTGTAATGCAACTGTTTTTAATATTTAGTTTTAGTTTCTGTTTTCCCATGTTTTATTTTGTTTCTACATTTTATTCCATCTAGCTTTTATTCTGTTTTATATTTCCTATATTTTAATCATGTAAAGCTCTTTACATTGTCTTTGTACTGAAATGTGCTATACAAAAAAGTTTGCCTTGCATTGCCTTGTCTTGAGGGCTGCACAGAGGCAGTGGCTAGTACTGTTGCCATGCAGCAAGAAGGTCCTGGGTTTGAGTCCTACCTGGGTCTTTCTGCATGGAGTTTGCATGTTCTCCCAGTGCATGTGTGGGTTCTCTCCTCCCACAGTCCAAAAACATGACTGTTAAGTAAATTGGCCTCTCTAAATTATCCTTAGGTGTGAGTGTGTTGCCCTGCAATAGACTGGCGACCTGTCCAGGGTGTTCCCTGCCTCTCGCCCATTGACAGCTGTAGATAGGTACAGGCACCCCTCGCAACCAGACAAGGGATAGACGTGTTAGAAAATGGATGAATGCGTGGAACGTTACATGATGTACGACAACAACGTCACAAAATTCAATAACTTGGTGGTGTGCAGGCGATGTTCAACATCTTTCCTTACCCATTTCATCGTCCTCATTTCATTGTATTGAAAAAGCTGCAAATTCTTGCACATTGAGCAGCGGCTGTTTTCAGAGCTTTCCTTTTTATTACTGTAAATGAGATTGGATCTGCTCTTCCTGCTGAATGCACACTCCCGATGCAGGGGGTACAAATTCGATCTCAGGTAACTTCTTTTGGGATGGAACCGTAGCCGACGTCAGGGTGCCAGTAGAGGCAGAGGCAGCCCAGAGATAGTGGTTGGTATCAGTGTAGCTCATGTGATCCAGTCTACAATGTCATGACTGAACAGAGGGACAAAAAAACAGAGAACAATGGCTCTTGTGGCCCAAATACCAGACCGGCCCACCGGGAATTGTCTCGGTCCTCCCAATTAGCCCCTCCAGGCCTTTTAAAAAATCTGGGTGCACATTCATAAAAATATGAATTATTGTTAATTTGTAAAGAAGACTCAGGATTGTGTCTAAGTGTGTGTGTGTGTGTGTGTGTGTGTGTGTGTGTGTGTGTGTGTGTGTGTGTGTGACAGAGAGAGAGGGGGGGGGCGATATAAATTTAAATGAACAATCTAATTTGATCCAAATGTAAAAGGGTATTTTAGCATTAAAACTTAAAATTTTAATTTTATTGTATTATTGTGTGTGCATCCTGTCTGGCAATATGGCAATGAGAATTGTAGTCTTAATGCCAAAAAGAGCCCAACAGGTTTTACTTTCACAAGTGGAGCCTTACTGCTTTCACCATAGTTTTCTGCATGATTTATATATGCAAGAAGCTTTATTAGATTTCATGCTGGGACTGTTTGATGTTCAATGGACACTGACACTCCACATTTAGTGGAGGCGTCAGATTTCCCAGGAGAGTGGGCAGTTCAAACCCAACCTGACAAATAGACAAACAGAAAACCACATACACAGTCACATTGACACATTCCCACCGTAGTGCCTCCCACATGCGAATATGCAAACACCCCTGCCACAAAAAAGGTACGCAGTACACACACTCACCACACACATCCCAGATTTCCAGGTCCAGGCACCAGAGGGGTACCTGGAGAAGGGGCTAACATGAACCGAACAGGCCAGCCAATTAGAGCCCACCTCACAAACCCAGAGGTGCTGCCTCCCCCACACCCTACCGTCCATACTTAATTCCTACACCCATATTCTGGGGGAGAGCAGAAGTGCCTGCCCTAGTCAACCCCCAGGACTCAACGGCCATTCCCAGTCCAGACCCCAACCACGTGGTCCGCTCCTCCTCCAGGCCCCAAACTCCGGATGGCAATCGAAGAACAGATGTGTGAAAAAGACCCCGATCCTGCCTCCGCCTGCTCAAATGTTGTGTTGTTGCATGTTGTTTTTAAGTGTGTTTAAAACGGAACGGGCCAAAAGGGGGTGCCTGGGACAGTCCACCACCCCCTCCCCCAATCAATGCCCCCACCCCCAAGGTGTGGCAGCGTGATAGAGCAGGCAGAAGAAGGTGCCCGAAGACAGGGAGGAATGACTAGAGAGCAACGTTCCCTCCCAGGAAGCCAGCTCCCCCTGCTGAATCTAATAGACACTTTTGTTCTATGAAAACCCAACGGTAGAGGGAGCTCCAACAGGCAGTGCTTTTGTTGTCTACATATATAATGTCTATTCAAGAGCATTCCATTTAGCCCTCACGCCAAATCTTTATATATCGTCTGATCTTATGGCTTGAATGTACACATTATTCCATCGGAAATATCCCTACCACAGGGCCACCATCCATTCTCCTTTGGGAGCAGAGACATTGGCGTGGCATCTGCAACTGGTGGAGGATGGAATGTATTATAGGAGGTGTTTCAGGGTGGTATTTTGCAAAGGGTTATGACTCATTGTTGTCTGATCCATTTTAGAGATCCAGATTACAGCTGTACTTTTCCTGCAGCACATCTCAGGGAACGCTTGTCTAAGCAGCAAGCCACAGGGGAGGAAATCATTAATCCAACTGTGGGTGCTGCCGCTGCTGTCTGCAGGCAGCAGTAACACTTTGCCTTTCCCAAACAGCAGCTACACATCAATAACCTGTAGGTAGACCTGCACACATTACAATGAGACAAGAACTCATAACACTCTGAAACTAAATATACAAAGAAAGAGAAATCACTTTAATCAAATGAAAGGATGTTAATTTAAAATGTACCATTTATTCCTCTTCTTTGACTGCTTCTTTTAGTTTCTTCATATTTTCATGAAGAATGAAACTTATTACAAGGTGATCCTAGTCCTAGTCCTTTATTTATTTTTTAAATAGCAGTTCGCTTTAAATATATTTTGTTTTTAGATAGATAGATAGATAGATAGATAGATAGATAGATAGATAGATAGATAGATAGATAGATAGATAGATAGATAGATAGATAGATAGATAGATAGATAGATAGATAGATTAACTTTATTGTCCCAAAGGGAAATTTGATTTGGGTTACAGACTCTGGCTGCTACATAGTCCAAACTATGTGTCACACTGCATTCACACATAACACTACTATAAAAATTCCATTATAAGACAATAAATAGATACATAAAGGAGCATGTTACATTATATTCACCATAAAAATTTGAAATAAGAGAAAAAATAAATAATAATGATGATAATAAATAAATAAACATGTATAAAATAAAACAATTTTATTGCTCTAAAGGCACCAAAATTATGTTTGCAAATATTTGATTACGGTCATGTAATCAATAATATACCATTTCGAACATGTAAATAACATATTTATTTTAAATCTTACTGCAAATGATTGGCCATCACCACTACTTTACTCGAACAGAATATATTTAACTTCCAATAAGTGCAAGCTTATTTGTTTATCTGAGATGTACTCTATCATACATTTTAGGGGGTAATTAAATAAATGTTTTAGTGTAATAAAACACATATATTAAGTAAAATGACTGAACTTATATAGCGTCATACTGACAAGCCAAAAGCATTGTACACTAGAGCCACATTCACCCAATCACACACACATTCATACACAGCTGAATAGGCAACTTGGGGTTTAGTGCCTTGCACAGGGTCACATCAACATGTGACAAGAGGAAGCTGGATTCAAACCCATAACCTTCCGATTGCAAGACAGCTACTAAACCCATCAAGCCACAATCGCCCACTCAAGTCATGGTTGCCCATGCATCAGTGTTCTGCAGTTAGCCATTTCCCATTGTCATGGTTGTTGTTTCAGTTATCTTATTTTCATTGATTAATTTTTACTAAATTAACAGCAACTGAAAATAATCTTCTAACTTTACCAACATGTTTATTCTAATTGGAAGTAATATTAATGTTTTGGACTTGCCCAGCAACAGTCCCGACTTTACCCTGTGTATCGGGATAAAGATTGGGGTGATGGCAAGGAGGCCTTCCAGCCTTGAACACTTGGAGTGACCAAAACAAATCATACAAAATAGTGAAAACATGCCTAAACCATTTTAAACGAATGCCGAAACCATATCACAAGTATTTGATTGCTGCAGGGCAAATCAAGCACTTTTTGCTGTTTATTGAAAAGGGCACAAAAAATGTTTGACAATCCTAGTTTGCTTGCTAGCTAACGTGGCCCTGGCACGTTGGGAAAAAAATCAGTTTGCATGGTTTTCACTGCCCTATGTATTGCTAAGAAAACTATCCGCATGAGTTGGAAAAGCAAAAAAATTCTCATTATCAATCAGTATAGAAATATACCAGTCTTGAGACACCATCTGCATCCACAGCAGATCAATCTCTCTGGGCTTGCTTGATCAGCTCAATCATCTAGTGGGAGTGAGGGGCTGTTGGATGTGTCCTGTGGAGTGATGAGTCTTGGCGCTCCGGGGGTGCCCAGAGTGGGGTCTCTGGTGGGTCTCGCGCCAGAGGTCTGTGGCACCCCCTGGAGTGGGGCTTTGGGAGCCTCAGGGTGGTCTCCGTTGGCTAGTTGTGATGCTCTAGGGGCGCTGTGCCGGTGGATGTGGGTTACTGGCCAGGTAGCTGTGCTGCTTCAAGGTGGGCTTGGGGTGGGTCCGGGGCTCAGGGTTCCTGGGGTTTCCTGCCGGGTTCCTGGGGTTTCCTGCCCTTGGGCGGGTGTCCTGGTGGGGCCGTGGGTCCTGTGGAATATGTCACTAGGGGTTAAGGCCGGTGCATGCCAGGGTGTCTGGCCCTACCCAGGGCTTCTGGTGCACTGGCGGTTCTAGGGGCCAGTTGAGCTGGAAGGGAGTGCATTCTGTTAATGGGGGGGGTCGGAGGGGATCTGAGTGGAGGGAACCTAGCCTGGGTGTCTATCCTCACATGTGGTGTGGGAGTTGTTTGAATGTTGGTGTTAGGGTACGTTTAATATGATTTTTCTTTCCTCTGTGTGTGGGGCTGGGGGAGGGAGGTTGCTTGGATGGCTCCCTGTCTGGCTCCTTGTCTCGATTCTGGAACATGACGGCTCTCAGTGCTGGTTCTATTTGGGGTACAGGGGTCTTCGTGGTTCGGGTGGGTTGACTACAGCTCCCAGGGGTTTCGGCACTCTGACTGTTGGGTGGTTTTCTGGGGAGGCAGCCATCCCGTGTTGATTCCTCTTGGGCACCTTTGCTGTGCTCACAATCACTATTGAGCATTTAGCTTGTGGATAAACCTTACATACAAGGTGCTTACAGATTCACGTCTATACATTCTGTGATGTTATCAAGCAGTTGGTTGTTTGTATCTATAATACTTTATCAGTTTGTTTTGCTGTTCTTTGTATATTTCTCTTTGCAGGAGTAGAAGCAGACTGAGGATATTATCTTGTTCTCTCCTTGTCCGCTCCTCTATTTTTTCCACCATTTGTCCCTTTTACCATTTTGTCTCATTGTCAGGGCTCAGCAGGCACAGCCGTGCAGCCTTGCCGGCTCTGCGCTCTCCTTTGCTCACAGGTGACAGCAGTTGATCGGTGGGCGGGACTGACACACCTGCAGCGAGTTCAGCAGCGCCTCAGCGCACTATAAGATCAGAGCACGGACAGCGGGAGGATGCCAGAGTGTTACCTTGTCGCGGTATGCCTAAAGGCTATCAACCACCTCCTGAGCTTCAGACCCGTGAGTTTTTCGATCCCCGTTTTGGATCTAATCCTGTCTTGTGTGTTTTCTCCAGTGCTCTCGTGTTTTTGGAACCCTTCTCTCGTGTGACTCTGAGCTGTGAAGACCAGGCTCTCGAATCCACAACCCGCTCAGATTCTGCTCTGGCGACCGTCCCCTCAAACTCTTTTGGTGGTACCAAGTTGGGCGCGAGTTCTCCCTTCCCGGATTCACCCTGGTCACCCCGGACTCTCCTGGTTCCTCCCGCTGTTCCTTCCGGATCCATGGACCCGCCGGCGCTGCTCGGACCCTGCCCAACCTCTGTTCACCGGTCACTCTGTCATCTGCTCCTCAACCATCAGCTGAGCCCATCTCACTCCCCCCGGTCTAGTTCCTAGAGCTCCGTGGTAAGCGTATGTGCTTAGTTGTATTTCCCTTCATCGTTATATTCTGTTAACCGTTTTCCCCTTTACCTCACAGATCCCGTGTTGCCTGCCCGAGTCGGTCCCTGCGTTTACCCGATTCTGAGACCCTATCCGAATCCAGTCGCTAAGATCAATAAAAACTGTTAAAACTGCTTCCTGTTTGCCGGTGTTTTCTGCACCTAAAACCAAACATGACACTCATCTTTTTCTCTTCTTTTTTTTTTTTTAGCTTCTTTAGCTTCCTGTTTTTGTGTCTATTGAACATGAAATAGTCCCAGAATAAAATATAATAAAAAAGAAAAGGGCACAAAAAACGTTCCACATGCCATTTTTAATAGAATCTTTATGGAAATAGATCAATATTTTTGCTGTCATATTTGTCTCGTTTACTAACAGAAACATTTGGATGAAGGAAGGAATAGCAGATCATTCACCTCCTTTTGATTTCACTCCCAGCATTCTCCTCTGCCACAATAACTATCTGCATATCCTCCTTTACATAAATACATTATTCTTCACTGTGGTCTTCTACTTTTCTTCCTGCTTAGGATCCATTTACCAAGATGTCTGCAATTCCCACTCTGTGCATTTCCAAACTATCTCAGTCTGTCTAATGCTGTTGAAAAAAGAAAATATTTTAATTAGCTGTGGTGATTACTGTCTTTAAAGACTTTCTTACATTTATAGCAGATTGTGAAGTAGTCTTGGGTCAGAAATGTTTGCATATCTAACGGTTAATGATAAGTAATATTAACAAAGAGACTAGTAACATAGAGCACAATTATTTTTGAGAAAGTTGGAAAATTCCATTAAGAAGAGTTTATACCTTCATTAATGGAAGGAAAAAGTTAATTGGTTAATATCGCGTCTGCATGATTTTTGTATGAATGGGTTCATTGTGTGACGCCGTGCGATCAGACTGTTGTGACCAAACAAATTGGTATACAGGAACTTTGTTATTAGTTAATTTCCTTGATAAACTTAAATCACTTCTAAACTCAAAATTGATGAAGCCTAAAGTCATTTCTTTAATTTTTTACCTACAGTTTTACTATTATTTCAAATGGCAATTATTCATATATAGCTCTAAATGTCTGATACTACTACATTCTTGAGATGCATAAGTAGCATACTAAAAGATAAATGAAGTATAATTTATCGTCCATATTTTCCCATTTGTAGAATTTATTTAAAAACAAATTTTAAGAAGACCCGTTGAGAATCAATCAGTATTTTGTCAGCCTGGAAAAGCACGGATACCTAACAGTTATCTTTCTGGACAGTTCAAATTTGATTCTCTGAAGTTACTCTTGTACAGTCATACTGGACCTGTTTTTTCTGGGTTCACAGAGTATTTATTTTATTGTGAAACCTCACACTAAAAAAAAAAAAAAAAACCTCTTTGGACGAAAGAACTCAGGTACCAAAGGCACCCCTCCTTGTCCTTGTTGGCAAGTAGCAACAGCCTCTTCACAAGTAATGCCAGCTGTTGCTGTAGTGTCCCAAAATCATGTCATAGCCAAATTCCTCCCCCAGCAGGTGAACTATACTGGAGCCAGATCCAAGTCTGTGAGCCAGACAGAGAGAAAAGCAAGAAGGTGGAATAAACTAAACTGGGAGAGGCATCCTCCAAAAGAGAGTCAAGAGCCCATTCCAACAGTATCATCCCATCAATGAACTTTGGGAAGTAGTAAATATTACCCTTCCTCCAATGAGGACTCTTTCCAACCACTTAAGGTCTGTGTAAAGGCTCTGGGAACATTTGAAAACAAAGCAACCAACCTGTCAGGGTTTTTTTGCAATACAGCCAAAAAAAAAACCCTGCTCATGCTGGAAGCATGATCTGTGTATAAACAGCAAGGGTCCAGCTATGTGCTTGCTGTTTTCTTTCAGTTGTGAGTACCGACAGGTACAAGACCTGCTGTTCAAGACATGAACCATGCTAGGGGTCAACACCTTCTCACCCTCTGTGCCAGTTTAAGTCATTCCAGGTTATGTATCAATGCCTTCTCTGCCTCTCAGAGTTCTTCAAAACAAGACAACTGTCCAAAAAAAAAAGCACTTCTGTTATAGTTTTAAGCCCAGCAAACATTCTACGTTTGCTATAAAGGGATTAGTTGTGTATAGAAATTCAAACCTCTGTACTATCTTACATGTTTATTTCTGTTGGAAGGTTTAAGATTAGATAAGATAAGATAAGATAGACTTTATTTATCTCACAATGAAGAAATTCACATGTCACATCGATTCAATAATCAAAAGAAGGTGCCAAAAGGAGGAAAAGGTGCATGAGGTATATCCAGCCTTCTCTGCATACCTAGAACACGAACCAAACACGGAGAAGCAGCATTTAGTTCCTATGCTCCACTTATCTGGAACAAACTTCCAGAAAACTGTAAAAGTGCTGAAAGCCTGAGTTCCTTTAAATCGAGATTAAAAACACATTTGATTAAAATTGCCTTTGAATGTTCAAGTTAAACTGTTTTACTTTACTTTATAATTTACTTATTTTCAAATGTTCTTTTTTTTTGTTTCTACATTCTATCCCTACTTGCTTTTAATCCTATATTTTAATCATGTAAAGCACTTTGCATTGTCTCTGTACTGAATTGTGCTATATTAAATAAATTTGCCTTGCCTTGCCTTACAGTGCATCCACATACATACAGTGGATCGAGACAATAGAAAAACACCATAAAGAAGAGAAAGTAACATTTCACCATGAGGCATCTCAGTGCTTTGAGTTTTAATAGACCAATAAAAGACCTACAGAAGCTTTAAGCCTTTGGCAAGTATACCATGGGGTTCATTTATCTGTGCTGCTGGATAAAATAACTTCCAAAAATCCTTGGCTTATTGAGTATGGTTATGATGAAACATCTACAGTTGGGCCCTAATAGATTTAGACTGAAATGTAAATAAAATAAAAAACTCTAATCGTTTACATGAAAAACATTGTATGAAAGAATTGTTTCAATTGAATCAGTCAATCAATGGAAATGTGTCTATTGGCATCACAGCAATCCAATATTTATTGCAATTGCTGACAGCTTTAAGTCTTTGAGATTGGAAGGCCTTCTCGTCCCGCCTATCTTTAGGCCTCTCCCTCTACTACCTCTACATTAAAGTCAGGACTCCAGCTGGGACCCTCCGACATGTTGATATGACCTACAGGTCAAACAAAAATATTTATCTGATTAAAATATTACTTTTAAATCTAAATATACGTGAATATGATTCAATTTAAGGCAAACTATAATAAATATGACTTATATTTTTCTCTCTTCTAAGCTAATTTTGACAAAAAAATTATTAATTGAATTAACTGATTAAAGCTGTTGTGACAGTTTCCAATTCTGCTGCGTATTTTGCAGTTATGAAAATATGTATATTTAAACATAATAAATGGAGGGATTTTGTTGCACAGGGATTTTGTTGCACAGTGAATTAAAGTGTCTTTGTGCGCCTTTCTCCACATATAAGGCACACCGGATTATAAGGCGCACTAAATATTCTTCCAAAGTCTGTAATATCACTCTGCCCCTTCACGCACACAGCTCTCTCCTGAGAGAGAGAGCTATCCGTCTCAGATCGGGAGGACAGAATAGTTGGACTACATTGTCCTGTTTCTGACATAAGACCAAAATAAACGTAACCTTTATACTGGATTCACTTATTAGGTTTATTTTTGGTAGCGCGTACTCCGGGCTCGGGCTGCCTAAAGGCTCCCACATACTTGGGCGTATTGTGAGCATACTGTGAGCTTTGGAGACTCTGTGCTTACGCTCCGCGGACATTTTACCTTTAACAGTACGGTCGACATTTCATAATCGAGCATAATGTTGCCTACATTTCTTGTGGGAAATTCCTACAATTCCCACATTTCTGCCAGTGGGATGAAGCTGCGGAACAGATAGTAAAATGTGCGATTAGCTAGAGACATTTCCTTACGCCTCGGGTATGCACGGACCTTAACGGAGTGAACTACACCTGAGTAAGGGGGCCTTTACATAAATGCACTTCTAGTTATGACATCACAGGCAGTCTTGTAGACTGCTCAGGGATCCGATCAGGTAGTGACACAGTGTACTGTAATTGTCTGAATATCCATTGAGCGGAGTGGCTTTGTTGCTTACCAAAGTCGTACTTACACATTTGAACAGATTTCAATGACATGTTTCAATTCATGAAACATGTCATCTCGAGGCACTTTACAAAGTCAAAATCAATCATATTATACAGATTGGTCAAACATTTCCTATATAAGGGAACCAGTTGATTGCTTCAAAGTCCCGACAAGCAACATTCACTCCTGGAGAAGCGTAGAGCTACAGGGAGAGTTGTCTGCATTGTCCATGGCTTTGCAGCAATCCCTCATACTGAGCAAGCATGAAGCGTCAGTGGAAAGAAAAACCACCCATTAGCGGAAAGGAAAAACCTCCGGCAGAACCAGGCTCAGTATGAATGGTCATCTGCCTTGACCGACTGGGGGTTACAGAAGACAGAGCAGAGACACAACAAGAGAGACAAAAAAGCACAGAAGCACACATTGATCCAGTAATCTGTTCTACATTAAATTGGTAATAAGCACAGCTTTAATCATATATAAAGGGCACCGGGTTATAAGGTGCACTATCAATATTTGAGAAGATTTAAGGATTTTAAGTGTGCCTTACAGTCTGAAAAATACAGTAGTTATACAGACTGATTCAGTGTTCTGCTAGACAAGATGCATTACTTTTACCATGATTTTTTTATGAGTGACATCATAGATAAATATAAGCTAACTTATAAGCTTGAAGCCCGGCATATGTGGTGATCAAACTTAGTGTGCTATAGTGTTAAATGTTACATAAGTTGTGTAACGTAGGTATAACTTTGTCTTGTTAGCATGCCGATGGTTAAGTATCACAAATCCGGCAATGAAGTATTTTAACATGGATGAAACTGACATTTCTTTGGGAGCTTCACCTAAAACAAAGTTCAAGATTCTTTTAAGGGGACATATTATGCTTTTCAGTTCTTTTTTTCACATTGAAATCATCCAGTTGTTGTCTATATAAAGTGGAACTGCAATGATTTGGTCTGAAATCCTTGTGAATTTATCCCCCCATTCCACCGTTTTGCCCCTGTTCTGAGGTTCGTCTGAGAGCAACTTGTTATGGTGCGGTTTCTTTAAATAAAAAGGAGGTGTTTCACATCCCATAAGAAATAATAATGGCAGATTTGCAAAATTGGTAAGCCGCAAGTCAATGACCTTGTTTAGCAGTTCCACATAACATAATTGTCCAAAAATGTAGTAAAAAGGAAAAAACTGAATGACCCAAAAAGAATATAAAGCACCTGGACAGACTACACTCAACTTTTCTGCACTTCCAGACACTCCAAGTACAGATCATAATGTATTTAAAGGCAAAAAGTGGATTTTTCATGATATGTGCCATTTAACTGGCTTGAGAAAAGCCTAAACATGGAAATAAAATGATTATTATGATAAACTGCATATGTAAATTATTTTTTGAAAGGCTCATTTAAAAAACGCAATTGTAAAACATATCATGCATGCAAGTCCATGCATTTGTTACTTCAAGGCTGGACTATTGTAATTCTTTACTATCAGGAAGTCCACAAAATGCAGTTCGAAGTCTTCAGCTGATCCAAAATGCTGCGGCAAGAGTTCTGATAAAAATCAACAAGAGGGATCATATTTCTCCAATTTTAGCTTTCCTTCATTGGCTTCCTGTTAAATCAAGAATATAATTTAAAATTCTCCTTCTAACGTATAAAGCCCTTAATAATCAAGCTCCATCATATATCAGAGCTCTGATTACCCCATATATTCCTAACAGAGCACTTCGCTCTCAGACTGCAGGTCTACTGGTGGTTCCTAGAGTCTCTAAAAGTAGAATGGGAGGCAGATCCTTTAGCTATCAGGCTCCTCTCCTGTGGAACCAACTCCCAGTTTTGGTCCGTGAGGCAGACACCCTATCTATTTCTAAGACTAATCTTAAAACTTTCCTTTTTGACAAAGCTTATAGTTAGAGTGGTTCATGTTACCCTGAGCTATCTCTATAGTTGTGCTGTGATAGGCCTAGGCTGCTGGAGGACATCAGGGTCTAATTTTCTCACTCTACTGGTTTCTACTGTTCTTCAGTTTTGCATTGTATTACATTGAAATGACTGTCGTCATTTCAGCTTTTAACTTTTTGCTCTCTCTCTTTTTCTTCAGGTTTTCTTCAGGTACACCTGGTCTGGCGTTCTGTTAACTGTGACATCATCCAGAGAAGACGGCTCACCCGCTACTGCCATCTAATGTAGAACAGATTACTAGATCAATGTGTGCTTCTGTGCTTTTTTGTCTCTCTTGTTGTGACTCTGCTCTGTCTTCTGTAACCCCAGTCGGTCGAGGCTGATGACCGTTCATACTGAGCCCGGCTCTGCCGGAGGTTTTCCTTCCCGTTAATGGGGAGTTTTTCTTCCCACTGTCGCTTCATGCTTGCTCAGTATGAGGGATTGCAGCAAAGCCATGTACAATGCAGATGACTCTCCCTGTGGCTCTACGGTTCCCCAGGAGTGAATGCTGCTTGTCGGGACTTTGATGCAATCAACTGGTTTCCTTATATAGGACATTTTTGACCAATCTGTATAATCTGACCCAATCTGTATAATATGATTGAACTTGATTTTGTAAAGTGCCTTGAGATGACATGTTTCATGATTTGGCGCTATATAAATAAAAATTGAATTGAATTGAATCAAAAAAGGAATGGAAGAAAGACAAAGAATCAAAATACTGAAATACACAATTAAATGTAAATGGAGTTAATGGTAGTTACATAATAGCAACAATATGCTAATGCAGTTTTTTTCAGCTGGATACTGTTAAGCCCTCAGCAGGGTTTCTAGCCTTCTAATAATATGTTACTGATATGACTCATTCTATCCCTCTCCATGCGCCCACCTCCTTGCTGTTAGAGTAATGCTCACATAATATGAAATCTGAAATATGTCTGTGACATTTTTTTATAACTCTGTTAGGATCAGATTTTAAATGATATCTGTCAAAAAGGAAATGGCTTTCCATTGCTGTCCTATTTAAATGCAACCACAGGTATGGCATATTTATGGTAATGTGGGAATAGAAGTGATTCAGCTGCAGCTCTGTGACTCTGAATACCAACTGTTTTCTGGAGTTGTGACAAACAAACACATGACCTTGGTGACTCAGGGTCAGATTGCTTGCCTAGATCAAGATAAAAGTTATTAGTTATGACAAAAGAGACAGATGCAGAAAGTACGCTTACGCTTTACTCCTTTAAACTGTTTGAATCTTGCAGGACACACAGTGAATAAGACAGCAGCTAAGGCAATTAACAAGGAGAAACATTATGGTAATGTGAGCTTGGAGCTTGTAAGGTCACGCTCATTGTGCATGTTAAGCCAAGACACAGGGCAGTGTTCCTCCATCACACCATAAAGCAATAAAGTGCAGAGGTCCAGAGACAACAGATGAAAAATAGCCTTTTGGCTAAGTCTGGCGCATTTACAGAATGTTAATTAATTTGCATTGTCCATACAAAATAATTAAATTTAAATGGATCTACAATTAGTTTCACTGATTTGTCACACATATACAAATCTTAGTAAATAAAAAAGAAGTGTATGGGCTTATCAAATCATTTATATGATTACAAGTTAATATCTCCCCTAGTACAAATATACCCCTAAAATATGAGTTCAGCAGTAGTTGTATATACAGTTGAAACCATATATTCACATAGACTGAGTAAAACATCATCTTTTATCTCCATGCCTGACATTTTTTCTGTTACTTCAACAAGGATGACCAAAATTTACTCTAGAAATCTTTTTTTTCCCAGATTTTTTTAATCACATTTTTCAAAGTGACTTATCGTACACACCAGATTGCTAT
This sequence comes from Fundulus heteroclitus, assembly GCF_011125445.2. NCBI lineage: Eukaryota > Metazoa > Chordata > Actinopteri > Cyprinodontiformes > Fundulidae > Fundulus > Fundulus heteroclitus. The sequence goes on from NC_046363.1 coordinate 1,442,368, forward strand.
GCCTTTGGACATTTGGGAAAGTACAAATAATGATTGACTTTGTACGATTCTAATTAACAAAACTTGAGTTAAACATGAGACCTGTGCATGTATTTCAAGCAATACCTCAAACATCCTTTTTTATATGTTATGATTATGCTTTTCAGAAACAAGATTGTTTCTGTGTTCTAAAGATAAATGTGCTTTGGTACACAATATGTGTATTAGCCCGGGAGCAAAAGCATTTATCCTAATCACAGTCATCAGGCTCAAACCACAGCATCATTTTTACATTTGAAGTAAAAAACAAAGCTAGCAAGTCTGACAACACCAACCCAACTGTGAAGTGAATGTGGCTGCATCATGGCATGTGGTTATTTTCCTAAAGGAGGGACTAGTGCACTTCACAAACTAGAGCTTATAATGAGGGATAAACATTGTGTAGATAAACCAGGGTTGGTTCTAGCCATTTGGGTGCCCTATGCGCAAATACTTTGTGGTTTCCCACACATGCACACCCGGAAACAGCTAAATAACACAGTATTTATTAATGCTTCTCTCTTTATCACCAAAATAACTTCTTAATTTCAATGTTTTGAAAAAAAGTTGCAATAAGTAAGAGAATAATTAAAAATCTTGTTAATACCCTAAATTAATTTACATACCTTTGGTAGCTACTGTTATAAGCTGATTTTAGTTACATTTTTAATTATATTTGAATTTCCCACAGATACTTTTCCTAAATAAAGTATCTGTGTTTCTGTCTGTCGCCTAGGAAAGCATGGACGGACGGACGGACGGACAGAGAGAGAGAGAGAGAGAGAGAGAGAGAGAGAGAGAGATACAGACAGACGGACAGAGAGAGAGAGAGAGAGAGAGAGACAGAAAAGACGGACAGAGAGAGAGAAAGAGAGAGAGAGACAGACAGACAGACAGACAGACTGATTGATTGTGCTGCTCAAGCAGAGGCACAACACCTCCACACTAGCAGTCTCCAGCAACAAAAGTCTGACCTGTGGTGACATTTTGCCCTTCCTGCAAAAGCTACAGCAACACTACACTGTGCAGGAAGATGACTCTGCCTCAAGGAGACCATTTCCATCGATACCAGGTACAATTGATGGTTTATTTATCGTAAATAAAATTAAACTTATAAATACTAAGGATAGTCTTGATGTCACATTTTCCTTCTTTTTAAAAATGTATGGATGCTCATATCCCAAGATTCCTTGAGGAGGACACCCTCTTAGACCCCTGATTTAAATCCAAAGTGGACAAGAATGAAATCTGGGACAGGATCAGGGAAGCAGCAATTACAAACACAGAGGCAGCAGCAGATGAGGTGTTTGAATTTGACAATGTCTTTCCATTGTGAGAGTGAGACCTTTTATCTGTGGCTCTGTTGTACTTAAATTTAGTTGTTTGTTGGTGACTTTCTTCTCAAGCTCCCAGAGCAAGGAGAGATACAGAGGGAGGGGTTCGATAATGAAGATGAGGAGGAGGAACAAGACTATGTAAGCTGTTTGTCTTATTGTGATGATTATTTAGATGTAATAGATCAAGTTTTTGTTATGGTCATTTAATTTCAGTCACGTCCAGTAGAGGAGGAAATCTTTGAAGAGGAACTCTTTGAACAGGAGGCAGATGAGCTGCAGTCATTCCAACAACGGCAGCCCATTTTCTCCCTGGCCCAAACACTGGATCAGGAGATCCAGCGGTACAGAAGCCTGACTCCCATCCCCTGCAAAGATAATGCCACCCTTTGGTGGCCCTATTGTTTTACATCGTCCACCAGGCCCTTACTTTCAATTTTTAGATCAGATTTCTTATCTGATTGAATGTTAAACACGGACAAGGTTTTATAGTGGGGGATTTTAACATTCTTGTTGATACTGAATGTGATAACCTTAATGTGGCCTTTAAAACTATACTGGATTCAATTGATTTTGCTCAAAATGTGCATAAACTGACGCACTCTTGCCTTCATACTTTGGAACTTGTGCTGGCATATGGTATTGATTGTGAAGAATTAGCAGTATTTCATCACAACCTTGTCCTATCTGAACATTTTTAATAACCTTTCAGTTCAATTTAACAACATTTCCCAACCCCAAAAGGTTTCATTATAGTAGGTCTTTATAAGACAATGCTGTATCAAAACTTTAAAGAGTATGTCCCCCTGTTAATTTCCTCAGTATAACAGAAATTCCCAGCAGATGGCAGCAATGTTGCTTCTTCCCATTTGCAAATTGATGCATTTGTTGACAGTGTCAATTCCTCATTGTCTTTTGCATTAAACCGCCTAGCTCCCTTGAAAAGAAGGTTATTATTCACAAGAAGCTTGCTCCCTGGTTTAATTCAGAGCTGCATTCTTTGAAGCATGACGTTAGGAAATCGGGAGAGAAAATTGTACTCTACACATCTAGAGGATCTAATCTGGAAAAACAGTCTACTGTTGTATGACGTGACCCTTCACAGAGTTAGAGCTGCATATTTTTCTTCATTAATAGAGAAGAATACAAATATTCTTAGGTTTCTCTTTAGTACAGTTGCCAAACTTATCCAGAGTCATAGTTCTATTGATCCATTCATTCCCTTAGCTCTCAACAGTAATTACTTTATGGGATTCTTCATACATAAAATTTATTCTATTAAAAATAAAATCATTGGTATTTTCTCAAACATGATCACCGTATCTTCTGTAAGTGAGGCAGCGTTGGAGGAATCTTTAGAACCTGATCGGTGTTTGAACTGTTTAGCTGCAGTAGAGCTTTCTGATCTAAAATGTTAGCTTCACCAAACTTTCAACTTGTATGTTAGACCCAATCCCAACCAATTTATTTAAGGAAGTTCACATTTTCTCAACTTTTTAAGGGAACAACCAGACTGTTTGGTGAAATAAGAATTTATTTCAGCTGCGGTTTATCATCCAGTATATATCATGTTTTCCTGTCCGTTCTGGGGTTGTACAGTAAGTCAACTACTTTGGGGATTCCTCTGCCTATGCATTTGCTGGCAGGTCTTTTGCCTTCTCTGAGAAAAGCATCTGTTTTGTCATTACACATACAACATTCACTTGATCAGAACTGACCATTTTAGTTGGCCATAATGCAGGATTAGTGAAATTAAGTTGCTGATTGGTCTCTGATCCCTTACCTACCCGGTTCATGCCTCGGTCCTGACCCCCCAGACCAGACGAACCATGTGCCCACCCACCCGGAGATGGGGCCATTATGAACCAAATGGGCCTACCAACGAGAGCCCACCCCCTCCCCCAACCCTGAAGTACTACCTTCTCCACACCCTCCTCCTCCATACCCTAGCTCCCCCCCACACACACATCTTCCAGGGGAGAGCAGAAGTAGCAACCCCAGTCCCGGCCAATCACCCAGACCCAATGACTACTGCCAGCTAAGACTCCGGACGAGGTGGCTCGCTCCTCCTCCAGTCCCCTGACTCCAGGCAGCAATCGGAAAACAGAGGTGTAAAAAAAAAAAAACCCGAGCCTTTCTCTGGCTGCCCAAATGTCGGGTTGTTGCATGCTATTCGCAAGTGTGTTTAAAACTGGGAGTGCCAAAGGAGGTGTCACCCCTCCCCCCCCCGGAAGGTAGCTGGTGCCAGCGCAACCCCCCAGAACAGAGGGAGTGGGGGCAGAGGGAGCCACTAGGGGTGAGGCCTACACAATAAGCCCCCCCTCAGATGTCTTACCCCCCACCCCACAAAAAATGCCCTACATAAATGTGTGTTGTGAGAATGTTGTGAATGAAGGGTCAGGGACGTCACCAGACAGCAGGACCCTTTCCCCAGCTACGCCCCTACCCCCCAAGGTCCTACATGTGTGGGAGCGTGATGGAGCAGGCAGGGGGAGGTGTCTATACTATCGATACCGACCCTGGTATTGATATTGAACAATACTCGTTTAACAAGATATATACTTTTCATTCTCTCCCGCACCCACTAACTGCCGCAGATTCACCAGTCTCCCCGTCTGTGTCACGGCACTTTGCTGCTCCCCCTCCCCTCTGGTCACTGGCTTGCACCGTCTAATAGGGGGTTTTCAGCTGACGTCACGCTCACGTGACTACTCTGCGCGTCCGCCATATTGGGTGGCAGTCGTTTCGCTCCGTTGACCCGCATTGTATTACGCCTTAGGCAGTATTAGAAGTGAACAATGGTGAAAACGTGTTTAATGGTTGGTTGCACGGCCCGTGGAGGTGGAGAACAACGCTCTTTCTTTCGCCTACCAGCCGTGATAGCGAATCAGTGCGAAAAAACAAAACAGCTGTCTGAACAACGCCGTCGCCTATGGCTGACACGGATATCCAGGGCCGATTTGGACGGTGTTAAGCTGGAATACGCCAGAGTCTGCGGTGCTCACTTTGTCACAGGTAATTAACTGTTAAGTATTTAAAACATGTAAACCGTTGCTGTATTGTGGGCTGTGACAGCGCAACACATGATCGCCATGGGAAAAACATAGAAACGGGTTAATTTTCCACCGCTTTCCTGCCTGGAGGCGCAACCACGGAGAACAACTGTTAGTGATAACAAAGAGTCATCGGCCCGCTTGGATCGCGGCTGTAAGACGACCGAACATAACTTTCCACGGTATCCCGATGTCAATGAGAGTGTGTTCTAAACGTTTGAAACACATAGCAGCTAGTTAAAAGTACATTACATGCGTGAGTGGTTGTTAGCGCTAACGGTTAGCAGCTACTAAACTAGCATGTGCCAGAGCTCGTCTGAGCACAGCTTACCTTTGAACGAGTTGCTGTGTTCCCACTGTTTGCTGGCTTTAAGATCTGCAGCTCCTGAACCTATCCATTCGTAAACTCCACATGAGACTCCAAGGACTTGTAGCTTCAGAACTGTTCCGCTCCACTCATTGTTTGGAACTTCATATGGATCCAAATTATTAATAATGCTGATTTTGTCATTTTAACTTTGCGTTTCCATCAACATGGCAGCCACGTCCCACAACGCAACGCTATATTTAAACAATATATCTACTTGGGGTTTAGTTAAACCGGGCTGCAGCCTACAGTGCTAGTTGACGTATATTTTGAGGTCAGTGTGTCAATCAGTGTTTTTGGCAGATTAGAATGGAAAAAATTGTACTCAGGCATTATAACTATTGTGACTGATAGCTATATGTATGCTTATGGTAAAATGTACTTATTAAAAAACAAATTGATGATAATAATGTAAGATAGTTGAACACAATGTTAGAGCTTGCAAAAAATGCACTTGATGTGATAATCTATTGCTATTTTGTGACTTTATGGCATTTTCTTTGCTAAGCAACAATGCTTTTTGTTTTCCAGGCAAACCTGCAGCACTCTTCGACTGTGATAACCCGGACTGGGCACCGAGCCTTCTCCTAGGCCATTCGAAGGTGAAACCAGCTTCAGACCTGACAGCATCCCGGAAGGAGCGTGTGCAGCAGAGGGCTCATAAAAGGAAGCTATATGATGCTGCTGAGAGCCTTATCTCTCTCAGCAAGTCATTCAAGCCTAACAAGGACTTAGAAATATCAGGTGTGGAGCCACTACCCGATACAGATGAGACTCTGACGGCAGAACCGAACTCTGTTGCCTGCCAAATGGATATATCCATGTCGCTCATCGATGACATGCAGTCAGAACTGAATAGACTGACACAGGAAAATATGGAATTGCGGATTAAGGTTGAGGAATCTACTGTTTGTCAGAGGACTTTTGAAAATGATGATGGCAAAGTTAAGTTTTACACTGGCTTGCCATCATTTACTCTTCTGATGTTATTGTTCAATTATATTTCAGATGAGTTAATCTGTGGACCCAGTAGCTGTCTCAACAAATTCCAGCAAATGGTTCTTACTCTAATGAGGCTTCGTCTAAACTTATCTGTACAGGATATTGCTTACCGTTTTAATGTGTCCTGCCCTACTGTATCTCGCACCTTCAGTCATGTTATCAATGTCATGTACCACAATATTGGATTTCTTGTGAAATGGCCGTCCAGGGAGGCATTGTTTGAAAGCACTCCAATGGAGTTTCGGAAACAGTATGGTGTGCGTGTGAGTGCAATTATAGATTGTTTTGAAGTATTTACTGATAGACCAACAGGTTTAATGGCTCAAGCACAGACTTGGTCAAACTACAAGCATCATAACACTGTGAAATTTTTAATTGCCATATGTCCAATGGGTTCAGTCAGTTTTATTTCGGAAGCATGGGGTGGGCGTACCAGTGACAAAGCCATTGCAGAAAAATCTGGGTTCTTAAGTCACATTTTACCAGGAGACATCATCCTGGCTGACCGTGGCTTTGACATAAAAGATTCGGTCGGCTTATTACAGGCCGAAGTAAAGATTCCTGCCTTCATGAAAGGAAAGAAACAACTGTCTATGTGTGAGGTCATAGAAACTCGGAAAATAGCTCATTTACGCATACATGTAGAGCGGGTAATAGGGGGCATTAGGCAGCAATACAATATGGTGGGTGGGCCTGTACCTCTAGACTATGTGCAAGTTAGAGATCAGAATAACTTGACATTATTAGACAAAATTGCAAAAGTAGCATGTTCTTTATTCAATCTTTCGGATGGAATTGTGTCATTCGATTAGAAATGCAGGGATTGTGGTATCCATGTCACACTGTGTATTTGTCATTGGAAATGTAAATAAATACATTAAAGACTCCATACCCTATTTTCTTCATTTTCGTAGTTTATATAGAAAGCAATTCATTTAAACTAAAATGTGCAATTTAGTGTTAATAATGTAAGAAATGTTTACAGTTTTTATATCAGACTGTTCTTAAAATTGGAAGACAAACTAGACTGTTTTCAGGTTAATATGATTTATTAACAACATAAATGAGAAAAGGTTCATACCATCAGTGAACGTGACAGTATATCTCACATCAGGTTACTTAGTGTGTCATATATACAATCTTATGAATGGTAACCTTTCATATCGATAAGAATTGAAAATTAAATACCATGAAGTGAGTGTTCTCAGCTGTAGGCTTGATGGTGGCCTGGTACCAGACCACCTCCAAGCCTACAGCTGAGAACACCTTGCTTACAGATATACTTATGGTACAATACGGCACTTAGGACATGCCCATTTACCTTTGGGCATGCGCTTCAATTTCACACATTCCATGTGGAACCATTGTCCCTCACACATGACATTTCTGCATGGCACCATGTTAGACTGTGCTTGTCCCCCACCACACAGACAGAACTGATCAACATTTCTATTCTGTTTGATGGGGGAGAAACACAGCTTGTCCCTCCTGGTAAAGTAATTGCCACACAGCTCTAGAAGCAGGACTTTCTGGAAGAATGTCTTGCTCTTACAGCAAACATTCTCCCAGAAAGTGCTGTCCGGAAGAATCCTGAGGACAAGCATGGCCTCACATGTCCAGACAACAAAGTCACAGTAGGCCACCTCACACAGATGGATTTGTGTCTGTACTTGATAATAGTACTGATGTGACATGTTCAGCCGCAGACCATCAGGGGTTGTCTCTAGGCAGGGGTGTTCTTCCGGGCGATTCACAGTGTAGGGGCACTTAACCTCTACCACCCCTCGTCCACAACACTCGCATGACACCAGAGCGTCAGGCGATGCACCGAGTTCAGGGTGGGTGGGGTTTATCACCAGTCCACTGGCAGACAACACAGCAGTGGTGTGTTGCAACTTATGCATGTTGAAATAAGCCAGCTTGGCCTCTTCTTCATGTGCCTTCCCATGCTTTGTAGCAGGAACGCACAGTTTGTTATTGTCCGGATGGCACAGGGCCCTCACCAGACTTGGTGAGGGCTTCTCTAATGATGTATGGCATGCAGCCTTCATAGATGAAGCAGTCACTCGTCCAGCACGGAAGACATGCCATAATTTTGAATCCGCCTGAGCTCTAGTGGCCTCTTCAATATGTTTAGCTTGCTCCGGCGTGACGCTTAAACTGATCTCAGCACAGGCTTTCTCCAGATCAGCCCTACTCATAGCCTGGTATTTTACATCCTTCAGATCAACTAAAGGTGCGGGGTACTTGCTAGTTGTCGCTTTAGGGCGGAAGGCAGCAGCAAAGTCATCACAGGCAGCCAGTACAGCTGCTTTAGGCCTCAGCTTGCTGAGGGCTGTCTGTTCTGTTGCTGGAGCTCTGCCTGCTCATCCCATTCCGTGCCTGGCTTATTCTGTTTCTGCCCTCCTGGATTTTGTTAAATAACCCCTTTTTGCATTGGCTCAGTGTCCAGCTGAATATCGGGTTCTGTTCAAACGAATCATTACAGATACATCAAGCTTAAATGTAAAAAGTATCGGTCTCGTATCGATATCGGCAATACTGACCCTGTATTTACTTGTAATAGGAGCGATTTAAAATTTCGTTATCGTCCACCTCTAATTTCACAGTACTATGATTATAGTGTTAATTACAATATTTTGAAATGTCCAAATTATTAAAGGAAAAAATTGTTTCTGTTGAACAGTTCTTTACTTTTAAACAATTTCTAGAAAATAGAATAGAAAAAAATTTATTTTAAATAAAAACTGGATTCTTTCTAAATAAAAGAAAAATGCAATCCTTAAAAAAATAAACAGGCAGGAACTTAAAACTCAGTCTCAACACTTTTGGAGACTTAATTGCAAGAATATGAGCTGTCATAGTTATGGTTCTGTTTAGTTTAACTTTACACTTATGAGGACTTTTTCTGTTCATTCTTTTACCATTTCAGCCACCAGCAGTTATCCTTCCAGTTCAGTCTGCCTCCAGCCACCATCCCACTCTAGATTATCTCTGTTGCCACTAATTAGTCACTCAGCTCACCTGTTCTCCAGCCTACTTATACCTGCCTCTGCCAACCCTTCTTAGCCAGAACGCCTCACTCACTCACTTCTTCCTGCTCCTCATCACTCACGCTCTACTTCGCTCTCCCCGTGTGGTGTGCTCTGCCAGCTGGACTCTCCTGCTAAGGCCACCGGTGACTGCATGCTGCAGTTCAGCCTGTTTCCTGCTCTACTGGATCCTGTGTGCCCTGCCAGCTGAACTCTCCTAGTTGAGATTGCCTGACTCTCCATGCTGCTACGCTACCTGTTCCTCCGTGAGTCTCAGCTGCTTGCTTACCCATTCTGGTGGTTCTCCGGTCCACACAGCCTATTGGTTCTGTCACTACCTACATCTCCTGGTTCTCTGCTCATCCCGGTAAACCAGCCCTTTCTACCAGAATTCTCTGCCACGACTGTGACTGTTTGCCTGCTTCATCTGCCATTATTCACCCCTTCAGTCAATCCTTTGAAACGTAACTCTGTCTGGCTGAAAATCAGGTTCACCTGCATTAAAGCGTGACATGAGCATGTTTACTTTTCCTGTATTTTTCTTGGAGCGGTGAGGATGTGTCAGCTAGAGTTGAATGCCTTCTCTGCGCACACACTGGTGGCTGGGATACAGCTGTTTTTAGATCACAGGTGAAATCTCACTTGCTTGCAGGATACACTCCCTTTAGCTTGCACATTCATACCTATGATTTTTGGCCCCTAATGCAATCAAGCTATACTGATGAACAAAGTTCATATGTGATAGCTATTAAAGGAGTGGAAACACAGCCATCCTAAGACAAATCAGGGTATACTGCGCTACAACAGCTGTCTTTTTTTTATTGATGTATTGTATCACTTTGGGAATATGTCAACATTCTATATAGATAGCTGCATGCACAAAGCAGTGTTGCCAAGTCCGCTTATAATAAAGGACTTTAGGGTTGTTGCTTTTCTGAAGACACTTACAGTATATATCTCGTGAGTCACAGGTTGCGTTTTTTTGTTTGTTCTTGGTTGTTTTTTGACCATGAATATCTAAGTAGTAGCTTTGACATCCTTTGTGACTACAAAAGTGTGTCAAAAAAGAAAAAAATATGGATTTGTGTTATTGGTACGCCAGAAGTCAATGACCTTGTTTAGCAGTTCTGGAGCAAAAGCTGTAACATAATGGTTCAAAGGACTAATAGAGAACAGAGAAAACTGAATGGCTTAAAAAAGATGACCCAAACATAATATAAAAATATCTGCACTGCTCCTGGAGAGACTATATTGAACTTTTTCTGCATTCCCAGAGACTCCAAGAGCACAACAAAATGTACTATTTCAAAGAGCTGAAAAGAGCGTCTCCAGTTTAATGGGGGCAACACACTGTTTGATAACGTGTAGTTCTTCACTAACCAAAAGTACCACTTCCCTGATTTCATGATGTTGGTTTTGTACATGTAAGTATAAAGTCCTGCAGGGTTGAGCAGCTCAAGCACTGTGTGTGTGTGTGTGTGTGTGTGTGTGTGTGTGTGTGTGTGTGTGTGTTAATGACCACAGACACGTTAGAGAATGGGCCCTTTTTTGCCCTTTGTTGGAATCTTACTGTAATTCAGCTTTCCCTGTGCAAAAACAAATCCATCCAAAAGTATATTGATTTACAAGTTAAGCACATGTTGTAATCAATATTTGTAGAAGGGTGGACAAACATTTGCGTGCATGTGTTTTGGTAGAATTGGACTGCACCACAAGAGGATGCGTGGCTCTTGATCATTTCTGACACACACACACACACACACACACACACACACACACACACACACACACACACACACACACACACACACACACACAATCTATTTTGTGACTGTCAAATTGTGTTTACATTCTCTTCCTACCAGCATACATTCACTTTGCTTTTGGTAAAATGATCTCATCTTGGATTCTCGTGTGTGGTTTTGCTGTTGTTTTATGCCGAAATACAGTCAAATCATATCCTTTCAGTGTGAACAGGCATAAAGTAAGAATTAGTCCAAGATGGTAAAAGACACCTAGCACCTTACTTGCCAGAGTGTGGGATCTGCTACATAATGTTTGATGTCTAGTTTTAAAAAATAAAGTGTGGTTTGTTGTGTGGGTGTGGGCGCTGGAAAGATCAGTTTGTATGATAAACATGTTCAATTCCCATTTAGTGGGTGCAACAAGTACTAGAGATGCACCGATCAGAATGTTTATTCCCAATTTCCTGTAAGTAGTGCAATGTAATGCAGTTTCTTGGTGTATCTCTACACATTATTTTTTTGCTTTTGGTAGGAAACCTAATTAAGAGGTATTTAAGTATTACTTATGTAAGCTAGAGCAAATCAGCATTTCACTGCACAAGCACACTACTGTATATACAGTATCCAAATGAGGCTGTTAATCAAACAGTTACTAAACATGTGCTTAAACTTGTGGGCGACTGTGGCTTGATGGGTTGAGTAGTCGTCATGCAATCAGAAGGTTGTGGGTTTGATTCCAGCTTCCCCTTGCCAGATGTCGATGTACCCCTGGGCAAGGCACTTAACCCCAAGTTGCCTACTGAGCTGTGTCTCGGTATATAAATGTGTGTGCGTTAGTGAGAGCGACTGGGTGAATGTGGCTATAGTGTACAGTGCTTTGGGTGGTCAGCATGACTAGAAAAGCACTATATAGGTTCAGTCCATTTACCATTTAAAGCTTTCACCCTGTCATTATACATTAGCCACTGACTAGTTGCAGTCCTCACCTTCAAAGTCATGTGCCATTAAGTCAGTGATGAGCAGGCTCATGGCACACTCTTCACATCTATAATTCTTTGCTTGTCATGGATCTAAAGAAATACTACTAAGCATCAGCAGCTTACTCTCTTCAGTCAATGAGGTGACAATAAAGGAAAGTATAATAAAGCCATTTCTTTTTTGTTTATTGTGTGACTTCAGAAACCCTAAGACTGGATGCAGGAGCTCCAGCTAACAGCTAATATCAATAAATGCACTTGCGGATACTGTGTTTTAAAAATGTCCAGCTCTCACATACACAGTCCATTTCAGGTCTCAAGTGGGAAACTATTGATTGAGCCACAAATCTAACAAAAGGAGCTTAAATTGACTAACACCCACTCTCCAAGATCAATCCGGAAACATGACTCAGCATGATATTGCTCTTTTGGAATAAAAAAGGGATCTGCTTCTCCCCAGGGGCAAGCCGGAGTTTTTAATCAGCAGCCAACATGTTGCTGCTGCTGCCGGCACTACTTTCCAACTGGAATCAGACCAAGCAGCCTAACATTTAACACCTCAACAGTCGTTGTGGGAATAAAACATAAGAACTCCAAGTCTGCCTCCTCCCACTCGCTATCGTTCCTCTTTTCATCCATCCCCTCTTCCCATCTCTGGTTCCTCATTTTATTGCTCTTTTTTTGCTTCACATTCCATGTCTCTGGTGGGTTGACATTTTTGGCCGAGCTCCCAGATAAGAGAGTGGTATGAAAGCAGTGTGGTGGAACAGTTATTATAGGCAGCGTGCTCTGATCAGGGAGGTTTCAGAATCCCAGTGACAAAGACTCTTCTTATCACACGAGGACTCATTTGGAACGCAGGCCATGAGGTTTTGCACTAGATTCCCCCAGGCTGAGTGAGAACTACTATAAAAAAAACCCTCTACATATTCATCCATACAAGTCTATAATGTCTAAGACAGTGTTTTATATTATCAGTCAGCTTGGAGGTGTAAAAATCTGTCTGTCAAAATGATGAGATGTTTTTTGTTTTTATTATGGCAAACTAAAAGCTTCTCGTAGAATGTCACTTTATTGCTCAACAATCTTATAAAAAATTATTTTTATACACAGGCAAATTCGCAAAACAAAGCAGCTGTTTTGCTTTTATCACTATTTGCTTTGTTTCTGCTATGGATTCATGATGCAGTTTGCACTAAATACAAGCAGGAGCACATCTGCTGCTCAAGTCCAGCAGCCCAGAGCAATTTGTTCCGGTTTTTATTTCATCTCATAGTTGCTCTCTGTTTAGCTCAAACATCTTGAATTCATAACTGATAAATGAGACATAACATTTTTTACTTATGTATTTTGTTAACTAAACCATTTGGATACTTGTTATTTTTTTTACCTTGTGTTCTGGGTATAAATAGGCTAATTCTATACAAAACCAAAAATAAAAAATTACATAAATTGTTCAAAAACCGTTTACTAGTGAGGGTTTGCATAAGTCAAGGAAGGAATGTCAGTTTGTGTATTGTGTATAGTTAAACTATGGAACAGTTTGGTTATTGAAATAAAGCAATGTCCAAACATAAAACTGTTCAAAACATCATACATATGATAATTACTGAATATTGGACCTCTTGTTCAAAGATTTCAATAATGTGATAATAATAATGTTCAATAACTTGAACAATAATTTGATACACTGGTTTCTGTACCATTCAGTTTTGTTTGTTTATAAGCATGCCACAGTGTTTAAGACCAGTCATAGCATTTTTTGCTTTGGTGTAATTGCAGATTGTTTGCTTCCAGCTGCATTAATCTGTCCGAGGCAGTCGTCTTTTTTCCCCCACTAATAGGCCTATTATTATACTATTGCTATTTCTGACAGTCCAAATACCGTATGTTCACATGTGCACAGACTCTCTGTCCAATGTCTGTCATTGCATCACTGCCTACCTTCTGGCTACAAAGACTGCAAGCATTTTTTCGTGCGAGTTTGCACCTGATTTTCAAAGGTACTAAATATAAGTGCAAAAACTGCATGCACACATCAGTTTCAGCTCTTACATTTGCCTCTCCCCCTCCCATAAATCGGTGCGGTTTGGTCATTAGCATGCAATCTGCATATTCATGAAGACCCACACACAGAAAAGTTTGCACTCTGTTCGATTCATTTTACACACGCAAATTGCTTTGCTCCTGGTATGAAGATCAGCTTTGTTTGCACATGTTTAATACATGCGAACCCTTTGAAGATCCGGCCCATAATAGCAGTGATGATAATAATTATGCTGATTTTTATTATTCTTGTTACCTCCATTTTTTTTAAATTAAATTTCAAGGAAATAATACGTTTCTTCATAATGTTGCATGTTATAACTAAGCTTGTGCATATTAAAAAATTCTGAAAAATCATAAATAGTTATTATGTTTTTGCAAGGTCAAAGTAAATGATGAGATTCATAAATATAATTTACAAAACCACATTGATACCAAATATTTTATGCCAATCTTAAGGATATCAAGATGAGTACAGAAAATGAAGACCCCAAGAGCTGACAGAGAACCCCCGACCCTGCCTGGCAAAGCATTCCTCAGAACAATGAGAACAACATCTGACTGAAGATACCGTATAATGGCTTAAAGAATTTTAGAACTCAGAGATGTTCAATAAGATACTACAAGATATTGGTTGATATAAATTTATTGATGTATTTGACTGATTTATTCCAAAAATTAAAAGCAGTGGTTATAGTTAAAAACAAATCAGAGTGTAAAATTATGTCATTTGTCTGTAAAAATATACCAGTACAACACAACTGTTATAGTTATGTCAAAATATAAAGGAGTCAATCATGCGTACCTACATCCTTTTAGTTTTCACTTCATAAAAGTAAAAAAGCTTCCTTTCTTTCCATTGGGGGATGACACTCTCTCTCTCTCTCTCTCTCTCTCTCTCTCTCTCTCTCTCAGGTTCTTCAGTTCACTCCAACTAAGCCATGCAATACCAACAGATCTTTTCAAATCTAATTAATTTCTATCAATCCATTAATCAATCTCATACTGAAGAAACTGTTGCGATACTCCACAATCATGAGGTTTTTATTCTGAATTAGTAAGGACAACAAAATTATTTTAAGCACAGCTTAGATAATTCTTTTAAATAATAAAAACAGGCAGACCTCGCAAGAAGACAGGATCAGCTCCCTGAACCATTTTTCTGTAATCCGACTCTCACTTTATTCTTTTTGACTAATGTGCCAAAACTACAACCAGCCTTTTTCCAAACTATTTTTTTTTCAGTGCAATGTGTATAACGTACATTTTTATGATTTTGGAGAATAAGCAGGTATGCGTTCTGGGTGGGATTTACATAAAGATACATGAATGTGAATAAAATGTGTTAGTGTGGATAGAAGTTTGCTCATGAAGCGATTTTGTTTTGCACAGATCTGCCTTTGAATCTAGCTTAAGAATTGGACACACATGGAATTTCAAGCTTTTTAAAATATCTATCAGTCTTTTATAGCTCTGGGCACCCATTCCACAGTGTTTTGTTAAAGCTCCTGATCCTCCTGCTTTTACAAGAGAAAATATTAGACAGTTTAAAGCTGATTTATTATGTTCAGCAGACTTACAGTCATGAAGCCGTCCAGTAGACCAGAGTCAGGTTTTGGTGGAGCCTGCAGTCTCTCCATGGACCACTTCTCAATGATTGAGGCAACTTGGCTGTTCTCAGTGTTAAGGATCCTAAACCCTGTCATGTTCACACCACTGTATCGGTATGGCTCCACATCCAGTGCAAACAGATCCTGGAAAGAAAAAAATCACATAAAAAATCGTGGGGCTCAATCTTTGATCCACATATCTACCCTGGAAAGTTTTTGACTTTCCAAGGGTAAAGACTACATGTGCAGACTTTGGATCGCATTTTACTCTGAAATATCAATACGTCATTACCTGCAGCTGCAGCACCACGACACTAGAGTATCTCAATTGATATTTTGATACCATGAACAATGATTTTAATTTTATTTAAAGCCTACAAGTACACTACTGTCGTGCAATGACACGGTCCTTGAGTAATTTGAGTCCAACCGCGCAGAGGCACTCTGCTCTACTGTCACTCCCGGTGAAATAGGTTGCCTGTCAGAAAGCACGGTGCAGCCACACCACGGGGCTACTGCACTGCTTTGTCATTTAGTAGAACCCTGGTGTAAGAACTTCAGATATTAAAATTGGTCCCACATCCAGCTGCTCCGTGAAAGCTCAGGCGAAACTGCTGTGGTGGGAGGAATTACCTGCTTGACAACAGAGGAACGGCTCACAAAAAGAAGTAGGGTAATAAAAGGTACAGGAACTTAGGTTTAGAGATAGAATGTACCAGTTCTCAGAGTTAAAATGTGCGTTCAAGAAAGATTATTATTTTTATTACTCCAAACACTTAAGAAGAATTTTTAATTATTTTCAATCTATCATTTTTGATCCAGTTTGAAATTTTATCAGTTGTTATTCAAATTCCAAAAATCGGTTATCGAACACTCAAGTATCCAAGTTCAAAAGTCTTCTAA
This sequence comes from Fundulus heteroclitus, assembly GCF_011125445.2. NCBI lineage: Eukaryota > Metazoa > Chordata > Actinopteri > Cyprinodontiformes > Fundulidae > Fundulus > Fundulus heteroclitus. The sequence goes on from NC_046363.1 coordinate 1,458,455, forward strand.
GTAGTCTTTTAGTATTTCTCCTTATTTTGGCTGTTCCTATTCAGTGAGTTATCTGTCGCCATCCAACCCCATCTTCTGTATCTTCTCTCACACCAACTACCTTCACGTCCTCTTTCCCGCCATCCATAAATCTCCTGTATGGTCTTCCTCTAGGCCTCCTGACTGGCAGTTCCAGCCTTAGCATCCTTCCACCAATGTGCTCACTAAACTTTCATTATACATGCCCAAAGCATCTCAGTCAGAGCCTTTTAGTTGGTTCCCACTAATTTATAGAACAAGCTAGAATTACAAGATCAGATAATATTTAAATGTTGAAACTAATTCATACTAATTGACTTTTATCCTGTGCAGGTCAGTTTAAATTTTATTGTGTCAAGTCCATTTGTTTATGCTTTTATATGTTTAGTTAAACATGATTTTATTGCTTTTAAGCATACATTTACTGTTGAATTTAAAATAGCATATGTAACTTATACCTTGTATTACATTTTGATAAACTAAGTGTTATATTATTTAAAAATGAAACAAACTGTTTCCTGACTGGTCCTGTCTCAAGTCCTGGACTGAAGTGATATTGCTGCTGGAAGAAAAACACATGAACACTGAACTACTGAACAACTAAAATATATAAAACATGGTTAAAAACTCTGATTGATCACTTGCAAAACACAGCATCACATCATCACCAGTTCACAGCACGTTATCTCAAAGCACTTTACAAAGTGAATTTCAATCAAATCATCCAGACAGATTGCTCAAAAAGTTAAGGAAACTCATCAGATTACACCAAGTCTTGACAAGCAGCATTCACTCCTCGTGAAAGAGCGTAGTGCCACAGGGACAGTCGTCTGCATTGTGTTTAAATAACCATGTGTACAGTTTTTGTTGATTGCATTGACCTGTTTGAAGAAACTGGCAACATCTAAGTTTTCATCATCACCACCTCAGCAGAGCATAAGACACATTTCCCCCGCCCTTTTGCAAAACAGTCAAAGCAGATGTAATTCATGCAGTCCAAACTCCATTGCTTTAGCTGTGGTAGCAAAACAGAAACCATATGTTCCAAGCTCTAAGAAACTTCTTGATCAGAATGAAATCACTGAAGCATGCTTTTGACACTTCTTTACACAATTTTTCAATTTACAATCAGTATGCAGGCCTTAAAATGTGCCATGTTGTGTGTTGTTCTTTGCAAGCATGGATGGTCTAAGGCAGATGAGAGTCAGAGTAACAGGTAGATAGGTCAGGGGAAGAAGTTTATGAGGAAGTGGAATCCGTGTGCGAGGTGGCGGTGTTGCTGGAAGGGCTCAAGTTACAGATGAAATTCAGGCAACTATGATTGATCATGTGGTAAATCATGGCCTTCCACTTAGAGGGGCGGGACAAAGAGTCCAACTTTTTTTCAATTGAAACATGGTTGCATCCATTGTAACAGTTTTTCGTCGGGAGAGCAGATATTGCTGCTATACAGTATATACATCTCTATCTATTCCTATAGAGGAATTCCTCAGTGCATGGAGATGGAAGGTATATGATCACCACCCCTAAGAGCAGATGCCTTTGCTCAATGCAATGACTGCTGCTGCCCAAGATATAGATGCAGAGGCATGTCAAGGATGGATCAGGCATGCAAGAAGATTTTTCCCTAAGTGCATCACAAGGGAAAATATTGAGTGTGATGAAGATGAGGCCATGTGGCCTATTCGTCAAGAGAGAAGAGACTAGAAGAGACAGACAGACAGCTCTAGTATCTTCTGTTGGAATATTTTTATTTGTAGCCACAATCTGAAAAAAAAAAAGAATAAATAATCAATAAAATTTGGATCACAGCATATCTGATTCTGGATCCATTTTTTGCAAGAAGGCAAATTTGACTACAAATGACATGACATATAAGCTGCATACAGTCTTTGGCTACAATGACCAGCAATGCTGCACTGATTCACATTGAGAGTGGAATTTTGAATTTTGTTGCCCCTTGTGTAATGAATGATTGGAAGGGCTCAAGCATTTGTGAGCAGGTTGTCTTGTTTGAGGGGCAAAATATGCTTTTGGTTCATATTTTAAATGTTTTGGCAGAGTTGGAGCCTTTTGGAAACAAAATGTGTAATTTTGATTATTGTTGCAACTGTTTAGGACTCTGCGTTAACTGTTTTGAAAAATGTGGGTTTTGAGTTGACTGCTGCGTCAAAGCAATCAATAAAAACTGTAATAACTTTTTTTGTTGCAGCTCTAGTGGCACATGTTTTATTGACAGTGAGCATGTCTTTCCCCCAGAAGAGGGGGAAAGACATGCGGCAAAGCGATCCCGGGCCGACCACGTCAAGGACTAAAGGCCTCCTAATATGGTTCGCGCTAACCGCTCCGCCACGGGAATCAATTTCTCATTGTTTCTCATATTTCTGACTTGCTTTCGTCCTCCTTATTTACTTTTCATTCTGGGCATTTATCAAGCCTCCAATGTTCCCCCTGAGAAAGACAGTTATTGTTAAAACAGCGGTTCTCTGCTTACCATCTAAAATTCTGCATATGTAGAATCTCTCTCTCTCTTTCTGTGTGATTGTGTGTGTGGTTAATCAAGTTATGAATGGGGCTTGTTTGTTTTCCACCTTGTCTTTTTTTCAGTTTTTCTTGGTTTCTGTAAATCATTTTAGGCTACATTTCCGATGGATTGAAGCAGCTATAGATATTGCTGATATTCCTGTTGGTTACTTTCATTTTCGTCATTCTAGCTGTCATTAACACCCCCTCTGAGCTTCAGACAAGTAGAACCTGACAAAACTAGGAGCCTTGTCTTATTTTTTGGGCATGCAATCACCTTTATTGTTGCAGTGAAAAAGTTAGAAAAAACAAAGCAACTTCAGCTCTGCCATGTTCTAAACTTACCAGTGTTGTGAAGATATAGTGATAATACTCCGTCATCATTCCCATAGCGAGAGCCTATAACAAAGAGTGACAGAAGAAGAGGAAGCCAGAAGGTTTAGAATGTGGAGTAGAATGTGAACATTTGACCATATTTTGCACATGCACACACACACACACACACACACACACACACACACACACACACACACACACACACACACACACACACACACACACACACACACACTGGTTTGGTTGTTTGCCTGATCCAATGGCTGTACTACCATGTAATTTGAGAAGGCACATATTTCAACACTGCTGCATCCACAGGCTTTAAGATAAGAGGCAAACACCCACCAAGAAGACAATGAACCAAAGAAAGCAAAAGACTCTGCTCCGGCTGAAAATAAATGTGGCATATATAAGGTAATACAGCATGCAGGATTACACATGATTCCATAGATTTAGAACATCTGGATCACGGGTAAGCAGTAGCGCCCACCCCCACAGCAACTCTACAGCATTACTGAGAAATTGCTTCAGACTGGTTCCTTATTGTTAATTCACCTGGATTGTAAGTATGAAAATACATGGAATATATCATGGAAAATATTAATTCCAATGAGTCTGCTTAAAAGGACTTTACATTAATCTACATTTCTAAATGACAGAGAAGATAGAACACAAGTCACTAAAAGTGCCAGAGCTTAAGACTTCACGTTGTTTTACTGCTTTAATGAATGTTTTATGTTTCCCATGTACAAAAGCAAAAACCATGTTTTCCTGTGAGCAATATAAACACAATTGACTTTCAGGAAGAATTAAAATGTAGCCAAAGATTTTTTGTTTATCCCCAACTATTGGCTTAAACTTACTTCTGGCTTTTGGATAAAAAAAACAAAAAACAAACAAACCCAAAACCGAACACAGTCATGGAAAACATTAATCAGATCTGATTTCAGATCTTTTTTTAAATGCATGAATATTTTGATCAACAATCAGACCGACACACTTTAATTTATGTAGTGTACGTCAACCCCTAGACAGACATCCAACAGTACATGCACTGCAATATAAGTTCAAAAGAAAATTCTTGCTACTTCTCAATAAAACAGAATAAAACGAGTCATCTCCCTTGGAAACTCCCCCAATGCCCACTGTATATGCAACAACTGCATCTCCATATCTGCAGACACCATGGAATGGGCCAACCCATTTTGTGCAGAGTATGTTTATTGTCTGACTGGAATCAATGTGGAACCCCTAGAAGGACCCATGGCCTATAGCTGAATGTAGACATGTCTGTTTTAAAACAATCTAGATCCACATAAGAACCAGTGCACAAAATAATAAAAAGGCGAACATCAGTTCATCAATTTGACATAAAGTTGTGGAAATGGTAAAGCAAAAGTATGAATACTGCCATACAGATGTATGTAATTTCTTATCAGCTCACATAGACACTGTGGGCCCTCCAGCTGACACATGTAGGCAATATGACTCTCACCAACATAATGTGTCTTAAAAGGTGCCCCTCCAGAGGGAAAATCAACTTATTCTATTATCATCCCACTGTGTGTGTGCAGCTGTGTGTGAGTTTGGCTGTGTTGCATACTGTGCTGGCTATGCTGTTACTGGAGCTCTGCATGCTGTGAACTTCACAAAACCACCATGAATCACAGGTTAGATCTCTGTGGAGCAGATGATTTAATAGATAGAAACGGATTAAAGCTGCTGATGTCAGATGATAAACTTTGGGAACCTCTCACATTCTGTGGAGGAAATCAGCATCAGGAAGGTTACATCACAATAGCTTTAGTACTTTTGAAAGGAAGAGGAATAGAGCTCAAAGGTTCCTTAACAACTAAGAGCCATTAGAACCTGGATTAAAATACTGTTTATTTATATTATGAAAGTCTAGACCTAATCAGTTCAAGTTCTGGTGAGTGTATCGTTTGCTCTTTCAAAATGTTCGTGTCATCATTTGAAACCATACATGTTACATAAAAAGTGCAAATTTTGATTAACGTGTTCCTGGGAGAGTATTGGATCTATCTGTAATGTCAGAACAAATCCCAGTCTTACTAGCTTTTATAGAAAAAGAAAATGCCAGGCTACATACCTCGTAGCATCATGACAAGCAAACAAACAAAATTAAAATTTTAAGTTTTAATGCTAAAATACCCTTTTACATTTGGATCAAATTAGATTGTTCATTTAAATTTATGTCACCCCCCTCTCTCTCTCTCACACACACACACACACACACACACACACACACACACACACACACACACACACACACACACACACACACAGAAATGAGTGGATGGCAGGAGACTTAGTGAAGACGAACTGGGTTGGATTAGTACTGCAGTGTTTGTATTTCAGGGTATTGTCCACTTCTGTTCCAATACAATACATTTTAGGGCGAAGGAAAAAATGTGTATGCATCGTGAGCAATTCTATTCCTAATTCCAAAATTTTCATTCAAATTAAAAAAAAAAACGTATGTCAACAGGACAATTTAAACATAACGAAATTATACTGTATCTGCTATTCCTTTCATGAATAGCAGATACAGTATCAAAATACTGTATCTGCTCACAGGCTCAAAATGCAGACAAGAACTCGGGAAGATCAAGGTGACACGGATTTAACGGAAAACAACACATACAGAAAAAATGGATACTCAGAACATGAACACATCTTAGAACATGGACATCAGGATAAGAGAAACATTAGAATCAAGCAGTGAGACAAAGAAATCAAGGAGTTTAAAGCTACAGTTGTACACACTTTTTGTTATTCTGGGTGAAATGGTCCTTCCATTCTGAGAGTAGTCAATACATTATGTACCCTCACCGGGTTTGCAGCTCTGTGAGAGCTGCAGACATGTAAAAACTCTGACCTATCCTTGCCATTCAGACCGAATGGAAAGAACCAATCCGATGCCTTCATTGTGAATGGCTTGTACTTGTACAGCACTTTAACTAGTCCAGCGACCCCAAAGTGCTTTACACTACAATCAGTCACTCACCCATTCACACCCTGACGGCGGTGAGCTATGCCCTGGGGCAGAAGTGAGGCTGCCATACATCAGCGCCACTGGACCTTCTGAGCACCACCAGCAGGCAATTCTGGGAAGTGTCTTGTCCAAGGACACAAAAACTTAGATGGTCAGAGCAGGTGATCGAACACACCAATTGCAGGACCAAATCAAATCCCTAACTCCTGTACCACTGCCACCCCTTCATGTCTCATCCTGCACCCCCCGTCCCTTGAGTTCCGGGGGTATTGCCATATCTATTCGTTGTCCCACAAGCCAATCATTCTTTTTTTTTTTTTTTTTTTTTTTATTTTATTTTTTATTTTTATTTTTTTTTGCAGCTCTAGTGGCTTGCTTATTCTGAAAGTAGGCTGACAGGAAGGGGGGTGGAAGAGGGGAAAGACATGTGGCAAAGGACCGCGGGTCGGATTCGAACCCAGGTCCACCACGTCGAGGACTAAGGCCTCCATATATGGGTCGCGCTTCCTGCTGCGCCACAAGCGCACCCAAGCCTATCATTCTGACGCGCTCACTGTCAGTGTTTAGTTTTGGTCGCGCTTCTTGTTTTACGAGTTCAGTTCCTCTCACTTTTCGTACCCTCTAGTAATCAGTCACACCCGTTAGGTCTGCAATCAGACAGAATCCACTCCACCTGTTAGTTTCCCTATTTGAGCCTCACTCTACCTTTAGTTCCTCGCTGGTTCGTCTTCGTTCTCCTGATTCCACGTTTGGCTGAGCTCCCGAGTTCTCCGCATCAGCCCGCTCCCTTCCAGTGTAAAGTAGGTCCTTGTCTCTTTGTTGGACTAATCCTGTCTCCCCTGTCCGGGATTCTCAAGTCTGCTCTGGAGGTACCCGTGTCTGCGACGGAGTGATCGCAGCATTCCAGCGACCTCCAGCAATGCAGTGCCTCCTGTTCCTCCCCGCAATAAACATTACTAAACTGAGCTCCTTGTGTGTGGTCTGAGTCTGTGTTCATCGTGACAAAACCATGACACTCACATTATGCCAGCGTGAGTGCATGGCCCTTGTTAGTTTCCGCTTGCTGGCTGCACATGCACACTTATAGTGTTTATGTAGCCAGTTAGCTAAGAGTTGCAACAAGCAAACTGTCTCAAAAATGTATGAGAAATGGAGGAAGGCGTCAGAAGAACGAAATAAGACTGGAGTGAATTTGGGAAATTTTCTTGTGCAATCCCCCTGAGAAGCGGAGGAGCAGGTAGGATGGTATTGCACATGCACAGTTATTCAGAAGGGGACTTGGGTGTTTCTTACCCATGCATTTCTAGAAAAATGGTCCACTCTACCTTCAAGTACTAAGAAGGGGTGATGTGTAACCCTGAAACCAAGCAAGTACACTAAACCAGCAGCTGAACAACTGACAGAGAATCTAGGCAGGTATCTGAGTTAAGGATGACCAATGGGCACTTTGAATAGAAACAGAGAGGAAAAGACTAACCAAAAGCTACAGACCAGTACTCTATGTGGGCCAGTACAGCCACTTAAAGTTTGGTCAGAATGCACACAGTGTTTGCATTGCTTGCACTTCTAAATTTCACCCCTCAATGACTATTTTCCAGCATACAGCACCTACTGGAAATTCTACCTGCATCTGGGTTGGACATTCTTCCACTCTGGAGTTGCCCCTGCTGAGAGGCGCTGAGCAGGAGTAGGCATATTTGTTGCCCCTCATCTTGGTGCCTCTACCTTGGGGTTTACCACAGTGAATGAGAGGGTGGGCTACGTGTGGGGGGATGGGTTCTGACTGTTGTCTGTGCTTATGGGCCAAACAGCAGTTCAGAATACTCACCCTTTTTGGAGTCCTTGCAGGGTGTACTGGAGAGTGCCCCTGCTGGGGACTCCCTTGTTCTGCTGGGGGACTTCAACGCCCAAGTGGGCAATGACAGTGAGACCTAGAGGGGCGTGGTTTGGAGGAACGGCCCATCTGAGCTTAACCCGAGCGGTGTTCTGTTGTTGGACTTCAATGCTCGTCATGGATTGTCCACAACAAACACCATGTTCAAGCACAAGGGTGTCCATATGTGCTCTTGGCCGAAGAGAGGGGCGAAGCTCTCCACCGATCACTACCTGATGGTGAGGGGACATTTAGTCTGAGTGGACCAGGTTCCGTGCCTCTATTTTTGAGGCAGCTAGTCGGAGCTGTGGCCGCAAGGTTGTTGGTGCATGTGGCGGTGGCAACCCTCGAACGCGCTGGTGGACACCAGTGATGAGGGAAGCTGTCAAGCTGAAAAAGGAGTCCTATCGGGCTTTATTGGCCTGTGGGACTCCGGAAGCAGCTGATATGTACCGACAGTCAAAGCGGCAGGTGGCTTGGCTGGTCGGTGAGGCAAACACTCGGGCGAGGGAAGAGTTCGGAGAGGCCATGGAGAAAGACTTCTGTACGGCTTCTGGTCCACTATCCGGCATCTCAGGAGGGGGAAGCAGTGCAGTACCAACACTGTTTATAGTGGGGGTGGCGTGCTGCTAACTTTGACTCAGGATGTTGTGTGTTGGTGGGCAGAATACCACGAAGACCTCCTTAATCCCACCAACACGTCTTCCATTGAGGAAGCAAAGCCTTTAGACTTTGGGTCTCCCAACTCTGGTGCTGAGGTCACCGAGGTGGTTAAAAAGCTCCTTGGTGGCAAGGCCCCGGGGGTGGATGAGATTTGCAGCCGGCAAAGTGGCCGGGATGAGGATCAGTACCTCCAAATCCAAGACCATGGTCTTGAGCCGGAAAAGGGTAAAGTGTCTTCTCCGGGTTGGGGAGGATGTACTGCCCCTAGTGGAGGGGTTTATGTATCTTGGGATCTTGTTCACGAATGACGGAAAGATGGAGCAGGAGATTGAGAGGCGGATTGGTGCTGGGTCTGCTGTAAAGCGGGCACTGTACCGGTCCGTTGAGGTCGATCTACATTCCTACCCTCATCTATGGTCATGAGCTTTGGGTCATGACCGAAAGAACGAGATGCCGGACAAAAGCGGCCGAAATGAATTTCCTCTATAGTGTGTCTGGGCTCTCCCTTAGAGATAAGGTGAGGAGCTCAGTCATCCGGGGAGGACTCAGAGTAGAGCTACTGCTCCTCCAGGTCGAGAGGAGCCAGTTGAGGTGGCTCGGGCATCTGGTTAGGACGCCTCCTGGACACCTCCCTGGTGAAGTGTTCCAGGCATGTCGAACCAGGAGCAGACCCAGGGGAAGATCCAGGACATGCTGGAGAGACTATGTTTCTCAGCTTGCCTGAGAACACCTAGGTATTCCACTGGAGGAGCTGGCCCAAGTGGCTGGGGAAAGGGAAATCTAGGCCTCCCTACTGAACCTGCTATCCCCACGACCCGACCCCGGATAAGCGGAAGAAGATGGATGGATGGATGGATGGATGGGTTTCAGAAGCAATTCAGGTATGGCTCCACAATTATCAGGTCTAAATGTAACCTTTTGGTACGAGTGTAGTTGTAAGACATAAAATAAAAAATTTTAATGGAACCATTTTCACAGCTTTTATACTATGTCTGGTTTGTTTGTGATTAAATAACAAACAATCAAATTCTTCCAGCCTCGCCTAAGGTTTTTTTTGAAAAACCTTAGGCGAGTGAAAAACATTATGAAAGTCCTTGAGGAAATCCCGGGGTCCGTTCTTCGTACGTTGCTTAAAACATCCGAGATCAAATGACACATCCAAGATGACTTCATCCGGCTAATCATGATCCGGCTAAGTGGGTTCTTCGAACACACCTGCTGTTTATGATTAGTATCACTGGATTGAGTTATCTGAGACAACTGCGCGCTCATGCGTTTGTTTAAAAGGGGAAATGTATCGATAGTAGAAACAATGATCAGCAGCGCTGCTATTGGCTGTTCAGCAAAGAACGCCCACAGTTTTTCTCCCAAGCAGAACAAGAGCTTTTAATGGAAGGTTATGCCGAATTTGAGTCATTAATTAAAACGACAGGGAACACCTCAAAGTCTGTTAAAGCCAGGAGAGAGGGCTGGCAAAAAGTAGCAGACAAATTAATGCGTAAATACTGTCCATGGTAGATGTTTCTATCACTTTCTACAGTATGAATTTTTGAATTTTAATAATTTTATATTATTTGTTCTTTTATATCAGAGCCTCCATGGGACCCACTAGAACATGGGGACAAGTAAAAGGGAAATACAAGAATATTCTACAAAATGGTAGCCTTTAATTATTACACTTTATTATAAAAAGGCACTTGTTATGTCAAGAGATCCAAATTTCAGTGTCATTTCTTAGACACGGGAAGTAAAGGACACGTGCAAACTGGGAATTTTAACACAAAAAAAATCTCTATCCATAAAAAAATGAAAATCTTCCTTTTCCAAGTCATCCACAGTTTACATGGTAAAACTGTATTGCTCCGTGTCTAGATAATCCGTCCATATTTTTTTCTAATACAATATACGGCTCGACAGGAAGCAAGCCTTTCAAAGTAAAACTAAACTTCACAATAAAATGGTCCGAACAACTGTTCTTGCTGAATATGATAAAAATAAAAAGCAAACTATCATACAAATAACTTAAATATTTTAGCTTTATGGCTCCAACATCACGTTTTCCTCTTTAAAAGCCATTGGTAAATGATGTGTTTGTCTGTTTATAACAGCCACCAAGAAAAATCTCTCTACAATTACACTGTCGCGCTGCGCTAAAGGATCCTGTCTATTGCGCAATACGCGATTAATTCGAAAAACTCTGCTAATTATTCTTGCACCTTCCGCAACAGGTTGCTGCCGTAAAAATGGACATGGCCACGGCAGACTTCCCTATCTCCTCCGCTTATACAGCCGTGATCAAATCTTGTTTACATGAAATAAGCCTGCTCTGGAGCAGGTTTAAGCTGGCGCACATGTTGCTATGACAACAAGTGCAGGATGTCTTTTGAAGAACCAAACGATCCAAGATCAGGCCAAATCGTCAACAATGAAATCCTGCTAACTGAGTTAGCGACGTACGAAGAACGGACCCCAGGAGACAGATTGTATTTATCAACATATTTACTATAACTGCAGCAAATCTAGATTGAAAGAGCTGAAGCATGTTTGATACACAGTTGTGGCAGTGTGCCAGGTGGACCTATGATTTGGGTACAGCTTTCCTCATATAAAAGGGAATATGGACAAATAAAAGTGTTGATTTCCATTGTAGGACTTGCTCCTCATATGAAAAACCTTCAATCATAAAATGTACACCGCATATCATCAACTGTGTCTGGAGCAGTTCACAAAGCGAACTGTGAAGACACACAATGGAGGATATAAAAGTGACTACCACTTTTATAACCTCCATTACTCATGGACATTGAGTCACCTGACAACATCAGAAAAAGACATTTGATAGGTTGATAATAAATCTTCCTCAAACTCTAGGGTCACTTGTGGAGTTCCACAGGGTTCAGTCCTTGGACCAATTCTATTTACTATATATTTGCTTCCGATTGGCAAAATTATCAGACAGCATGGGATTAATTTCCACTGTTATGCTGATGACACTCAGCTATATTTATCCATAAATCCTGATGAATCCAATCAGTTACTTCGACTGCAGTCATGTCTTGATGACATCAAAAGCTGGATGACTTTAAATTTCCTGCATTTAAATTCTGACAAGACAGAAGTTGTAATCTTTGGGCCAGAGTCTTCAAAAAATAAAGTTCTTAATCAATCACTTAATCTGGATGGCATTAACTTTAAAGTTAAAAATCTTGGTGTTGTTTTCGACCAAGACATGTCATTCAAATCCCATATTAAACAGATTTCCAGAGTTTCCTTTTTTCACCTCCGGAATATCGCCAAAATTAGAAACATTCTGTCCAGGGGTGATGCTGAAAAACTGGTCCATGCATTTGTTACTTCAAGGCTGGACTATTGTAATTCTTTACTATCAGGAAGTCCACAAAATGCAGTTCGAAGTCTTCAGCTGATTCAAAATGCTGCAGCAAGAGTTCTGATCAAAATCAACAAGAGGGATCATATTTCTCCAATTTTAGCTTCCCTTCATTGGCTTCCTGTTAAATCAAGAATATAATTTAAAATTCTCCTTCTAACGTATAAAGCCCTTAATAATCAAGCTCCATCATATATCAGAGCTCTGATTACCCCGTATGTTCCTAACAGAGCACTTCGCTCTCAGACTGCAGGTCTGCTGGTGGTTCCTAGAGTCTCTAAAAGTAGAATGGGAGGCAGATCCTTTAGCTATCAGGCTCCTCTCCTGTGGAACCAACTCCCAGTTTTGGTCCGTGAGGCAGACACCCTATCTATTTTTAAGACTAATGTTAAAACTTTCCTTTTTGACAAAGCTTATAGTTAGAGTGGCTCATAACCTGAGCTATCTCTATAGTTGTGCTGTGATAGGCCTAGGCTGCTGGAGGACATCAGGGTCTAATTTTCTCACTCTACTGATTTCTACTGTTCTTCAGTCTACTGTTCTCCAGTTTTGCATTGTATTACATTGAAATGACTGTCGTCATTTCAGCTTTTAACTTTTTGCTCTCTCTCTTTTTCTTCATAGTAGGTACACCTGGTCTGGCGTTCTGTTAACTGTGACATCATCCAGAGAAGACGGCTCACCCGCTACTACCATCTAATGTAGAACAGATTCCTAGATCAATGTGTGCTTCTGTGCTTTTTTTGTCTCTCTTGTTGTGTCTCTGCTCTGTCTTCTGTAACCCCAGTCGGTCGAGGCAGATGACCGTTCATACTGAGCCCGGTTCTGCCGGAGGTTTTCCTTCCCGTTAATGGGGAGTTTTTCTTCCTACTGTCGCTTCATGCTTGCTCAGTATGAGGGATTGCAGCAAAGCCATGTACAATGCAGACGACTCTCCCTGTGGCTCTACGGTTCCCCAGGAGTGAATGCTGCTTGTCGGGACTTTGATGCAATCAACTGGTTTCCTTATATAGGAAATTTTTTGACCAATCTGTATAATCTGACCCAATCTGTATAATATGATTGAACTTGATTTTGTAAAGTGCCTTGAGATGACATGTTTCATGATTTGGCGCTATATAAATAAAATTGAATTGAATTGAATTGAATTGGAAAGGTATGACTTTAGCCTTGAGGGGCAGAGCAAGAACATATCTGTGATCTGAAGCATTTTTCTGGAAGAGTTCTCTATGTTTGATACACCTTTAAATTACATTTTCTGTTTAAAGTGCTGTAAAACCAATAGTATTTTTGGAAAAAATATCTAAGTGACTTCTTTCAGAAACATTAAAGCTTCCTTCTTTAGGGATTTTGGGGGGAAACTGTGGCAGTGTTTTAACTACTTTTACAGAAGGTGAAAAATGAGTGTTTCACTCTCGTCCTGGTACTGAGTCGGTTGAGCTTTTAAACTAACTTTGCAACAATACTGCATAAACAACTACACAACATGACTTGTAAGGTAAATACACAAAGGCAACAGTGGGATTAAAATAAGGAAACAAATATGTTACAATGAATGAAATGCAACAATACGTAGTGTAATACAGGGGACTTCCGGTTTAACTCATGGAGTAGACAGACGCACGAGAAACTTCTCTCCCCAACTGATAGTATAAATCCCTCTAACCAACTCGATAACGCAGTATCCGAGAGATAGAAATTGTGGAGGGAGGGAAAGACACATATCTTAGGCCAAAATAAAAATGCCAAAAACTCAAGATAAAGGCTCTTTATGATACCATGATAAACATCTATGTGCCACCAGAAAGTGAAAGAGGATTCTTCCAAAAATTATTTGATAAAATAGCCGCAGAAAGTGAAGGAACACTAATCTGTGCAGGAGACTGGAACACAGTATTAAATAATTCTATGGATACTACAAGCACCAGACGGCGATCTACAAAATCAAAAGATTTAAATATTTTAATTAAAGAGACTGGAACCTACGACGTATGGAGAGATCTACATAAATCAGAAAGGGACTACACATATTACTCAGCCACACACCAAGTTCACTCTAGAATTGACTTCTTCCAAATGAATAAAGCAGATAGACATAGGGTGAAGGAATGCTCCATAGGAGCAGCGGACTTATCAGATCACAACATTATCTATCTATCCATTAATCTAGAGAACACACCAAAGAATACTTTATGGAAACTAAACATCGGCATCTTAAATAACAAACCTGCCGTAAAAGAGATCAAAAAAGAGATAAAAGATTGTATTTCTGATAACCAAAATAGCCAAGTGGACCCCACTATAATGTGGGACACTGTAAAAGCAATAATGAGAGGGAAATTAATTTCAAGAACAGCATATTTGAAAAAGAAAAAGAAGGCGGATTATGACCAGTTAGTTGAAACTTTGAGAAACCTAGAAAAACAACATTCAAACAAAAGGGAGGATAAAACATTAAACCAAATAAAAAAGGTCAAAAAACAAATAGAGAATATCCTGAAACATGAACAAGAAAAGAAACTGAGAGCAGTAAAACAAAACTATTATGAATAAGGCCCAAAGGCAACAAAAATCTTGGCAAAACACCTCAGATCACAACAAATTAAACAATCAATACATGGTATATTTGACCCAAAAAAGAAAAAGGTGACAAACACCTTAGAAGAAATTCACAGTCTTCAAAGAATATTACAAATATTTATACACCCAACCGGACCCAAACGGAGCAATAAACGTAGAAGAATTCTTACAATTGCTAGACCTTCCATCACTGGGAAAAATACAAAATGAGGATTTAACCGCAACCATAACTAAAAAGGAACTAAACAACGCAATTGGCAAGCTGAAATCAAACAAGAGTCCAGGGGCAGATGGAATTCCCAACGAATGGTATAAAATTTTCAAAGAAGACCTTTCCCCAGTAATGTTAAATTCATTCAATTTTACGCTGCGACACGCCATCACCCCTCCGTCTTGGAAAGAGGCAGTAATCTCTGTTATTGGAAAAGAAGGTAAAAATAAGACACTTTGTGAGTCTTACCGTCCAATCTCTGTTCTAAATGTTGATTACAAATTGTTTACCTCCATCTTTATCCAAAAGACTTGAACACCTTTTATCTGACTTGACAGATGATGACCAATCAGGTTTCACAAACACAAGATAATATAAGGCGAACTCTTCATATTATTGACCAAATAAACAGACAACAATTATCATTAGCTTTGATTAGTCTGGACGCAGAAAAAGCATTTGATAGGGTCTCGTGGTCATTTCTGTATAAAGTATTAGAGAGAATGGGTTTTAACGAACCAATCATAAGATCATAAGATGTATTCAATCACTATATAAAGAGCCCACTGCAAGGATTAAAATGAATGGTCATGTTGGGGGAAGCTTTAATCTATTTAGAGGCACATGGCAGGGCTGCTGTCTCAGCCCCTCATTATTTGCTATTTACATAGAACCCCCAGCACAATTCATAAGGCAAAACAAACAACTGAAGGGAGTGAACATTGCAGGAGAAGACCATACAATCGGACTATTCGCAGATGACTATTTGTCATCTGCGAATAGAAGTGTTGCATTAGGATTCTACAGAATCCTAATGCAACACTTCCAACACTGTTTTTAAGCCTGGAAGAATTCGGGAAGATGTCAGGTTAGAAAATTAATATCTCAAAAACACAGCTATTACCAATAAACTACATTCCGAGTAAGGAAATTAGACAAAGGTACACACTTAAATGGGAAAATGAATCAATTAAATACTTAGGAGTCACACTTATGCAAGACCTGAGCAAAATTCAGGAAACTAATTTTTCCAAAATTAACAATATGATACAAAGAGACCTCCTCAAATGGTCAAAATTAGTATTGGATTTTAGCTCAAGAATAGAAATAATAAAGATGAATATACTGCCTAGGCTGCTATATCACTTTCTGTCATTACCATGTAAGATCCCAGAAGCCCAATTTAAAATGTGTAACAAACAAGTATCTAGATTTATTTGGGCAGGTAAAAGACTCTTCAACTGGATAAAAGAAATGGTGGCTTAGCCGTCCCTAGCTTTAAAGAATATTATTATGCTCCACAACTAAGGTACGTAATCAGCTGGTGTTCTCCTGAGTATGAAGCCAAATGGAAACAAATAGAATCAAACGTATCCCAAATACAACCACAAGCCAGGCTTGGTGAAAAAGAAAGAATAAGTAAAATTGCAGAAAACACAATTTTAGAAGATGTCAGGATTCTCTGTGCTGCTCTACTCTAACTCTATTCCTCAGGTGTGTCTGGTTGGCTGAGGAGGCGTGGCCCACACCTGCAGCTCGTTGCAGGCGGCTTCCTCTGGCTTCTTAAGCAGAGCGCTGACAGATGGAAGACGCCAGAGCCTTAACCAGTCGTGGTACGACGTGGCCTCTGTCCCTACTCTCGGAAACCAGCTTGTGAGTTTTTGCTCTTCGTTTTTTGACTAATTTTTGGATCTCTGTTTTGCCTCAGATTTTGGTGCTTGGATGCACTCACCCGTCTTGACGTCTCGTTCCGAAGAAACAGACCAGCAGAACCGCCTGCTCAGATTTTGCTCTGGCGCTCCCCTCATACTTCCTGGATGTTACCCAGCGAGGCCTGAGATCCCCTCTCCCGGTTTCTGCTGGTTCTGCATTCACTCTGGTCAATCCATCTGTCAACCGTTGCCGACGAGGTTCGCTCAGGATCCCTCGCCAGTTACATCAGCCGTCCTCAGCCACCAGCCGCCTAACTCCAGCTGAGTAGAATCATAGAGTACTCCCGACGCTACTTCTTCCCGGTTAGGTCCGCCCAGCTAAATGGTAAGCAGCGCACTTCTAGCAAATTCCCCTGGTTCAACTTTCAGAGTTTCTTACTTCCTCTTTCTTACAGACTCGCCAGCCTTGACGTTCTGACCCAGCCGACTCACCCGTAGTTCCGTCCGTAGATCTGTCTGTTTCCTATAATAAACATCTTAAAACTGTGCATTGCCTCCCGATCGTATCTGCATGTGGGCTCGTCACCTGAAAACCATGACAGAAGAAACACTCAAAATATGGTATGAGGTTGTAAAAAAATACAATTTGGAAGGGGATACTAAAATATTGGTATGGAGATTCAAACCAAAGGACACAGATGGCACATTTAAAGAATGGAGGAGAAAGGGGATAACGGCTATCTGCACACTTATGGAGGCAAAAACAATTAAATCCTTCGGCAAAATCAGAACAGAATTTGAACTGAGTAACAGAGATCTTTTCAGATACCTACAGCTAAGACACTTCTACACTAATGAGGTTGAGAAAGAATTATCACCGGAAGGAAATGAATTGATTCAATTATTTTCGGATGCATGCATGAAAACCCCAACAAAAATTGTCTCAAAGCTTTATAAAAGTCTACAAAGTCGAAATAGAAACAACTCACTGTATATAAAGTCCGAATGGGAAGCTGAATTAAAAGTGAAACTGTCAAAGAGTGACTGGCTTTCAATGTGCAAAACACAACAGTCCTCCACAAGCTCCAGAGGCTGGAGGGAATTCGGCTGGAAAAAATTGATACGCTACTTTATAACACCTCAATTACAAAACAAATTATTCCACACTCAGCAACAATGTTGGAGGCAATGTGGACAGATGAATGCCAGTCACTCATATATTTTGGCAATGTACAAAAATACAAACCTACTGGGATCAAGTTGCTCAGGCTATAGAAGAAATAATAGGTTACAAGATACCCAAGGACCCACAAATTGTTTATTTGGGCTGGCTGAAGAGTGAAGAGATACACAGGAAAGACATCTATCTCCTCAAAATCCTGATGGTGGCAGCTAAAAAGGCGATTACCAGAAAATGGTTTAAAGTGACCCTCCACACCTGACGGAGTGGATATCAATAGTAGAGGAAATCTTCACAATGGAGAGTGAATAAGGATCAAGTCCAAACACCTGAAAGAACACTGGAGAAAATGGTTTGATTACACAAACCACAAAGGACTTACCCATAAAGAGACTGGAACGCCAGACAAAACTTGACCTGCGTGACCCCCACGCCTCCCTAAACAGTGACTTTGTTACACCTTTGTTGTATGCTTGTTGTTCTTCCCTTTGTTTCCCTCTTTTTTCCCCCCTGTATGTTCTATACAAACTTGAAAAATACTAAATAAAAAGTAAAAAAATAAATAAATAGTAGTGTAATACAGAACTGGGACTATTCATAAGTGTTGTTAGACTTATTTGTGTACCGTTTTCACATGTATTTGTTTTATGCAAATCCCTAAAAACTTCAAGATGGTCTGATTTTAAAAAGGAAATTGACCTTTAAGACCATGCCAAGATTTGTTTTCCTAAGGAAACTATAAAGAGCTCATCAAATCCAAAAATCCTCAGTCTGAAGAGATAGACTGAGAGAGAATTTTTTTCTTGAGCAAATATGTCCATATATACTTGTACTCATGGCACATTTTGCACAATGTTTTGCACTGCTTTGCATTTTTGTGTGCAACAAATGATTTGCACATCTTGAAATACCCTAACCCTAATTATTTTGGTGCATCCCCCAGCACTTGGGACCCTATGCTCAGTGCATGATGTGCGTGGGCGGAGCACCATCACTGGGTAAGATAGCATTGTTAAAATGACATGGGTTTGTTGAGGCTGGGCCTAATACTAAGAGGAAATATACTTTAATAAGCTTACTGTCATGTATTGCGAAGAAGGACCAAAGCGACAACGAGACAACGGAAATGATAATGTTTAATGGAGCCAACTCTCTAACTACACAAAAGGGAACCAAAACAGGGTACAAAACCAGAGCACAAAACCTGAAGCTGGAACTTACATACAACGGGGAATCAACTAAAAATGCTCAATACAGGTGAGTCAGGTCAGCTAATTAACCCAAACATTCAAGGATCCTGCCATTACCCCCCCCCCCCCCCCCCCCACCACCACCACCCCCCCACCCCTCAAGGGCAGATTCCAGACACTCACTAGTGTCCAAACAAAAAACAACTCGACCAGGGTGAGCGGAGGTGGCTTCAGAAAAAGGGAAGAGTTCATACAAGAATAGAGTTCTGGCGGACGACGTGGATGTGGCCTAGAGCTGACAGGGGCTCTGGAGGTCGGCGACGGTGGGACCTTGGAGGCCGGCGATGGAGGAACTTTGGAGGGCGGAGACAGAGGAACGTTGGAGGGCGGTGACAGATGAACGGTGGAGGCTGGCAATGGAGGAAAATTGGAGGCCGGCAACAGAGGAAAATTGGAGGCCGGCGACGGAGGAACCTTGGAGGCTGGCAACGGAGACCACTGGGAACCTCCTCTGAAGAACACTGGAGAGGAGTGGGAACCTCCTCTAAAGAACACTGGAGACAACTGGTAACCTCCTCTGAAGAACACTGGAGATGAGTGGTAACCTCCTCTGAAGAACACTGGAGACCACTGGGAACCTCTGAAGAACACTGGAGACAACTGGGAACCTCTTTTGGAGGTTGGAGACCCTTAAGAACCTCCAGCAGGACTCCAATGGTGAACCCCAGAAGAAACCTTGGACATGTCATATTGGGGTCCTCTGGGGCCAAGACAGGAACCTCGCCCACCGAAACCATCTCATAGACCTCGGGTTCTGCAGCATTTTTCTGTCCCCTAATTACAATAAGGTTGGAACCAGAACTTTTTTCAACTTAAGGATAAGTATGACTGAGGACTAACACCAACATAAGAGTCTACTCTAAACTTAAAATGCAAAGTAAAAAACAAATAATTAATTAACATGAAAAGACCCTGATGACAAACACTCTAAAATAATTCAAATACAAACACCAGTGAGGACTAAAGAACAACACAAACAAAACACCTTCCTCTCACCCTGACCCCAGAATGTGCAATCACAAAAACCCACCTTGGAACATGTCTTGGAGACCTACCAGAAGACTTTTTGATGGGAACCAGAGAACGACGTAGATTGTCCTTGTCAGAGAAGTCAATAATTAGAAAATGAGGCAGATGTTCAAAGAACTCAGGGAAAGAAAATTTCTCCCGAGGTGGGCTCCTGGACTCCCTCGAAGAACAGGAACATGAAGGTGGGTCATGCTCAACCTCCTCAGAGTATTTTGGAACAGGAATTGAAACTGATTCTTTAGTACTTGAAACTGAGGGAGGTCATCCTTGACCCCTCAAAAACCCACCTGGGACCCTTTGGAGAACTCAGAAACAGGAATATGAGACTGAACTGGATAGTCCTTGACCCCCTTGGAGAACTCAGAAACAGGAACACAAGATTGAGACCGGTCGTCTTCAACCCCCTTGGAGAACTTATAAACATGAGGTTGTGACTTATGTAGTGGTGGTTGTGGTTGAAGTGGCAGCAGCAGTTGAGGAGAAGAGCAGGCTCTGGTTGCCTAAGACAACAAATAGGTGTGAGCTATGGACGCCTGAGACCATGCTGGACCTTTGGAGGCCTGATATGATGGTCAGTTGCACTGCAAAGAGAAGAACTGGAGGTGTCGGCTAGACCACTGGAGTAAGAAAGGAGGCATTCTAGTGATGTTGTCATGATGTTGAGAGTGAGTCATATGGTCTGACCATTGGGGGCCCTCCAGCTGAAGCTTGGACTAAGGTGCTTTGAGTAATAATTGCAGCTCAGGCACTGATGGCTCAGTCAAAAGATTTGGCTTTGCAACCTGATTCTCACCCACAAAATGTACAGTCCCCATTTTGGACGACCTGTCCGCAGAAATCAGTGACATCTGGTCACCCTAGCTAAATTCTTTGCCATAATGATTTTCTGAACAGGACCAAAATACACAGGAACTCAGCAGATGGTGGCTGACAAGAATTTAATGGAAAACAACATGTAAACTTACAGAGAACACAAAGAAAACTTAGGACATGGGAACCAGGATAAGACAATCCAGCAGTGACGCAAATAAACCAAGGAGTAATAAGTGACATGGAAACATGGTGAGCACAGTCAACAAATTGTCAACAAACTATTGAGCACACCTGAATATAAGCCGCACCCTATAACTTTAAAAATAAAAACGTTTTGCAAATATATATACCGCACTTGTCTATAATCAGCAGTTGTCCACATTGTAATATCAGATATTTACACAAAATTTCTTCTTTTAAATAAATATGTACCAGTAACCAATACTAATATGTACTTCAAATGTTTTTTTCCTAACAGTTCCTGTAACAAGGTTGGTTAATAAACAAACAAAAACAAAACAGTAGCCTACCAGGCTAAGTCAATTAAATTAGCTGCATTGTTGTTTAAGCTGCAGTGTTCAGTGTATGAAAAATGTAGCAGCTTATTGTCTGGAAATTATGGTAACAATAAATTACTATTTCTAATATGTTTGTAATATGTGAACTTTCAATTGCTGGCTTAATTAAGGATGAACTATTAACCTTAAAAGCTTTCTCTCAATCCTAAACTCCTGGTTGAAAATAAACAAAAATGTTTCTTTTTTTTCCAAAACAACTGTGTTCAGAATAATAGCTGTCCAACATAAACCAAACCAGCAACTGTTTTTGATAAAGATTATATTTTTAGTTTAAAACTAATTTACTAGTAGATGTACAGTAAGAAAAAACCCCAAAAGAAACAAGAGTCTTGATATGCATGCAGCGGATTCTGTGTAATTGAAGCATTGACTCAAAGGGGCATGTTCAAATTAATAGCAGTGTGGAGTTTAATCAGCGAGGTAGTTAATTTTGTGAAAAACAGATGTCAAATGGGTACCCGATGTGAAGCATTTCTCAGAAACAGTATTTATTCAGTGACTCACGGGAAAGCTAAAGTTTATGTTTGCATCTTTAAAGAAAAAAGGCTGAAAGTGCTATTTTTGAACAATCAAACACTTATTTCCCACCATATTTGTACAGTGATAACACATCTCTAATTTGTTTTACTGTTCATAATGCATTTGCATGTATGGGAATAAAATAAATTGTTATATTAACAGATTTTCAGGGACATGAAAAGAGAAATAGATAAGGCATGCAGAATATTTCAAAAGAACAAAAATATTCTGGGTAGATTTGGTGGTTGTGACAGGTAATGATCAATTATGGTAGGAAATTATGTTGCATATTAGATAATATCAGCTGACAGATCCAGTTCCAAGAAACATACTCACACATTGTTCAGAGAAACTGTGTACAATCCACTGCTTCGAGCTGCCTCATGCTGCTTTCTCAGGAGTCAAATGATTAACTTTTATATGGAAGCAGCAGCACACAGTGTGTAAAGCTAAACTGAAAGTTGTGTCCATACCTGCTTCAGGATCCCAGCAGCCATCTCATGACCACAGTCAAAGATGATATGAAACTCCTTTCCCCTTTTCATCTCCTTTAAAAGAGGCTTGGAATCCTTGGTCTCTGCAGGCAGCTGCCGGATCTTTAGGCGGATGTTGTACCGGGATGGTGCTTTTATTAGCTCTTGCAACCGAATAAGGCCTGAAAGACAACCACGAAAAAGCTCACTTTCAATGTATTTCTCATTACTAAACAAGCACAAATGCCACTAACCCTAATTTTATTTCCTGAGGCCAATCTATTCAAGATTTCAGATCTATTTGTTTGTATCTGATGTAATAATTGCTCTTTTTTGTTTGGCACTGTTTAGCATGATTAAAATTTAAAAAGGAATTAATGATATACTCTTGTGGCCTATCCCTACCTTTTATTTTACATCTAATAGAGACTTTTTACTCTCCTTATAATTCCCTTTTCCCATACCTCAATAATGTAATATATTTATTAGTTATAAGAGATTACATAGTTACAGTTAAAACCCAATGTTTACAAAAAGCATAATAAAAAACACCTTATCCACCTTATTGCTTTACCCTATGATGCATTGTGGGAATTCTGCTGGCAACTTCTCATCTGTCACAGAACAACAGTGGAATAAAAAATTCTTGAACATCAACTTTTAAAACCAGGCTATTTATCTGCATTATCACACACAATAAAAATGTATTTAATTTATTAATTAAATTTAGTACTACTCTGGCATTTGCCATACTTTTAACTTGCTGAGAGCACATTCATTGTGTATTTGGCTATTTTTGAATAGTTTAACTGTGTTGTAGATTGAGAATGCATTCAGAGATGTAAATATCTGCACTGACAAAAGTATAAGCAATCATAGAGGAATCAGCTATGTTATTTGTCATTTTCTTAAACCAAAATCTCTGCTGAGAGCAAATGTCTGATTTGCTCTCAGCAGTGTTGCTAATCATTATCAGAAGGCAACGTTTCTTCTCTTCTGGTAAGCCATAGCCCAACCACAACTGGGGTAAAGAATTTCCTCCCCTACAGTTTTTTGTTTTCTAATAAAAAGGACACATCTCCAAGGTTTTAAACAGTCACTGACCTAGATTCCTCAGCATCATGGAAAGCTTGAAAACTGCTGATAAACCTAAAACATATTAATTTAACAGAGTCAGAACTGTGGATGTATTTTAAAGCAACACTTGCCTTAAAATATATCCACCGTGCCATGGGATGGGGTTCTCAGTTTGCAATCCTGAGCACACCATCCCACCTCTAAATTACATGGGAGGTATTATCGTGTATTATATATTTAAGCTGTGTCTCACATCAGCCAGGATGTGAAAGCTTGGGCACACATCAGTCTCCCTAATGCTCAGTGAATCTAAGAATACCACCAAACTCACCCCAAAATCAAACTTGTTTAGTTTTGTCATGTTTGTCTAAAAACTATCTTAGTACTGTCTTCTTAGGTTTGAATGGTGGCTACTGAAGTTGAATACATATATTGTTTCTAACAGTAAATGCTTTTGTCACTGGTACATAATTTCGTCCTCATAGCTCTAAGTTCGGGTGTAAACGCATCTCAGTTAGACATGCCCCTGTGATGAGTCAGACTCAGGAGTTGGAATGGCGGGCATTGGGAGCATTGATAGATAGTTTTTAGCATTTGTTACTGCTTTAATTGTTAGCCCATATTAGCAATGATGCTGCTGCTATCAACTTCATCGCTGTCCTCCACTGCCTTAGCAGCTCTGGGCTTCGGGCATCGCTGAGTCAGCACTTTGAGCTAGCAGCTTGAAATGATACGGCTCAAAGTTGCTGGGCTTCACAAAGCCCAACCAAATATTAACCAAAATGTTTGACCTAATTCATAATGTATAAAAGGCAATTCTCGTAAAACAAAGGAAACATATGTATGCTTCTGAATTTAAAGGAAATATTATTGTGGCATTTGTCAAAGATTATGGAAAAACTAAAGGACCTAAAATGCTAAATTTTAGAAAGTAGAAAAAAATGGGTGTATCTTTTTATACAGTGTGTATAAACATCCCATTTAGCTGTGTGTACTGATACTATATGTTGGCTTGTGGTATGGAAATATAATCACTTATGCATAATAGTGTAGTTTAAAGTAATACAGATGTTAACTTTAACCCAGTAACCTAAATAGATGAGGATGTATGCAGAACAAAGGGTAGATTCAGACTTCAGTAAGCCTGTACCAGGCACAGGGGGAGCAAGGAGATGTATGACAGCCTTGTAAGCAGATAACGATTTTAAAATTCTTTCTCAAGGTTTCAATGTTGTTCTAGTTAACTCCCAGGAACCGAGCTAGGGTAATAGATTACATTTAACGGTCAAAGGTCAGGAGTCTCAGCAGACTCAATGTCTCAAGGAAACTTAGAAAAAAGGTTGGTCCGGCCCCCGTTTGGAGCCGTCCGTAGGTTCAAAAGGAAGGTACGAACATGTAAGCGTTGAGACACACTTATGACACGAGCAGAGATGGTTAAGGTATCCGCGGCTGTGATAAAACTTGTAAGTGTCTCCCACTTTGGAATTCCAAATTGTAATAAATATATGTTAAACTGTTTTTGCCTCTGAATTCACTGTCTCTTCTCTTTTTGCCAAATCATCGACCGGGTGAAACGAGGCGGGCCTTTAGGTGAACGGGCCCCACATGAGTCTCGTCACTTGACTGTCTAGAAATGTTTATCAGGTGCAAAAAACTGTATGGGTGGTCAAACCATACTTAGAAATTACACTAACTATTTGTTCTGTTGCAAGTTTGCAAGCCATGGACACAAGAGGTGACAACAGGTGAAATTTATCAAAACCAGGAGTACATTTGTAGCATTAATGGTAGGAAAAGTTTGACGGATTGGTCATTTACTGAAAACAATTGTCAGATGCATACCACCCTAGAGTTTATAAGCCTACGTAGTTTCAGTGGTCTTGCCCACAAAATTTGCAATATAGGCGAAGAAAGACTGTAAAAAGCCATTTCTTATAGATGTGCAACAAGCAACAACCAATATCTGAAATGTTGTTCATCATATAGTTTCTACAGATGCTGTATAATATTTTGTGTTTTAGCACTTTTGGACGCATGAACAGCAGAGCTTCTCTTATGAACCCATAGCAGACCAATCTTCGCAGCCGTAATCTTAATGCAGCAATCCACCTTGGCCTGTGCTCAAATGTGCATGATCCCCCCACCCCCCGCCAAATTGATGTCATGCGTAAGAGGATGAGATTGACTGTAGAGCGACTGATAACTGCCTTAAAATAATTTGTTCCAGGATACCCATTCTCATGCCAGGGTATTCAAAAATATTTAGGTTGCTTCACTAGGAAAAAAAACAGCCTACATAGTGCCAGATTACCTATAGGCAATAAAACCAGCTCCTCTGCCAGTCTTATACTCTGCTTTTCCAGTCCCCTATTGCAAAGCGCTCAAACTCCAGGCCTCAAGGGCCAGTGTTCTGCAACATTCACACACTTTCCAGCATCAGCACACCAAATCATTAGGTCACTAGCATAACTCAATAGAACTTACCTCAAGGCGCAATTTGGCCGTTTGATCAAACAGCCATTTGGACCACGGACACTTTCTAAGCTGCAAGACACCAACCTGAAAAGACTGGCATTTGAGATGCCACACCTAGAAGTTTTTTCAGAGAAGCTGAAAACTGTTATTCCTCAATAGTTGGACACAATCACCAGCCCCCTGTCTTAAAGACTAGGATGATCAGACAGTGGTCAATAATCAAATAATTGCCACAGTAAAAATGTCAGCTAATCATAGCTTTGGACTACGATGAACAAACAATTCTCCAATACAACTTCATTTCGTCAGCTAAATCCACACTAACAAACTTGGGTTCACAATCTGAGACTTGGCATGAATGTTGAGCCCATCCTAAACTCACATGCCTATCTACAAATCCTGACAGTAGTGTGAAAATGATTGTACATGTATTTTCTTTTTTAATATGTTTAAGTAGATGAAGAGACCCAGGCCATCTTGAAACGAGGCAAACCTAGAAAGACACAGATGCAAAATGCATCATTAGTACTGCTGAGTAATTCATGCAAGTAAATAATTCCTTTTTATCTATCTATTTAATATATATCTCATGATTTACTATAACACAGGTCAGTATCTACTCTTTATTAATTAATTTTCCTGGCTTTCCCAACAATAGTCACTAATGAGTGATAAAATGTATGTTGTCCAAATAGTTAAAGATTACAAAACACTGTAGAATTGAACACTGTCACATTTGGAAATGAAACATTTTAAAAGGGTGACCTAATAAGTGGAAATTTTGGTAAATGTGAAATTAAATATTACCAGTGTTGCAGATGAATTGTCCATCCAGAGACTGGATGGACAAATTTATTTGTGTTTTTTTTTGCGCCGTCACTGAATCATGATTTGCAAACCTGCTAGACATGGCTACTACTGAAAGTCAATCTGAGCTGCATTACTTGTGTTAACTATGAAGAACCAAAATAAGCAGTTAAAGTTCTATAAATAGTACACTTGGTGTCACTAAAGCCATGCTCATTGCTTATTTTAAATGCAAAGGAACAGATAATGCGGTTAAAGTTCTATGAATCGCACACTAAATGTGACCTAAGCCATGGTAATCACCTTGGATAATTGTAAGGAAATGGCAATTTAGTTGTGGGATTAATGATTGGGTGTACAAAACATTTGGACAAATACATTTAATGTGCTGATTCTAGCCATTCAGTACACTCAAAAGAACCATGGTTCCTATCACTAGCTTCAAACTTTTCAGCTGCTGTGTAGCACGCTTATTTACTTTGCTCTTTTAAGACACAGAACATAGTGAACAAACGTTGAGAGGTGTTGGGAAATAATTTTTCATCTAGTCATTTTTGAGCCAATAATCACTCATTGATCTCTATCAGGACCCGTTCCCCAATCTACTTCCTGTCTCTCGCAACAGCTAACTTAAAACAATATTACACACGATGCTAACTTCTTCTAAGACAAAGACTCTATTTGCTGCATGATTATATATTTGCTCTTAGAATATTAAGATATTAAAAACCTAATGTAGAAATAGTGTGTGTGATTAACCTGTATTAGCTGAGTGTCCCTGGTACTGGGCCCAACAGCACTTCAGCCAACAATCAATCAATCCAAAGACATGTTATACATATACCAAGATATGCATTTTTCATTTTTACCTAATGAGGCGAGGCTTGTCTAAGTTATTGAAATAACCCTTTCCAACATGACATATCCCATTTCTAACACTTAAAAAAACCTACAAAAAAGTACACTGTAGAAACAGTGCAACACATTCATTCCTACCTACATAAGTACAAAATGAATGAACTGCTTTTCCACTCTATCATCCACAGATACTTTCAAAAGGATAGTAGGATCATTAACTGCATTTGGAACTGATCTTTTCATTATATACTGCTTCATACAATATTAATTTAATCTCACTCAGAAACATAAGAACTGATTTGTACACCTCTAAAACATCATCTGGAGCATTACCTTTATTGTAGCACCAGAAAAAAGCAAATAAACCTTGTGTCATGGTTGAGTTTTGGTTTGGCTTTGTTTTTCTGTTATTTTCATTTTTTCATCTCTTTTGGGTTAGGTTTGACTTTATTTATTGTTAGTTTTCAGTCATCAGTTATTTTCTGTCAATTTTCACTTCACCTCCTCAGCAGTCAGTCACACCTGATAATAATTTACCAGTTAATTACCCAGACCCTTGTTTCACCTGTTAGTGCTCTATTTAAACCTCCCTCTGTCTTCAGTTCAGCACTGGGCCGTCATCATTCCACACCTCTCCATGCCAGTCCCTGGTTTGCCTTGGAAGCTTTGTTTTGCTCCTGTTGTTAAGGTTAGTCCTGCCAGTCACTCTAGAGACTGTTCGTTCACTGTTTGTTCCTGGAGAGGTTCTGCTCTGTGCCCTGGTGTCTCTCAAGTTCTGCTAACCTGACTAGCCGCCCTGGAGAAGCTCAGCTCTGTGCCCTGGTGTCTCTCAAGTTCTGCTAACCTGACTAGCCGCCCTGGAGAAGCTCAGCTCTGTGCCCTGGTGTCTCCAATGAACTGCTAACCTGAGTGCTATGAGGCCTTCTAGCCGAGCAGCACCTAGCAAGTGTGGACTCTCTGTCTCCGGGCCGTCAGCTCCTGCCATCACCTACATCCCTGACCTTCTGCAGCCCTGAACCTCCGGTCTTCATCATCCGCCATCCAGCATACTTCCTTCAAATAAAAACTCTTAAACTTTAGTCCCGTGTGCGCGTCCTGAGTTCATCGGTAAACAAAACCCTGACACCTTGTTCCTGAGATACTGTATAATTAACGTTGGGCGTGTCATTTGAGCAAAAGTCTCAAACAGAGGCCTAGGCTTTTAGACACTGTTAGGTTGACAGTTCTTTAAAATATTTATGAGATTAGGGTTATGAAAACAGTGATATTAAAATGCATGAATGATGTGATTTGTCTGCCATAAATGTTTTGTAAAGGTAACGCATGCAACCAAATTTTTAAAGCATAATATTTGCATCTTGCATAACAAGTTTACTGATTTGAACCCCATAGACTCCTACTATGGGTCCCTGAGCCAGACCCTTAGCCCAAGAATTCTCCCTGGGTGATGTAAAAGCTACCCACTGCTACCTAAGGGATTGGTTAAATTCCTTGAAATGTACAATTGCAATAACAAATGAAGAATTTTGTTCTCTCTTCCTTTTTGAAGAACAATTCATTTATTTATAAAATCCTTGGTCGGGGTCTTGTGTGAAGCTGTGGCTGTGTACAATTTCTATACCTAACATTAAAGATATTCTGTGGCCTTTTTTATGTGTGCTAAACATTAATTTAAATGGGAAAAAATTAGGTTGATGTTATGTTAAGTTTATATTATGTTGAAAACAAAGTGTGCGGATGCGGTATATTTTTTTTCTCATTAGTAAATACAGTATGTTTAAATGTAATTGTCTAACTCGAAAGAGAACTATACAAAAGTTCACATAATGTTGGGAGAAGGAGATGAGACACTTGAAAATAATCTTTGCAATAATACTGCAACAAAGACAAGGACAACCTCCTGCGAAACAATGCTTTGTGAAACACTTGGGAACATGCCTAAGGCAAGAGGAAGACAAGCAAATCGGTTATGGCATTTATATCGTTTTTGTTTAAATACTAACCTTAATTGATAAAAGGTAAATGGCTTGTACTTGTATAGTGCTTTAATTAGTCCAACAACCCTCTTGTGTTATTATGCATGGTGTTAAGTTATTTAATTTTTAATAAATAATTCTCGGTCTGTTAGGTAGGATATTAGGAAAATAGTTGAAAGGGCGATTTGAGCACTGGCGTTCTTTTAACAGCAAACTCTGCACACATATAGAATAAAGGAGTGATAACTTCAAATTACAATGACAACTAAAAAGGTTGAAAACCATCATCAACTAAAGTTCATCTTAAAGAACATGGAATGAGATCAAATTAACTTAACTAATTTAGAACAACCAAAAGTTTCAACCCGTTCACAATGCAAATCCTGTGTTAGACAAAACATTATTTAAGGAGGTAGGGGGGGGGGGGGGGGGGGGCGCTGTAGTAGAAGTGAGCGATCTACAGGGCGGATCCATGATTTTTTCAAAAGGGGGTGTGCACCTAGGGGTCATGTCAACACAATGTGAGGCTAAGTGACCAAAGAATGCCATCTTTACTCTTTCACACTACCCTAATTATTCATCTAAGGGTTTTTGAATTGATAATCATTTTAATGGATGAACATTAATAATTAATAATGGAATAAGCATGATGACATTATTGTAATTGAAAAGGATCTTTAAGCCAAAATCTCTTAGTTTTTACAGCATGCACAACGTTAAAAAGTAGTTTGAAGAAAAAATTATCATTATCAACAATTAATCAAACAAAGATTTTCTTTATTTCCAGAAATGATATTTATTTGGTAAAATTAAATAAAAAGACACAAAGACTTAAGAATAGTATGGTTCAAGTGATAAAGGATTTTTTAATATACATGTATTTTAACAATATATTTCATCCAGATAAACTATATTAAAAAAAAATGACTTAAAAAGACCCAAGGACTTAGAACAGTTTGTTATGGTTCAAGTGATAAAGGAGCTTTGAATATATTTTAATGAGATAAACTATGTTGAGAGAAAAAAAACCTTTAAAGTAAGTTAAACCAATGAACATGTATGGTGAAGTTAAGCCATAAGCCTATAATACAACTCTAAGACTTGACAAAGAATATTGTTTTCTTCTACAACACATTTAACTTTATGATGACAATGATAATAGGTTTACAAATGTCAACCTTCTGGGATGCTTCTGGGCAAATATGTCTATGATTTTGTTGATGTCTAAATGAATGTCCTTGTGGACATTCATTTAGAATGAATTAGTTTGTGCAAAGCCACAAACCTTTCTTGTCCCATAGTCGACCTAAGCAAAGTTTTTACTGCTTTAAGGCCCGAGTTAGCACGTTCCACAAAATAACTCATAACAGGTATAACTGAAATGTTTGGGTAGCACTTCATATTTGTTACCCTTAGAATTTCAGGGAGAGAGCTGGGTTTTTCCACTGATGATGACCACTTTGTGTGCCTCAACTTCACTTCCTGCCTGAATGTTGATCATGATGGTAGATCATCTTTATATGATGTAAAGATCTCTTTCTCACTCTCATCGTTCATCATATGCAAGTTGCACGGCAATAGTTTTAATCGCGTCACGTTGTAATAACGTGAGATCTAAGCTATGAGCAATTCAAATTCATGCTTGGACAGACACGGCTGTAGAAACAAATTACAGGGGGGCATTACATTTTTTAGGGGGGCACACTTTAAAAAAAAAAAGCATTTTACATGCTTCAGGCTGAACAGTGGCTCTGTGACATCTCCTACAGTGCTAAGAAACAAACTCTCAATAAAATCCCAAAATCTAAAAAAATTCTAACAAAAAGAAATAGTGTATTCAGTGTTATCAAATTAGACAGATTTCCACCCAATTAGGCTTCTTTTGAACACAATGAGCTGGAACTAAAATAGCTTGTGGGCAGTTTGTAAAAATTTGGGAAGCTTTTCACATTTGTTGGGCTTTTAGAAAGAATTACTAACAAAATATATATCAAAATAGTTGTCTATGTCTGGAAGAAAACAAAAACCCTTTTAATAAAATGCCATCTCATTGAACTCATTTTACTGGTCAATTTATTTTTTAAATGAGTTGAATCTGTCATCATCAATGAATAATAGTTATAATGAATATTATTGATTGTTATAGTAAAACAGGAAAAGAATAATAGTTAATCAAGTGTAACTATGAAATTGTATTGGTCAATGTAAACGCCTCAAGATGGGTTGAGTTCTACTGATCAACTTAAAAATATTTCATGGCTGTGGAAAACAAATGTTTGATTGAGCTATATTCTGTAAGATAAATTACGTTTATATTAAGGTAGATTTATTACTCATGTTGGGAAGCTATTGATAAAGTTTTTTTCCAGTTGATATATCATGATTGTTAAAGTGATCTTGTGTGTTATTTGGTTGACTGATTCTACATTTTGTGTACATTGTGGCATGTTCTCATGTGTTTAATACTTCTGCGCTTCTAACATAAGAGAGTTTGAGATTTGGGCTTGTTTTTTTCTTTTTAGTTGGGCAGGTTTTATGCTGGGTTTGTGATGGAAACTAACAGTGAGATACAGTAACCTGTAGATCTTTGTTTTGACTCAAAAGTCAAGCATTAGCATAAATAAACATGAGCACTGGTGTCAGGCTGAACACTGACTGAAATAAAAATTCATACTAGAAGAGGTTCTGTAATTACAGCAGCTGGAGCAGCAGAATTCCCTTCTACCTGAAATAACCCAAGTTTCTTCAGTTTGGCAGTTTTCCTGCTTGGTTCTGCTCCTTGTGCTGCTAGCTGTCTAGCTAACTCTCCTAGTGTCAATATTTACTCCAGTGTTGACTTCAATGCTGACATTTCAAACAGAAATTAATGGCGCTGCTTCCAGCTCGCTCTCGCTTGCTTCTTTGTCTCTTCTTGTAATCAGACTGAATACCCATCCCGCACTACCGACACCGACGGTGACCACAGCCGAGCCGCGCTGGCTTCTCTCTGAAGGCTATTTATATGACCAAGCGACCCGCCCCTCTCCAGCTGTAATTGGCTAGCATGTTGTCTTCAGTCATTGATTTGATTGGTTCAAATTGTTTGATTGGCACAAAGACAGTAGTAATAGAACGATGGCCACTCCGATGTTAAAAATGAAAAAAAAAAAAGTACAGCTTCCGCCCAAGGAAGCTGTATTATTATTATTATTATTATTATTATTATTATTATTATTATTATTAATAATAATAATAATAATAATAAAAATAATAATAATAATGTTCTGTTCATAGTCTTTTTTTTCTAATCCACCTCTTATGATATTACATCTTCCAATCCCAATGTAATTTTGTTTGTGTTTACCTGTTGCTTTAATTCAAAGAAATTTCCTGTCGTGTGAATAAATAAAGGATTATCTAATGTTATCTTATCTTGGATAATGTACTGGGTTCTTTGAAGGTCTTAATTACATTTTCTGAGTGGGCTCCAGTAACATATGACATATAATATCTACTTTGAAAGTTAATATTAACTGCTGCTGAAGGTGACCATTTATATCTACCTGGATATTCTCTGGAGGACTGAAACGCCTCTGTCAATGACGTCTGTCTGTGGGTTGAGGGTCTTGGTCTGTTGGGGCAATGAGCGAAGTTTCGTCTCCTCTCTCCGTTTTTGTAGCTCGAAGTTAATTTTCCATGTGCTTATATAAATTTGTTGCGTTTCCACAGTATTTAAATGCCTTTTTACAAACCATACAGCTTGCCGTTGTTTAATTTACCACATTAAAATATAGCCAAACGGCGTTTTCCTCTACTCCATGGTTATTTTGCTCCGGCGGTCTCTCTCCGAGTCTGAGGAGCAGCAGCACAGTTGTTTGTGTGTCGAGTAGCGAGAGAGCTGAGTGGGCGGGCCAGGCTGAGCCTGCGTGCTTGATTGGCTTGCGCCATTGAGCCACGTAACGGTGCAGGACAGCGACGAGAGGGGAGGAGCAGCAAAGTGCTGTCACACAGACAGGGAGACTTTGGTGAATCTACTGCACTCATGTTGATCTGTGCGCGGCAGATGTGTGGCTCGCTCCCGGGTCAACTTTCCTCCTGCGCAGCTTAGAAAGATCATAAGCAGTCCATTTCATGGCAGTTGTCTTTTCAAGTTCCGACATTGGAAAAGGGCAGGGATGTACTCTACATGTTTTTAGGTCTCTCCAGTGTGAACTCCTATCTCCTCGAAGGTCCACAGGCAAAGAGAAAGATAAGCCAGGGCATCTAGACTTTTTACAATGAGCCCACCTGCTGTAAAAGGCAGTCCACTGAGGGCCTGTAAAAATTTCATGTTTCATGTTGTTTCCAACTTACTGATTTAATCCTCATAGCTTGATTGCACAAAACCCCCAAATCACTTTACACAACAATCATTCACCTATGTTAGTAGCCACAGCTGCCCTGGGGCAGACTGACTGACGTGCCACCAGGCCCTCTGACCACCGCCAGCAGACAATTTTGGGTGAAGTGTCTTGCCAAAAAACACTACTGAGACGGTCGGAACAAGGGAATCGAACTGGCAACCCACCAATTGCAGGCCAAACTCCCTGTACCACTATCGCCCCGAACGATGACATTCTGACCTTAGCCGCAGATTAAACACAGTAAGCAGGTTCATGGACTGAAGCTTAGCTGTTTGATCAGGTTATGCTTCATAATACAACAGTAATGAAATGTGATCTTTCAGTGGAAGAGCTGGTCAACATCATTGGTATGCTGGGGCAGATATGTGGCGTTCTAAGTGAACAGGTTCAGTGCACCATTTAAAACATTCAGAGGAAGAACCTACTGGATAACCACAGACCAACACTGTTAAAGAAATGTGAATGTAATCATTTTCTTTTTATCTTTTTATCAAGGACTGTTCTACTGTTTTAACTTCACACAGGAGAAACAGATGTTTCTCCTAGACAAGGAGTCTCTTGCTATATATATCTTATACCTCTTTGTGTACCAACCCCATGTTGTAAAACCCCCCTTATCTTTTATTTTGTTTCTTTACACCCATGTTGTGAATTCCTGACTCCTCCTGCCCTTTCTTTGATGTCTGATAATAAAGGCAAAGAGACAGAAGGTAGCCAGCCCAGATGGAGCCGAGGCTGTGATGAAGACGGCCTCACGTTTCTGGCCCTTTCTGCCCTCTTTTCTTTGAGAAGAGTCTAAAACTTGTTTGTGTTGGTTTTCTTTCCCGAATAAAATGGTTATTAAACTTAACTCTATCAAACACTACATTTTAAATGTAAGGACAGCCATGTGAATAATCTCAACACACCAAACCAGGACCTGCAGCTGCTGATGTGTAGCATTTCTACAGTGATCCAGAGTTATAATAAATGTTTATTATAAAAGGTTTTCTGAGGAACATGTCCCTCAACTCACTACATCATTTCTCTGTAAGTGTTATATCCCTATGGAGCAAGAATGTCATTAAAACTAGCTAATATGGAAAACTTCAGAATATTGGGGTTTACAGCTACACAATTGTTTTTAATACTTTATTTACCCATTTTCAATGCATAGAACATAATTTCTATATACAAAAACAACCCAAACCACCTTCTTTCCATCCCTTCCTCGAAAAGCAGGTTGATAGAGAAAAAAACACCAAAACATTACATGACAGTGAGACTTTCTGTGGTCGTCTGCAACAGTAATTGGGTTATACTTGGTGTCAGGACCCTGCAGGCAGCGTCCTGCAGTTTTCTGCCGGCTCCACCTGATCTGCTTTCCCCACAGGTGACTGGAGTTGACAGGTGGGCGTGGTACACACCTGCGGCTCGTTCAGCAGCGCGGGGCTGCGCTATAAAGACAGCACTCTGACTGCTGGACGATGTCAGAGTGTTAACCAAGTTTTGGTACGCTTAAGAGGCCCCTATCTCGTGACGGCTTTCCTTCCTA
This sequence comes from Fundulus heteroclitus, assembly GCF_011125445.2. Lineage (NCBI taxonomy): Eukaryota > Metazoa > Chordata > Actinopteri > Cyprinodontiformes > Fundulidae > Fundulus > Fundulus heteroclitus. The sequence continues at coordinate 1,493,666 of NC_046363.1, forward strand.
GTGTTAAACCCTATTTCCCGTTTCTCAGGTCCCCCCTTCATCCCGATTGTTCCTCGCTCCTCCATGAACTCTGTCTCCGGTGCCCACTCGGCTTTAACGAACCTGTTAGTGGACCGCTACGGAACCGCTCTGGTTACTCCAGCTCTCCTCGAACCACCCATTCTCCCAGCTGCTGCTCGGGCCGCTCACGGACTCCTCCTGACCGCCCGCCTGTCTCTCCACCACCTTCTGCCATCTAGGAGGGTCTCTGATCGGGTCCGCCTCTCTGCTCCACTCCCCCTGGCTAGATCGCGGTGCTCGGCGGTAAGCGGAATAAACTAACACCACTTCCCTTGCTCCGTGAGCTGATCTAACATTGTCCTTTTGTCCGCAGACCACCCGAGCCCGGCTGTGCGTACTTTCCCTGTCTTCGAGAATTATAAACCTCCTGTGATCGGCTCGAGCTTCCTTGCATTAATAAATATCTGAAACTGCTCCGCGCCTCTTGAGTGTATTCTGCATGTGGGTTAAACACCCCAAAACCATGACACTTAGAGTTACAGACAAATAAACATTTGTACACAATTAAGAGGCTGAGGTGTCATGGGGTCCTCTCCATTGTGTGATATGATCAAGAAATGGTTGCCATATCTGATGGAATCCATTTAATGACCTTGATAACTCAAATAATTTTTTTTTATTAATATACAAGGTATTTGAGAGCACTGTGAGTCAGGCTTTAAAACTTGGAGAAATATATTTATTCCATAAATGCCATATGCTCCCTGTATCCTCACTAAGACAAAGAAAGTAGAGCACATCACTCCAGTTCTAAAGTCCTTACACTGGCTTCCTGTATCTCAAAGAATAGACTTTAAAATACTCCTGTTAGTCTATAAAGCACTGAATGGCTTAGCACCTAAATACATCACAGACTTGTTATCAGTGCATCAACCATCCAGACCACTCAGGTCATCTGGCTCCAGCCTGCTCTGCATACCTAGAACCAGAACCAAACACGGAGAAGCAGCATTTAGTTCCTATGCTTCACTGATCTGGAACTTCCAGAAAACTTTTCTTAGCAATAACTACACAACTGTTAAAGGAAAAATACCAGTTTAAGTTTTTACATTGTAAATAAATACTAATCCCATTTTTGTTTAACTCTTTTAAGAATATCTTCCAAATGAACTAAGATACTTATAATAATTTAGCAAGCAATGACCAAACTACAGTGATATGCGTTTAAAGGTTCATTTAAATGTTATTTAATTTCCCTTTTTTGAATTGAAGTGAATTGAATAATTTAAAGAAGTGTGGTCGAGGGCATGGATGGATGGACACTGACTGGGGCACAGTTAAATTATCTCGAGGGAACATGCTGGTTAATATTATTTTAGGCCAAAATCTGACACGGCGTGAATAATTTTAGGTTTAGCTGTAACCTAGGAATGATTTTCCTCATGTAGTGCTGAAAACATCAGAGCGATTAAGATAGAACTCAGATGTGATGGCCTATTTCTAGATTTCCACAAAAACCCTATGTTTGAGCAGCTGGTCTAAACTTTTTTTTTTTCAGAATTTATAAAAGTAGAATTTTTTTTTATGTTTTAGTCATGGATTGAATGTGTATAATCCAGATTCATCACACAGCAACTGGACCAGGTGTTGCTGTAAACATAGCCCAATGTTGGTTATTGCTTCTGCAAACAGAGCCATCTTTCTAAACTGATGAAGAACTCTCGTGTGTGTCTGCTCACAGCCAGCACACCCAGCTGTTTGGCTTGTGGCATTATTTGTTTACTTCCTGCTTCCAGATGAGTGTACTGCACTGTGGGAAACCAACCCACAGACGGCTGAATCTGTGACAGCGACTCCATGTTTTTCATTAAATCAAACACTCTGTCGATGTACTGCTGATATCCCCAATGTACTGACCTGTGAGACATTGACAGTGTTTGATCAGTTGACAAAGTGACTTTTAAGTTGTGTCTCACAGAAGACACCACTAGAGGTTTGCTGATTTATTAAAAACGGGGCAATAGAAGAATTGTAATTACACAAAAAGTTGAATTTAGGTAAAAAGAGAACTCTACAAATTACAAATTGTGTATGGAAGTTGTGTTAGAGTTTAATAATGGTACCATCTTTTAGTAATCTGGACTTTTTAACTTGTGTTTTATCTTTTATCAACCTATTTTTGCAGCACTTATGTTTGCATTTAAATTTAAAGCTCTTACATTAGCTGAGCTACGTGGTCACAATAAATTGCTGATGCCTTGAGGGGAAAAATAAAATAAAATCAAAATCAGTCATTTCAATCAACTTCTTTTGCCACTTGGCCTTGAAGTAGAACTTAAAAAATTAAAAGACAACACAAGACACAGCTTGAGTAATACAGCTTTAAAGTTACACAAATCCAAGAATGGAGGAACTAAAGGCAGGGGCAGGCACACAAGAAAGAAAAAATAAAAATAATTGCAGTCGTCTGGTAGGAGTGGAGAAAAAAAGTCTAACTGAAACAAACAGTCATTAACACATTATTGTTGAACATACAAGGAGAGTAACAGTCAAAACCAAGATAACCTTCTAGAACCAGACACCAAACAACAAAATGCAAACAAATACCAAAAAACACAGAATATTGGGAAATGTAGAGACTCTAGGATTAGACATTCAGTTCTGTTTGAATCGATAAGAAAAATAAAAAGAGATGCACCTAACAAACATAGTTTGTAAATCCAAGTCAAGAATATGTGTGAACACTTTTTGTCCATTCATACCAGATAAAACTATTTTAAAAAGGATATGGAAATAGCACAGAATGATCCGTGAATGTAAAAACAAATGGCATTACATCTGACAAGCTGAACGGTACAGATGGGAGGAAACATGAGCTGATGGACCAATGCTTGTCTATACAGCCCCTTGCCTGATTTCAGTTAGCAGTGCTGCAGTATTGTAGATTGTCACGTTCGTGTCCTACAGTCTCAGAAACTAAGAAGTGTAATTTCATCAAGAGTTGACGTTACGCATGGCTGTAATAAACGGGAAGTACATGTTGCAAACTAGCATGGAGCACATATCTGAGAAAGATGGAGAGAGGTTTTCAGGAATGTGTCGCTGTCAGGCAAGTTGTAATTGTTCTGTCATGTTAACTTGGGCTGGCGATATTACTTGCAGTCCAGAGACGTAGATAAAGACATGCAATTCTTTGCAAGTTATGGAAATATTCAGGAAGACTCCAAAAGCAGAAACAGCTGATGAGTCAGATGAGCTAAATGTTTGCTACGTCAGAATTTATTCGCCAAATGGGTATCCATGTCATGTTTTGCGCATAAACTCTTTTTCAGAAAAGCCAAAAACCACCTCAAGCAAGTGTGAATTTTTTTTATGCATAATTGAGAAAGTTAATTAGAATTGTGTCATTTCATTCAACCTCCTCTAATGCAATACTTTAAAATGTGCACAAAAACATTGATGGAATATACTGTGTGTATATATATATATATATATATATATATATATATATATATATATATATATATATATATATATATATATATATATTTTAATCATATTTAGTCTATTTAAAGAGTTTACAGTACAGTTATGCATAGTTTCAAAATGTTTGGCATTGATTGTATCACTTATATCTAATACTGTAATGAATTGAATATATTTTGTCAATGGCCTTTTCGTTACAAAAACAAGACAAAATATTAAAATTGAGTGCATTTTATTAATATAGCACCAATTCACAGCACATGTTACATGCCAAAGTCAATACAATAAAATCATACAGATAGATATGTTAAAAGACCATGACTAAATCAAAGTTAAAATGAGGCGTAAAAATGAACACTGGCTGTTACAAATGGCAAGGAGTTTTAATCCAATGGATAGAGAGCATGACACCTGCATCTTTTATCATGTTTCTGCTGGCTACAGGTCCGAGGTTGGTGGGCTGGCAGGTCCGAATAACCTCTGACTAAATGGTGCTATTTGTTCAGAATTCTATAGTGTATTCTATCCAATGTATGTTGAATGAGAGACAAAGCACTTTTATAACATTTAAGCAACATAGTTTATCTTTCTTTTATCTTTCATCCAACAACTTTATGACTTTATGACAGATCATGTTAAATGAAGTGACTTTTATTTCGAAATCAGAATGTGCCACACATTTAATTTGGACTAAACAATCTCAGAAGTGAAAATAGGCAGGACAAACGTTTTGCAATTCTTTCTCATATCTTTTTTGATTTTGCTACTTAAATAAATAAATTAATTTAAAAATGTTTTCAAGCTGCCATTTTTTAGCCATGTATGGGGAGCAAAACCATAAGTTTGCTCTTTCGCTTTAAAAAATGGGAAAGCAGTTGCTCCACTTGCTCCTTTGTTTAGGTGCCTGTCAGCATATCTGGCCAGAGTGAATATCTACAACAGTAATGTGAAACTAACAGTGTAACAGAAATGCAATGAAGAATCAAGCCACACTCTCAACATTCCTTAGCCGAAATCAGCTAAGGGAACCAAATCAGCTAAGGGAACCAAGATAAAGGTAAAGGTTCCTTTTGATGATTATCATCTGCATCTTCTTATTGTAATATGCTGACTAATCTCTGAACATAATTCTTTAAACAATCTGAACTGAAAAATATATAGAAGAGTTTCATTTGACTGGTTTCTTGGCTAATTTTCTCTAATTCTTAGTTTTGACATTATCTTATAGGCAAATATTTTCTTTATTTTATTTTGCTTGAGTCTAACTGAATTTAGCTTATAGTGATGTCAATGCTTTAAAGTGTATGAGAAAGCAAAACTCTGTTTCTGGTGTATTTCAGCCAGGTCTTGTAAGCACTTGATGTTGCATGAGCTGTTTGGAGAAAAACAGCTTCCACTGCTGGAACAGCAATTTCCCTTTTATGCTTAGTTAATATTGATAAAAGCAGCCTGACACATTTAACTGTTGTACTTACTAATCATAAACACACTGGAGAATCTTTCCAGCTCCCTCATACTAACACGTGTCTTCTTCCATTCTGCATGGCTGAATACTGCCTTTCCAAAACCTGAGAGTGCTGCCAACAGGGAATCCACTTGGAGCAGGGGTAAGAGGGGCATCAGCGCTGATCAGTATTGACGGAATTTAATGTGCAGTGACTACTCTACCATCCATATTTAACTCCGCATGAATATTTCATCCCCTGCAAGCATTTATTATGGAGCAGCCTGGGAGTCTCCTGAGCGTAAAACAGATCGGTCGTCCTGTGATAAATATCTATGTGAGGGAATGGCCCCTCAAGCGTTACCCTTTCTGACTCTCCTTCTTCTGCATTGCCACCAACAAAGAAGGAGTGTTCCTTTTACTGAGCTACTCAATCATCATTGGCCGTGCAGACATTAAAGTGATTCCCCTAGACGACAGATTTGTGCCGCTGCATGATGGAAGTAATGGCTGATGACTCACTGAGCTGCAGACTTCCAGGGTCAATGTTAATGTGACCCTCACCACATTGGCTGCCTTATTTATGTTCAAATAAATGTGTGGGACATGTTGAAGAAAGATTGAAGTAGGCCTGCATCAAAGGTTCAAATATTTGTTCAGGAATATGAAGGCAGAGAATGAATGGAACTGTTATTTCCCCATAAATAAACCCGTTGGAAATGTAGGCCACTTAAAACAGTAAAAATAATCTTTGTCATTAAATACACTACAGCACGCTTTAAATCATTTGTCCTGAAATAGACTCCTTTCCCTGCAACACCATTCAATGTTTCTACAGTTAATCCTATTGCTCATGTGCCATATCTATCAAACAAGCGTAATTTATACAACCAGAAAAGGCTGCGATAGAAATTAGTTTTAATTTGAGAGTCAGAGCACACACATACAAAATGCATATTAATAGAAGTATACCATGAAAAACTGAACTCTCAGCAAAAAAAATATCTGTCCTACTTCTTCACATCAGATAACTTAGAGGTTCTCTATAACTCTATAAGCTGCCTCTGCCTTTCAGCACGTAACCATATCATTAGAACATGGATATTTACAGTCGAGCTGTCAGTGTGTGCAATGTTAATATCAAAACAGACTTTTTAGAATGCAATAATTGACTAATCTTATTCTCCAAATGGAAGAAAATCCTTCTTTACATGCCACTGATACGTTCAGCCAGTTGGATGGGGGCTCCCTGCTGTAGATGTCCACCTCTGACACATATGAGAGTGTCCAAGATGCTCAAAGTGCCACAATTCAATAATAAACTAGCTGGTAAAAAAAACATAATTTAAATTAAATTATTAAAGCATGCATCAGAAAAAAGGATAAATAAATGTTTCTAAAATGAATGTTTCTGATATTGTTTAAAAAATGTTAACGATTTGTGAAAATCATATTTTAATAAACATCAATATAATTCATTGTGTTGTATTCAAGTTTTCAAAATACATGAAATCACTTGATTTTAATTGTGTAAAATTATTCCATCTTCTGGTGTTTTAGCTTATCTTGAATTTTTTTTTTTCATTTTTCGAAGCAGAAAAGACAATCAACCTTCAGCTAAGTTTTTCTGCAGGCATATTTTAGGGCCTGCTGACGAACCACAGTTACAGGTCACGGTGAGCTGTACAACAGTTTTAACACATATTGAAATAAAGTTTAAAATAAATGGCCTAATTCTGTCTCTTGGTCAAAACTGGAGATAGGCACCAGCCCCTTATGACCCTGCACTGATGAGCAGGTATACATAATGGATGTATACCCTTTTATGTATCCGGTTTCAGTTTGCCTTGCTTCAGCCACAAACAGCAGGTGGAGAAATGGTGCAACAAATACGTACAATTCCTCACAGGCAGCTCCAGGTCAAGACGCGATAAAGGCTCTACTCAAAACTGTAAAAATTGTGTCTCACTGTTCAAAGGAGGAATCATAGTTAGCATGGTGTTTCTAAATCAATAAGACAAGTGGCTGTTTTTAATGCACAGCTAGAAATTGTAAAATATAGTGAAGCAATTTAGATAAAAGGCCTTGAATAATGTTAAAAACATATCACACTCTATCATTTTTACATGGTTTAACTTGTGAAATACTGACACAATGAAAACTACTTCTTGATTTGTGTTCTTTAAAAATTAAAAAATAAAATTTGGTTTCCATTCAGGGGTGCTGGTTGTGCACTGGTGCACATGCGGGGTAATCTCTTCCTTTAGCCTCAGCAGAAATGTTTGGCTGGGCACGCTGTTCTCTTTGGGCTTCCGGAACATTAAAGGTATACTATGCAACCGGGGTTGATTTTCCAGTGAGGCTCCCCCCAGAGGGCAAAAGTAAAAGTGCACTGTCATAAATATGCTCAGCTGTTCTACTGGTTTCTCCGTCAAGCCAGGCGCGTTGTTTTGAGCTTAGCAGACAGGCGAACGCAACGAATCACCATGTCTACTAACACAGTGAAAGTATGAACATGCACAGAGAGAGAGAGAAACCATTCCAATGCAGTGTTTCTCCTAGGAATTTGCTTACCGGATGAGCGGAGCGGGGGGGGGGGGGGGAGACAAGCTTAGCGCGATGGAGCGGGGGGGAGACGAGCTTTGCGCAACCGGCAGAGGGGGGGGAGACAAGCTTTACGGCACCGGCAGAGCGGGGGGGACAGACAAGCTTTGGGGGGAGACAAGCTTTGCAACCGGCAGAGCGGGGGAGACTAACTTTGCGCTACCGGCAGAGCAGGGGGGGGGGGAGACAAGCTTTGCGCTACCGGCAGAGCGGGGGAGACAAGCTTTGCGCGCATATGGAGTTAGTTTTTTATTTTCTTTTTGGAATGTTGGCCAGGCAGTAGCGTGAGGGAAACCCTACAATGTTACAATCGCATCAGGACAAACGCGAGGTCCGCGTCAGCCTTGCAGCCTTCTTTTTCTTTTTGTTCTCGCCATTCTGAAAAAGCTTGCCCGATGTTCACCCGTGTAGGACTCTTCTCTCTGTCCAGAGCCATTTTCCTCTTTCTTGCCTGCTCCAACATAGGCTTTCGCTGTTTTCTCGCTGGTTCCGCCATAATAACTGCACAAATCTAGCAACGAGCATGCCTTTCACTGGGGGCGTGTAGCAGTTCTCGCCGTAAAGCAAGACCGACTCTCGCAATGCACACAAGATTACTGAGCCTGTGAGTGCGGGCCGAGTGCTCCTGCAATGGGGTACCGCCAACGAGCTATTTTTAGAAACGTAACGTCACAATGACGTCACATCACGTGGTACGCAGTGGGGCAAACTCCGGAAACCCGCCGCTGTTTTGCTTTAAAAGAGACGTGCGTTAGCCTAGGTTTTACTCGTTAAAACGACTGCTTTTTCCAAATCTAAGACCATGGTTTTTAAACATTGTTGCTATGGAACATGCAACAGCGACTCGAGGTACGCTGATCGGCCGCATATGAAGGATGTTTTCTTCATTACTTTCCCGAAATTCAAGACTGCCAAGGAGAAATGTGTGCGCTTGGTACACCGGTGCGGTCGGCCTACATATGTAGCAAGCATTTTGTCGGAGGAAAGGGCACAACCGAAGAACATCCTGACCCAATTCCAGCGACATCAAGTCAAGGTAAGAGTATTTTGGTGACCGACATGTTAATAAAGAAGCGACTTCTACCATGATCGCATATAGGCTGTCATGGTAGCAGGCGCTAACATGATACCCTGCTACCAGGATAGCCTACTCAAAAACATTTCAAATGAGACAAACATTAAACATATACCGATCCCTGGACGGTGATTGCAAACAAAAAAAAAGGGCCGACGCTGCCATGATCGCCGCGCAGGGAAAAAAACAAAGCTTACCGTTCGATCAACTCGGCCCGTTTTCCGGTTTTTTTAAGCCCTCGACACTCAAGCCATCGTTTGAGCTGAAGGTTGGTGTGTTCTTTGACAGTGCGGCCGGTAATCCGTGTGCCTGGGACACCGTCTAGGGAAAGTTTAATGGCTGCAAAGTCGGTCATATCGCTGGTTCTGTTGCGCTTGTAATAGCTGGGTACTCCGTGCGTTCTCTCCTGTGTGCCCTACCTAAGCGGCAAAAGGGGCGTTGCTCTTGAGTCGGTGACGTCATGTGCGCGGTACCCCATTGCAAGTGCGGTATTTCCCCCACAGACCACCAGGGCGGCCGAGAAAACCTTAGTTCGACCTGAAATGACTCATTTAATCATCCAAAACGGTATGGAACACATTAATTAACTGAAAAATTTTGCATAGTATGCCTTTAAGGGCTTGGCATGCCAAGTCCGAGTCCATATTCATGCCCTGTATAGACCAGGTGGATAACCTAGTGCTTCTACTTATAGCTTAGCTGAAGAACTATATTCACTGTACCCTTCTAGGAGACAATAAAACATTGATTTATACACTACTCAGAACAGGAAAAGACAAGAACCAAGAAATAAGAATAAGTGATCCCTCACCTGAATATTAATGCAATTTCTGCATGTGTTTTGTTTGTTTGTGTTTTAGATGTGAATTGTCCATGCTACAGCAGATCTCCCCCACCGTATTCCTTAAAATAGCTTTATTTATTTTTTTCCCCACATTTTCTCATTATATGATCCTTTGTTTTCATTCTTTGCTTATGTTTGGCACAACGCTCTGAAGGAGACTATTATTTTTCCTTCTGGCACGTACAGCATGAATGTTCACACAAAAACTGGGCTGCATGCGGATAGCCGCAGAGACCCCTTGTGGACCTTATTGGTTGGGTAAGAGTGAGGAAAATTACATTACAGAGGCTTTGTGGTCAAGCGGACAAAAGAGCAGAATAGGAGGCCCTACTGATGCTACCTCAGCTGAGGAGTAGTTTGACACAATTTCACAACAATAGTCTACGGGGGAATTTGGCTAAATGTTTCCTAAATTAATCCTTAAGGCCACCTTTAATTTTTTTGAAAACTGCATCAGTGCAGACAGCTGTTGCTTGCTTTGCAGCATGATTTAAATAGTTCTAACCCCACTCATCTGGTTAACTCAGATGGCAAGCATGCCTGAGTTTGGTTCTACAGGAGGTTTCTTTCTGTTTAGCGGTCACAGCTGTAAGTTTCACCTTAAACCATAATACTTTAACAAGATTGGCCCATACCGTTTTTGGTTCCCTCACTAACGGATGAAGCGGAAGTGGTAAAAGATGGATTCTCGTGTGTTTGTGAACACGCAAATACGGTGAGAATTCAGCTTGAAGGCAAGGTTAGAATGAAGGACAAAAGCTCTTAGGCTAATGGGCAGCAACAATTGTTATGTACGTACCCCCATATCATTGCTGAAAACAACCACCCAACTGAACAGATGTTTAGACATGTAAAAAGCAAAACAGAGCACTGGTAAAGCAGATGTTGTCTGACTCATTCAGGTAATATTGTTGATCACTTAGGGTAATTCACAGATACAGATACAGGATAAAAGTCATACATAATCACAAATGCCTAGGGATCATTACACACATGAGCTTGACATCCTACACAGTATGCTTAATTTCATTCCATTTAGACTCAGGCTAGATACATTTTTATATATGCCAACATACACGGAAAGATAAGACATAGTGTGACAGCATCGGGAAGAGTTTATTATTACCTCAAGTTATATTTGTTTCCGATAATGTACTTAATATAAAACTAGGTCCATATATACTATATTTTCATACAGTATATATGGACCTAAGTTTGCCATGAGTGTCTTGACATAAATTAAGAAAAAATAGATTTCCCTTTGTTTTCATTATGGACATATGATATTGTGCATGTGAAACAGTCCTTCTGCTAACACAACACAGCACCCATACATAGTTAAAATCCCAGCATTAATCTTGTGAAGAGCAACAGTTTCTTCAAAGCACTATAAAGCTGTGACACAACCTACCTCAATTTCTCATTTCATGGTGTGTTGTCTTCACACCTTGTCAACACTCAACGTGCATATTGCTGTCAATATGGTGCACTTGTCATCGTATACACCCAAATCAATTTTAAAACAAACCAGTCTACTAACAATCTTTTCTCTAATCTAATAGAAAATTCACCTTTTCGTTGGGCCACTAACTTTTTCAGTAATCAGTTCATATTAAGTAAGATGTCTTAGCTGTAAATTTTATCGTTATCTAATCAAACTTTTCATTAAAGACCAAAATGGGCAGAGATAAAAAGACCTCAAACTTTGCAATGTCGTTAAACAGAAACTCCATTACAAATTGGACAGAGTAAAAGAAGACTTCAGCGTGCTTAACTGCCCCCCCCCCCCACTGCCTGAACTACAGGAACAATGGCTCCATCTGAATAACCTTATTGAGTGAGGATTGTTTAGGCAAAGTGTAAGTACATCAGCGGTCGTCATCATAAGTGCTGTTCGAATAGTGAAGTCAATAAGGAAGGAGGTAGAAAATGGATCCTGTAACCTTCCTCACGCAGCTAGTTTTGCCTAGGAACCCTGTGACGTCCCTACCAACGCTAAGCAGCCTTTAGGTATCCCACAATCCTTTGCATGACATGACATATAAGCACAGTCCCCTCACAAAAATCAACAAATATATCTGGAGAGAAGGGAGGGCGCAGATAGTAGTTCTTTTTTGGAAGGTTGTAGGCCCTGATTAGATTTCCTTCATCCATGTGCGTTTCTGTCACGTAATGACGTCGGAGTTAATGGCTGTTCGAAATTGGCACAGCAGTCTGAAGCTCCTTTCCTATCCACGATAAAGTCCGTAGTTCCAGACCATACCTCTAGGTTTGAAATGAGAAAAACTTGCCAGACATTATTGATCTAGTGGACCAATTTTTTTTATAGGGAATGTTACTTCCAACCCAGGTGACAAAGGAGCATGATTTGATTGATTTTAAGGTAAATTTCTTACTTTTGCTCCTTCAACACAAGACATGAAAAATATAGACAAGTATTCAAATGAAAGAGAGGATAGACAGAAGCCGATTTAAAGAACATTCTTCATCATCATCATCATCATGGCACCATGGAAAGCTGCCTTGGTACTTTGTTTGCTTGTTTTCTGTGTTTTGTATTTATTTATTTTTTTCTGCTGTTTCCTACTACCATACTGCAGCTTCCTATACCAAAGAACAACTCCTAAACATCAGGGATTTTTCTCCGGGTGGTTTCTATCAATTTTTTACTGATCCAGGGAGCTTCTCTGAGATCCTTGTTGGAAGTGCAGTAGCTCTCTGTGGAATACTCTGAAGATCAAAAACTATTCAGACATTGCAGGCTCCACGTCTATCTATCCACCTGGTGAATGTCTGCTCCCTAGTGAACAAAATGGAGTAACTGCTCCTCCTCTGCTCAAAGAACTTTTACTGATCTGCCACACTATGCTTCTTTGTGTCATGATTCTGGCACTAGTGCTGTTCTGTTTCTCCATCTGACACACCTGTTCAGCTTCACCCCGTTCTCATTAGCCTTCACCTGATCCACCTGCAACGCTGACTATAAACCAGCTCTCAGACCAGTCACTAGTGGCAGATTATTACAAGCTATCTGTGAGTTTAATCCAGCGTTACCTAAATCCAGTCTGCCTGCCTGCCTGTCACCTGATTTGTTTTCTGTCTCCTGATTCTCTGAACCTGCTCAACCCCCGTCGGACCTGATTGCCTGCCTGTTACCTGATCTGTTTCTGTCTCCTGATTCTCTAAGACTGCATAACCCTGTTGGACCTGATTATCTGTGCTACCTGGATTTTTGACCTGCATCTGTGCCCTGATTCTGCTCCCAAATTCTGCTTTGGATTTTCCCTGGATCTCTGATCACCTGGCTCTGACCCTGAAACTCCTCTCGGACTTCGGACTCTGGTTATTCCCCCCGATCATCCTGCCTGACTTTGCAGTGATGGTTCTGACCCTGTGCCTGCCTTTTCACCACCAAGCTCCTACCAGTCCCAGGAATAAAACCCTGAAAGTTTCCCTGATTGGACTCTGGATAGCATTAGGGCATCACCAGCAACATACCCCATTTACTGGAGCCTTCACTCACAATCCCAGCCCGCTCCTGGATTGTGAGAAGGTTAGTGACCGTAGATTCAGTGACTGTTTCATCCTGCAAAATCTCTCTCTGGTCACTAACCTGTTGTCTCTGTTTCCAGTGGTTCCTGTTCCTGACACTGGTGATTTACCCGCAACCTGCAGCAGGTTACTCCTCACTAAACTGTCTTTTAGGCTATCTGAGTTTGTCTGGTTGAATTCTGGGTCCCCTGTTTCTGGTCATAATCTGGACAATCAGAATAATGGACTCATTGCCAGACAAGCCGTGGTGTGCAGGCATGGAGGAATCTATTTCCCAGTTAGAGTCTGAGCCATGTACGCAACCAGGCTTTACCTGCTCCTCCACTTCCGTATTCGTCAGCTCATGTCACTGTCCCGACTTCGCCGGCTCAAGCCACAAAAGAGCCGTGATTATCTTCTCCTGAATTATTCAGAGGCGACCCTGATCAGTGTAGAGCGTTCCTAACTCAATGCAAGATCCATTTCGAATTACAACCTTCGGCAGATCCAACAGATCGCTCTAAAATAGCCTATGTGATTTTGTTATTAGCTGGCAAGGCTAAGCTGTGGGGCACTTCCGAATGGCAGAACAACTTAAACATTTACCACTCCTATCATGCCTTCTCTCAGGAGTTTATTCTGGTGTTTAGTCCTGTTTTGCCCGGTAGTGAGGCCACCAGAGGACTCTTGTCTCTGAGACAGGGTGATAAGTCTGTTTCTGACTACATTATTGACTTTCATTTACTGGCTGCACACAGTCGGTGTAACAAGGAGGCATTCACGGATGCTTTTATGTCAGGTCAGAATGAAAGAATAAAAGATGAACTGGCCACTCGACATTACAGCCACAGTTGCACAGTTGGAACAGATTCTCCAAAACAGTTGGAGAACATGGATTGATCTCCGGTTGATGAAACATTCGGCCATCTCCACTTCTGATGTGGAGGCTTTCCCAACTAAAAAGCCTGCATCGGAACCTATGGAGCTGGAAAGGACAAGACTGTCCAAGGAGGAATGTCTAGCAGGTATCAGCTCAACCTGTGTTTATACTGTGGTGGTAAGGGGCACAGAATGTGAAATTGCCCGTTAAAAGACCAGGCTAAGTAGAGAAGGGGAGAACTCTAAGGAGCCATACCAAGATCTCCAATTCTCCTGCTTTGATTTTTCCAGCCACCCTTCATCTGTAACTCATTAAAATGTCAATTTTCATTGACTCTGGGGCAGACGCCAAATTCATGGATGAAGGATTTGCCAGAAGATTGGGCATCAAACTCATCCCAGGCCCTTCTCCCCATGACGTTCTAGCCCTGGACGGACACTATCTCAACCCTTTCCACCTCATCACTGAAAGGATAAACCTGACAATTGGAAGTAATAACAGCGAGATTTTTTTTTCATGATAATCAACTCGTCACAGGTTCCCATCATCCTGGGTGTCACTTGGCTCAAGAAACACAATCCCCAAATCGATTGGCAGAGAGTTGAAGTGCTAGATTCAGAAACATGCTTGCTTGCAGTCCACTAATTCCAGAATCTAGAAAATGACATTGAGGAGGTTTACCCTAATTTGTTATAAACCTTAAGGAGGTGTTTAATTAATCAAAAGCCACAGCTCTGCCCCTTCATCATACATTTTATTGTGGCATTGAATTACTCCCTGGTACTACACCCCCTAGAGGCTGCCTGTACTCTCTGCCTGAATCTCAGGCTATGAAAAAGTACATTGATTAATCCCTCAAGCCGGGAATTACTCGCTCTTCATCTTCTCTTGCTGGGGCAGGGTTGTTCTTTGTAGGTGAGAAGGATGGTTCTCTCAGACCCTGTATTGATTATAGGGGGCTCAACGACATTACAGTAAAGAACAGTTACCCATTACTGCCTATGAACACTGCTTTTGATCAGATTCAGGGGGAGAAGATCTTTACCAAACTAGATCTTCGTAACACATATAATTTGGTTTGAATCAGAGAAGGAGATGAATGGAAGACTGCCTTCACCATCCCGACCAGACATTATGAGTACCTATTCATGCCTTTCAGGTTAACTAATGCACCCGCTGTATTCCAGAACCTGGTTAATGAGGCTTTAAGGGACATGGTGGGCCACTTCATGTTTGTTTACCTGGATGACATCATCATCTATTCTGAGAATTTGAAAAGCCACAAACAACACGCCCGGGCAATCCTTAGACAAAAGTCGAACAATGGTCGTATTCACCTGTGTGCCTTCTTTCCCAGAAGTTTGTCAAGTGCTGAACGCAATTATGATGTAGGTAATTGTGAACTCTTGGCGGCCAAATTAGCTCTTGAAGAGTGGAGACATTGGTTGGAGGTGGTTAAAGTTCCATTCATTGTATGGACCACACAATGCCAAAAAACCTGGAGTATCTCAAAACAGCGAAAAGATTAAATCCTACACAGGCCAGGTGAGCTTGGTTTTTTGGAAGATTTAACTTCTCCTTGTCTTACAGACCTGTGACAAGATGCTCTGTCGAGTGGTGCAGAGGAGTTTATCCTCCCAGACTCTGTCTGACTATCCATCACCATGCTCGACCTGGAGAAGGAGGTCAGAGAGGCTATCCGTGACCAACACATTCCTGATGCTTGTCCTAAGGGCCGGCTTTTTGTCCCGTATCATCTGATCGATAAGATACTTAACCTCTGTCACAACTCGCATCTGTCCTGTTATCCTTGGATCTCCAAGACTATTCAGGTTGCCGAGGCGCAGTTCTGGTGGTCCACTCTGGTTCCTGGTATTAAGGAGTTCGTCAAAGCCTGCACCCAGTGCAATCAAGCTAAGGCCTCTCGGCGACCTTCCTCTGGACTGCTTCGACCACTTCCTGTACCCTCTCAGCCCTGGTCCCACATATCTATGGACTTTATCACTTGTCTGCCCGTTTCTGAAGGTAACTCCGTCACCCTCACCATAGTCAATAGGTTCTCCAAAATGGTTAATCTGGTTCCTCTTCAAATGCTTCCCACTGCCAAAGAAATGGGTAGCATCCTCTCCAAAGAGGTTTTCAGACTACATGGCATTCATACAGACATTGTTTCTAACAGAGGTCCCCAATTTGTTGCCCCCTACTGGAAGGAGTTCTGTTCTCTGCAGGGGATCTCAGTCAGATTATCATCTGGTTTTCATCCTCAGACTAATGGACAGACCGAGAGGGCTAATCAGGAGGTCAAGACCAAGCTCCGTCTCTTATGTGAGTCAGATCATACCAGGTGGTCACAAAACTTACCCTGGGTTGAGCATTCAATCAACTCCTTGCCTTCTAGCACCACTCATCTCTCCCCCTTTTATGTCGTTTTCGGATTTCAGCCACCAGTGTTCACCATCCAGGAAAAGGACACCAAAGTCCCTTCAGCCCGGTAATCAGCCCTGAGGTGCCAACGTGTCTGGAGAAGAGCGAGGAGAACCATGTTGCAGGATGTCTGAAGTTCAGTCTCAGGCTGCCATTTGCCATCTACCAGCTCCAAAATACCAAGTTGGACAAGTGGTATGACTCTAAACTCAGGACCTGCCACTAAGGGTGGAGAGCAGAAAGTTGGCACCTCACTTTATCTTCCATTTCCTAATATCCAAGGTGGTGAACCCGGTGGCTGTCCACCTCCAGCTCTCTAGGACATGATTTGTTTGTTTGTGCAGCAGTTGCGCTAAAGTTCTTTTCAGGCTTTCCCCAAACATCCCTGATGATGTTGTCTTGTAGCCACCTCCACTTTCTCCCTGTCCTTGTTTCTTTTTCTTTCTCTGATCTTTTCCCTCAGTTCTCAGGTCTTTCTGCTCAGCTCTCAGTTCTTCTTTCCTTCCTGACCTGAAGGCCCCCTTTTGTCCCTTTAGCAAAGGTTTTATGTCAGGTTTTGTCCAGGGCTTGAAACACCTGTCTTTTATGAGGGGCACTGTAGAGTTAACACAGAAGTTAATATAGTCCATGATGCATTCTGTTATTCCATTGATCTCTTTCCCACGATGATTGCATAGTTCATCCAATGCTGTGAAGTCTCTCAGGGCTTCTTAGGCCTCCTCAGACAGGCTGGAGGTCAACCAGGTGATGTTCTGAGCCCCCTAAAGGAGGGAGGGACGATGAACTGTATACCTCTTTGCAATTTACATACAGCAAGTCTACTGTGCAAGATAAAATACAGATTGAAGGTGGTGAGGGTGGAGGATAGGGATGTGCCTAAAGTGCCCTAAGATTAGAAAAAGAGCTTTGGGGTGTTCTGTTTGTAATTTGCTGCTCATGAAATTAGCTCTGGCCCGGTCTCTGTTAGCATGAATAAGCTGCCCTCTCTGTAGATACACTTATGTCAGGTTTGCGCTGTTGATTCCTCCATTTTGGTTGTGAGGAATTTTACATTTCCCATGGTGGTGGAAGTAAAGGTGGGTCTGCAGCTATGCGGGCTTCTTTCAGCCTGTTTCCCTCACCTCACTAGGTATCGCGAGCCGTTTGCTCACGGAAGCAGCAGGGCTGTTTGCGGAGGCTAGCTGCTGATCCCAATTGCGTTTTGAATAGTCTTATTACTGAGAAGTGCTATATCAACAAACACCATGAAGCATGTGCTATGCAGGTCTGCTGTGGTGAAGAGAGAGCTGAGTCAAAAGGTGAAGCTCTCCATTTACTGGTCAATCTACGTTCCCACCCTCATCTACGGTCATAAGATTTGGGTTGTGACTGAAAGAATGAGATTGCAGATACAAGTGGCCAAAATGAATTTTCTCCTTAGAGTGTCTGGGATCTCACTTAGAGATAGAGTGAGAAGCTCAGTCATCCAGGGAGGACTAAGGATGGAGCCACTGCTTCTCCACATCAAGAGGAGCCAGTTGAGGTGGCTTGGGCATCTGGTTAGGATGCCTCCTGGACACCTCCCTGGGGAAGTATTCAGGGCACGTCCCACTGTAAGGAGACCCAGAGAAATACCCAGGACACACAGGAGGGACTATATTTCTTGGCTGGCCTGGGAACGCCTTGGGGTTCCTCCAGAGGAACTAGCCCAAATGGTTGGGGAAAGGGAAGTCTGGGCCTCCCTACCAAGGCTTCCACTCCTGCGGCCCAACCCTGGATAAGCGGAAGATGGATGGATGGATGGATGGATGGATGGATGGATGGATGGATGGATGGATGGATGGATGGATGGATTCATTGCCTAAGAAATAGCCACATGCTGTCCCCCGGACTCTGAACACAAATGGTATATAAATGAGGAGCAAAATTAGCCACAACATGGTTGTGTTATGCCATTATGACGTGACAAACTGCAACTCAGCATGCAACACAGTTGGGACTACGACGTCACCATGGAGGTGTTGACTGCCCACAGATCAAATTACACCCCAAGTATACAACCTCAATGAACCAGCATGCTTGTTCTTCTTTTATGCAGCCCCACTGTGTTGAGAAGACGTTCAGCTGAACTTCTGCGTGTGGTTGACACGTGGTAGGCCTGTGATCGAATTCTTGGCAGGACCAAGTTTGCTGCATCAACTTGCTTGTGTGTTGTGTACCAGAGAGCTCTAGATTCTAATTTAATGTTAATTCATATTTAATTCAACTGGAAGAATTTACATCTCTCAATGAACAAACAAGATGTGTTCATTTTGTTTCGGCCAAAAGACACCATCGGACCAACCGAGGAGCAACAGCTGCTTGATGAACCGAATTGAGACGTCCACAGCCGCTCCCGAAAGCCGACATGCTCTGTCGCTCAGTAATGCAGCCAACATCGCCCCTCATCTCCCCGCCAACCGTGGCGGAGATCCAAAGACGCTGAGCTCCATCCATCTATTTTCTGACCCGCTAATCCCTCATGGGGTTGCGGGCGTTGCTGGTGCCTATCTCCAGCGTTCACTGGGCAAGAGGCAGGGGTACACCCTGGACAGGTCGCCAGTCTGTCGCAGAGACGCTGAGCTGTGCACCACAATCTCCTTTTTTGGGGAGCAACAATATATAAAGAGATCTCTCTTTCCTTTATACACCGATACGGTGACATATTTTGCCTGGGCAGAACATATTAGGAACAGGTTATTGCTTAAGTACTCCAGAGGGAGATTGTTTGAACTGTGCTGAATATTTACAATGTGTGATTACGTTATGATTAGTGACTTGTGCTGTGTTTGATTTGTTTTGTGAGAAACATGCCGCCCCGATCGACTGAGTTTAGAAGTCTTTTCCACACTTCCCTTTTCTCTGTTTTCCTGCTTTGCCTTTTTCAAGCTTCTCGCGTCTAACAAGGGGTTAGAGACCCCTCTTCTGGGCTAAATAAAGTTAATAACTGTTAATTAATAAGCCAATTGTTAGTGCTAATAATTAAAGGCTCATATCCCTTGATCACAACCATTTGAAATAATTTTCGTTGTAGCTATCCTTTGATTTTGAATGATATATTAAAAATTATAAATGCCAATGATAGTTATTAATAATATTCATAATCAAACAGGTATAATTGCACAACAGTATATTCAAAGTTGTGAGTAGAAAGGAGACAAAGACATGGATACACACACTACTAGAAGTAAATACGAGATAAAAGGTGAAAACTCTATAAAGATATGGGGTCCACTGCCACACAGCAACCAGCTCTTGTGGCTTTGTTAAAAAAGGAGACATCTAAGAAAAAGAGTCATAAACAGCAAAAGAAACTAGGTTTTTTGAGACAATGCTTTATTTTCCTACAAGTTTCACTTATGACCTAACCAAACTTATCAGCAGCATCAATGTTTTAGATATTTGTGTTGAAATTATATAGTTACAGCTTGCAACATATGCTGCTGTTTTCTCAGTTTTGCTATTATAAAGTTGGTCCATTAGAGAAGAACCATTATGTTTATTGATTTGCTTGTTTCCTCCTGCTTTGAAAAAACAATGCCGAAATAGATTATTTGTTTATGTATATGGTTCTTGAAAAGCAGCTTTGGTAGATAAGAACAAACAGTGATTTAAGGTGAACATGTTACAGTAATATATGAAAGTAGATGATTTAGACATCCAGCACTAAGCAAAACTGCATATAAACAACAACTTCAATTAAACCTGTGATTTCTCTTTGCACTGAGTTTCCATTTTGAGTGGAATTTGTCCTCACTATCAAGTCACCTGTCTGAATAGCGACAATGAAAAGTTAAAGCTTTATTTGGGTCAAGCCAGCAGCTCATTTCTGATCACCAAGACAGAAAATCAAGCCATTTTTAACCCCTGCTATGTCCACTTTAAAAGTTAATTAACAGAGGTGGCGGGATCAGCAGCGATTGATTGCTCTCTGAAGGAGCAGATTTGTTCTCCTAAACTCAACCCCTTTGTCTTTTCATAACAAATAGTCATACCTCACATTGTACATTTGAGTAAATTCAAGTTCAAATTCCTCTTCTTTATTATGGGATCAACTTACAATCTCCTTCTTGTCAAGTTTTATGACAAGCATTTGATTTTGAGGGCTTGATAATGTTTTTGAAGTAACATAAAATGCAATCCACTTAAATGGTTCATATCCAAATTCATTCTCCTCGGTATCCTTACAGACAGTAGACTGTAACATGGGCTAAATTGTAAACAAAACTAATGATCGATCTTTGTAAGTATGTAAGCATTAATTAAGCTAAGTAAGCTAATCAAATACAAAAGCATCATTTTTTGTTCTTAGTTATTGTTACATATTACACAACAATTTTACGGAGAATCTGGAGTTTCAAAAACGTGAGTGTGATAACACAAAACCTGACCCACCTGTCAAGCCCACCCATACTGTCACCGGTATGTGCAGAACCATAACCATTTTTATCACACTTTAAAAGTAGGTCACAAATGTAAAGCAGTTTAAACACACAAGATGCCACTTATCTATCAAACATTGCTGACTCTCACATGGGGCTTTCCCCAGAGCTGCATATATGTGTGGCTCATTATAAATGTACATTTTCTCAGCTGTTTTTTTTTTTTCTGAATGCCTATAATTATAGTGGCATAAAAGGGGAAACTGACAGCTCTAGAAGCTTTGTAAAAAGTTATGTGGCAAAAGGACACAATTCAGCCCATTTACTCTTCATTTTATTGATAATATCATTTGCACAATGATGCATTTTAATGTTACATAGAGTAAATATTATGTCCAAAGACATATGCAGATGGAGTCCTGCAATGGTAAGCAACACTTTTATTTGACCAGATTCCCTTTTATGAGGTTAAAAACACATGTGGCACTGTTGTGGCTCAATTGGCTAAATTTTGCCAAAATCGCAGGTCCGCCTGGCAAACAACCCATGGAAACATTTGTGGAACCATTATGCTTCAGCCAGTCCAGATCCAGTGATTCAGTCCAGATCTGCTGATGTTACAGTCAAGATATGGATCCATAGAGTTTAAGACTGCTACTATATTTTTTAAAAGGGTTTGTTTTGAAAACAATTTAGGTGAGGATAAATAATTTAGATTTTTGTCTTTGTTTAATAACCTATAAATCAGACATAGTGACATTTTCAATAATGGTTTCACTGAAGAAAATTATCTAGTGCCTTACCTTCACACAGATACCAAAAGTTAGCATTAGGACTTTATAGCTATGGAGCTGTACTTGATTTTTATCAGGTATATAATTTCACATGGAAATTGCTCTTACCTAAACCTCTCTGGGCTTGAGGGGTTTTAAGAAAAAACACTTCCAATAACCTGGAGAAGTAATTTTTTCTGAGCATAAGCAGAGATACATGCTCTACATTTGCAGCTCATTTACATTAAAACAATATTGAGCAAAATTATGTGACATCAAATATTATCGTTAAGAGTAATATTTCGCAACTTGTGGTTCTTAACTCTCAAAGAAGGAGAGCTGGTGGTGGACTTTCGCAGACTCTTCTAAGTACCTGGGTGTTCACCTGAACAATAAACTGGACAAGGATTATAATACTGATGCTCTTTACAAAAAGGGTCAGACCAGACTCTACTTCCTGAGGAGGCTGAGGTCTTTTAGTGGGCTGGGGGGCGCTCCTGAAGACCTTGTTTGACTCTGTGGTCACATCACACATATTCTATGGTCTGGTCTGTTGCAGCAGCACACTGCAAAAACGGAACTAAAAATAAGTAAAATGCTCTTAAAATGTAAATTTGTTTTCCTTGATTTGAGCAGGTAAATAAGATGATCTGCCAATAGAATAAGATTTTTGCACTTAAAATTGGAACAATTCATCTCCATCATCTTATTTCAAGGGTACGATGTCTAATTATGTTAATTTAGGGGTCAAAAAGAAAGAAAGAAAAAAAAAAGAATTAACTGTTTTCTAACACTTCACACATTCTAATCAAAAAGGGGGCACATTGATTATTAAAGACATTGTGGCATTAGGTAAGTTAATTCAATCTAAGAGTGAAGTTTACTTTGGTTTCATACTAGAAAACTGGAAAAGCTGTTCCTGCCTAACAGCAAGTGAGAATGCTATTTTGCAGAATGATTTGAGCAGAAAATGCAGAAAGGACAACAGCTGAAGGATTAGAAGAATGTTATGAAAAAGCTGAACTAGTTGAAGATAGTTGCAGGATATTTGAACATATTAAAATTTAAAAGTTAGCATAACCCTGTATGATGGCTGCATGTGCAACCACACAATAAATGGTCTGATAATTATTTCATTTAAATAAATCTCTTATATATTTACTTCAGAGGATCTCCTAAATGGCACTGAGGCCTAGTTGGACTCTTCCACTTGGTTTAGAAGGGGTGTAAGAAGAGTTTATGTTTTTCTATTTGGTTTTGTTTTCTGTTATTCAATTTGGGAAGTTTAACTATTTAAGTCCTCTTCCTCATAGGTTGCCGATTTAGTGCTGTACTGATTAGTTTGCTCCTTTGTTGTAGTTTTGTTTAGGTAAATGTAATTACATGTTCCCCTCTTTTGTCAAAATGGTCTGACCAACCAGTATATATGGTTCCCTTGTGTGTCCATTTGGGAGGACTGTTCTTGTGTCAGGTTTGGGTTATGTTGATTTTTCTTTTTCCTTATGGGCCCAGTTTTATGTTAGAAGTTTGAATTCTTTTTGGTAAATAAATTTACAATTTTTTCATCAAAGATAAAAAAAAAAGAAGAAGAAAATTTATGGGTCAAAATACTCATTCCATTGGCAGATAATCTGATTTACCTGCTCAAATCAAGGACAAACACATACATTTTAAGAAGATTTTACTTATTTGTGATCCGTTCTTGCAGTGCAGCTTATCTGTAGCTGAGAGGAAACAGCTATGGAAACCTATTAGGAGGGCCAGCTCTGTCCCAGGATGCCCCCTGAACCTAGTGCAGGTGGTGGGAGACAAAAAGACTGTAAGAAAAATCACATCACTTTGATGGACAATGTCTTCCACCCCATGCTGCTGAGCTCTTTTAGTGACAGACTGTTGCATCCCAGATGCTCTAAGAAGCGCTTCTGTAGGTAATTTCTCCAAGATGCAGTCAGACTTTATAATCTCGGCTGCTCACAACAGATTCAATAACTTTTTACATCATGCTAATGGTCACGGGTTCGATCTGATCATTAACTGTTTACACTGTTCACCAGCTGCTAAGGTAACTTGCACATGCCTTAGATACTTCGGGAGACTGCTGCACTATCATGCACATTGCATATTGTGATATTGTGTGTAAATAGTCTGGAGTCTATTACAATATTTACATTTTTTTCCACTGAGCAATATTTACTCTGGTATCATCTACTCTTGCTGAGTCTTAAGAGCTAATTTTAGATTAGACTAGTTTGTTCTTTCTTTTTCTTCTTGTTCATTGCTAATAATTGTGTTTAACTGCTTGCCACTGTCACAACCAAATTTCCCCACTGTGGGACAATGAAGGAATTCTCATCGTATACATGTACGGTACATGTACCCATACCGGAAAAGGTGTTGTTGTACTGTCTCAAGATAAACAAACATGGGTCTGTTAACATAAGAAAAGATAATTTATTTGGTTTAGAGAATATAATCTCATCAGTGGCTCTAACATAGGCTCTCTCAGCAACCTGTTTGATCAACTCAATTGTCTTGTTTTTTTTTATTTCAAGCTACTCAGTAAGTTTAAGACTACTACTACAGTTTAATCTAAAATAAAAAAAAAATGCAATTCTATGTACACAAGTCTTGGTCCGTCTTTACCAAAATGCTCAAAATGCAACAGCTCACCATCTGATAGGAAATAAAAAGCATATCCCATATCTGGTCTCACTACATTGGCTTCCTGTACATTTAATGATGCATTTTGAAATTTTGTTAGCTTTTAAGAGTGTAAATGGTACAGCATCACATTATTTGTCAGAACCTTTAAACCAAAACACTCCAGCTAAAACTCCAGCAGTTGTTTAAGATTCCCAAACCCCAAGCCTTCCTTTGACAGCTGGAGCTGCTAAAACTATCAATCATTTTAATATCCCTGCTTAGAGCCGTTTTTGCTTTCTCTCAGTTCACATTGTAGTTGAACAAGACATGTTGATTTTTGTTGTGTTAGTTTACTAATTTTGCTTCATTACTGATTTGTGTTGCTTTTATCATTGATTTATAATTTACTCGCTATAAAGCTCTTTGGTCAAAGGAAAACTGTTTTTAAATGTGTTTACATTTCAGAGACTGATTGATTGATTCCAGAGCTTTCAAAGTAACTGCAGTGTTTGTAATTTGCAAACAAAAGTCCATCATAAGTCATTCAATATTCTCTGGCTCATATACGGTGGAAAGACATAAACTTTAATACCACCTCAAACAGTGAAAACACATCTGATTACTAAATTATAGATATTAAATCCTAGAAAGGGTAATTTCAATTTAAATCAAATCAATGACTAAAATATCTAATCATGTGTAATTAAAATCTTGTTGGCTTTTAGTTTATTTAATTTAATTAGCACATTAAATGCCCCCTTAACAAACACACTGAAAGGGAACAAAACTGAGGGGGACAAATCTATTTAATTCAATTAAAAACTACCTTATTAATCCCAAAGGGAAATGAAATGCTGGTTGAACAAACCACTCGTGCTTTCTTCAATGAGTTGTTGTAGATGGTGATGGCTACAGGCAGCAAAGATCTCCTATAGTGTTGTGTCTTACAGTGGGTCTGCAGAAGTGTCTAACTGAAGACACCCTGTTGTTCTACAACAGTTTGATGAAGAGGATGATCAGGGTTGTCCATAATGTTATTAATTTTGTGAAGAATCCTTTTTTATGCAATCATCCTCAGAGGGTCTAGAAGGGTCTTCAGAACAGAACCTGCCTTCTTTATGAGCTTGTTGAGCTTCTTTAGGTCAATTGTTCTGATGCAGCTACCCCAACAGATTATGGGAGAGGAGATCACATTCTCTACAAGACTTATAGATGATATCCAGCACAGACATTGGGAGGGGGGGGGGGGGGGGGCTGCCCATAGGGTCAGCCATGCCTGCCCAGGCATGGCTGACCCATAGGGCAGGCACCCCCCCCCCCCCCCCTCCCAATGTCTGTGCTGGATATCAGCACAATGTCTGTGCTGGATATCATTGAACCCAGCCATGCCTGGGTTCAATTATTTTACCTCGGACTGGCTGACTTTCCATTATTCCTATCTCGATTTGTCAATCAACAAATGAATGAAGGCAGTATGCCGGCCAGCTTGAAATAGAGGGGGGCTGGTCAGTGAGTCGTCCATTAGTAGTCTACAGAGATGGTGATGGTTACAGTCACTAGTGCGGCATGGATATTCAGACTTATTTACAAAAACAATTACAAGAAGTGTCAACTGCGCAAACGAGAGCGGACAGGAAGCAACACCATTCATTTCTGTTGGAAGCGTAACCACTGAAGTCAACACAGGAGTAAGCATTCATGTTAGGAGGGTTAGCTAGGACAGCTAGGGAGCACAAGGAACAGAACCAAGCAGTGTAACTCAGCCAAATTGAAGAAACTTGGGTTACTTGCAGGCAGAATGGAATGCTGCTTTGTTCTGATCCTTGTGCTCCTTAGCAGCTTCCGTTACCTCTCCTAGTATGAATGTTTACTTCAGTGTTCAGCCTAACATAAGTGCTTTTGAGTTCTTCTTTTTCTACTTATGTTTTAACGGCAGTTGGCAACCATCTAAGAGCATTACTGCCAACCATTGGTCAAGAGTGAGATCAGAGAGCAATATTCTATTTCTTAACTCCAATTGCATGAGGTATATAACAAGTGATTCCTGGCTATGAATGACATAATAATTATTTTACTGATGAATTCCTTCTTTTCTTAATTCTTCCTCCAGTGGTATCTTTTCTTCATTATATTTGCTACAGTTAAACAAGACATATAAAATTGTTTCTTCCACATGACATTCATCACATAAACCTGTTTCATGTTTCCCAAATAAATTTAATGTACTATATATTACATTATCAACTAAACACAATAAGAATCTTCCCTATGGTTCTGCTCTCCATCTAATCTGCCATAGTTCCATAATTTTAACCCATATCAGACTTTTGAGTTAATTGAATGGTCAGCACCACACTCAGAGTTGCAAGATCTGACAGCACTTTAAATTGTCTTGTTACTGAAAAGTGCTTTATGAATAAACTTGCCTTGCCTTTACTGATAGTTTCCCGCCCAAACACAACATAAAACCACCCCAACTAAAAAAAATAATAAAAAATTCTCAACCTCTCTTGAATTCATGTTAAAGACATGTTACATATAAGGGCTTCTCACAAAATGTGCAATCAGGCAACAAAATAACACGCCCACAAGGTCAATTGGATAAACCACTTGTCCTTCATCTTTACCAAAATCAAAACCACTGTTTCCACTAACAAAAGCCTTCAAAGCCGTTCTTTTGGTGTTCTTTTAAATAATTAATGTTTGTTAGATTGGACAACACTGACGCAGCATCAATGTTACCGGATGACCAGATTTCTCTAATGAAAACCAGGGATGTCACTGATTTTGTTAAGCGGGCGGGTGCAGAGCCTCTGTCAGGGGATTGGTTTGTTTTGCCCGATCAGCAACACCAACGATGCAGGGAAAGCGCATTTGGATCCGCTCTTGTACTACGTTTGTACAGGGACAGGACCACGTACATACCTCTTGCTACGTTAAACATTTTTACTGCATCATGATACACTGAAATCGGGGACATTTCTGAGGACAGCTTTTGCCGGGGACAGGTCATCCAAAATGGGAATTTGGGGACATCTGGTCACTGCTTGCTTCCTCGCCACGAGCCGCCATTGTTGTCTGAATCCAAACAGTTGCTTCTTTGATACGTCACATCTACGAATATCCCACCCGGTGATCCTGACTGGCTTGTCCATCTTATGTGGTATTGAAATCCCTGCCAATGGCAGTGATTCCAGATGGATGTGTGGAGCCGTGTGGAGCTCAGCGGAACTGCCACTGTTGCCAGGTCCACTTATTATAAGCGACTTTGGGGTTCTTTTTTTTCTAAAGTCGTAAATTCTCTGATCAACGGTTTGCGTTTTTTTTTCTGCTTGTTTCTCAAAGTGAAGTCGCTTATTTGGGCTCTAAAATAACTCAGTAACAAAGAAGACTTACTTGCATTTGCAGAGCTACAGACACCGTAAGCATAACCAGCTAAAATATTCCTCTGCCTCTCTGCATTCACACACTCCTACACATAGGCAAAATATGCTAGATGCCTCGTTACATTCTAGAGCACATCCTGCGTCGCCGCCGTATTGGCTGGGTCTTTTCTGGTCTGGGCTGACATTGAAGCAGATTATGCAGTGCAGATCACCATTTTGAGCAGAGATTGGTTCTGAATATGAATTTTTACACGCTGATATCATTGCAGAAACCCAACTCATAAACCATACTTTAATGCTTATTAATTTGTTGTCACTGTATTTGACAAACTAAGGCTGAATCACATTGCCAAATTAAGTACAATGGAGTTACAGACTGTCAGCACAGGCAAGAAGCTGTGCAAAACAGTTCTCTTTCAAGAGTATTAAGCTCCTACCCCAGTTGCAAGTGCGAGACACAAATGATCTGGAAATTTTAAGCCCTTTTCTAGGCTTTAAAACTGTGTTTATGCATGTGAATATGCACAGCATGCACAATATATGAAGAAATTATTGTTGTTGGTGTCTACAGAAGGCTCATGATTAAATGTGTATGTTAGAGAATCAAAAAATATTAGATAAAAAGAACAATAAAGCTTGCATCTTTCTCAATGTAAATTTAACAAATTTAACTGTATTAATTTATACATTAATACATGATACTGTGTCTTTCTTTGTTTAAGAGGAAAAAAAGTATTTCAGCATGAAAGCATGTATTCATTTACACATTGTGTAAACATTGAAGAGTTATGATTAATGATTCAGCTTCCTTGGCACAACTAAATGTATTCAGGGCACGTGTGAGACCCGCCAAAATTCCCAGATGCGTCTAAGCATACTACGTTTCTGCTCCAACTCCCATTACTCAAATTAAGGGCAAATGCACTCATTTCAAAAAATTTTACTTACTTTTTGTTCCCTTTTTACAGTTAGCTGATGACTTCGCATGCAGTGATAACAGCGGATGATGGAAGATAGACTGTTGGCAAAAAAACACTTGTGCTATCAATATCAGCTATCAATATCCTGGCTGCAGAGGTGAAATTTCACAGTGACCTGTCTTGAATGACATCTCTTGTTCACCAGCCACACCAATCAACCACCTTTGCTATTGTCATTCTTCTTTAAATCTCTCTGTTCATATTACTAGAAACAATGGCAGAGCGATGCTGGAGTTGGCGATACGATCCTGCATTCATGGGTTAGTGAAACCCCTAAAGCTGTATTACTGATTTTGTGGCAGGGTCCTTTTTAAGGCTTGGGTTTCCCCCAACTTGTTTCCCAAAAATCTCATTGTCATGATTCAGTTTGGTCTGGCTTTTTTCCTGTTATGTTTCAGTGCCTCCTCTCACTCAGCTTACCCTTCACTCCCTCAGCAATCTGTCACACCTGTTGGACACTAATTAGTCAGAACTCACTCCACCTGCCAGCCTCCCTACAAAAGCCTCCCTCAGTCTTCTCATCCCTGCAGGTTCGTCATCAGTCTTCACTCACTTCACGTCTGTCAGCCTGGTTTGCCCCTGCTTGCTGTTGGAATCCTGCCACATCTGTGCTTCAGCTGCTGGATTTTCCTGCCACCTCTCTGCTCCAAGTAAGGCCTTTTTAGCTGCTGTATTTACCTGCCACTTCTCTGCTTCTAGTGAGGCCTCTGTTTGCTGCTGGATTCTCCTGCCTCCCCTGTGCCTTGAGCAGGCCTCTGCTGGCTGCTGGATTATCCTGTTTCCTCTGTTGGCTGCTGGATTATCCTGCTTCCTCTGAGCTTCAAACCTCTGCTAGCTGTTGGGTTATCCTGCCTTCATCTGTGCCTCAAGTAAAGCCTCTGCCAGTTGCTGTTTTTTCTGTCTCCTCTGGGCCTCAAGTCAAGCCACTGTTAGCTGCTGGGTTTTCGGCCTCCTCTGTACTCCAGCAGTCCTGCTCTCAAGAACTCTCTCCAGTCCTCTTACTCCAGCACCCATCCACAACCTCCTGCCCCTGTTCAGTTGAGACTCTGGTTACTCACTCCACTACTCATCCTCTTTTGAATAAATCTTTTAAACCTAGCTCAGTGTGTTGTTGAATTTGGGCTCATCAGATAAATCGTGACACTCGTGCCCATAATAATCAAAGAAAAAGATGGCCTAGATTTCCTTTTGTCTTCCCTATTTGCTCCTACTCTATCGCCAGTGCCTTCTTTTCAACTCATCTGGGATTTGGGGACATAGTTGAAGTATTCTTTCAGCTTGTGAGATGTAATTCAGTTGCTCACGATTGTACAACATCAACAGATTGCAATAGCTATGCATAAAACTAAAAAATGAATTTTTTTTATTTTTTTTTTACATTTTATTATTATTTTTTTATTTTAAACTGTTAAACTGGCAAAAAAATTTAATTTTAAAAAAAGATCAGGCCTAAATCCTTTTAGAGAGATAATATACAACGCAAAATTATTTGTCCATTTAGATGAGGTCCAGTGTGTAAACTGGGTGAAACTTTAGGAGGCCTTTCTCAGACTGATACACACATAATGAGCTTCAGCATGTACATGTATATGCTGCATATACATGTACCATCTTTCCAAGGAAGCATTTAGGTTAGATTATCTGGTTCATAGGCTCCTTCCGAATACCCTTAATAATAGCTTCTAGCTCTTCCTCCTAGCTCCTGTTCCTTGACCTATCATGGGTAGGAAAGGAGCTTCGGACTGCTGTGCCGATTTTAGACAGCCTTTAACTCTGACATTATGTGATGGAAACACATTGATGATGCGAGTCAAATCAGGGCCTACAGCCTTTCCAAAATGAACTACAAAGTGTGCACTCTCTGTTCTCTGGACATTTTTATAACTTTCTGTGAGGTGGGCTGTGCTTATTCGTCATGTCACATAAAAGATTGTGGGATATCTTATAGCTCCTTAGGACTTGTAAGGAACATCACAAGGTTCCTATGTTAAATTACCAGCGGGTAAAAGCATAGAGGCTTCTGTTCCTACCTCCTTCCTTACTGACTGCATTATTCGGACTGCACTAATATTGTAGACCGCTGACACACTTCCGCCTTGGCTAAAGAGTCCTTACCCAATAGAAATATTCGGATGGAACCAATTTAACTCCTCCCAATAGTACACCATCGGTGAGTTGCTTTGTGCTCTAGAAAGCTGTAATTTTTCAACAGGAAAAACCAGAAGGGGCCTTTTCCAAATGTTTCCCACATAGAGAAGTATGAAATTGCCCAAAGTACTAAAGCATTCAGAGTTAATTTTATTTGAACAAAGGGGGAGAACCGAACTTCATAAAAACACTTGACATGATGCAATTCAGCAAATAATATTTTCCCTGGAGCTGCCAAACTCAGAGATCCCATCGCCACAGTTTTAGAGTCCAGTGGATGCATGCCTTAAACCACTGGATCTGAATCCTTTTATGGCACCTAGTGATGTAAGACTTGGAAGCAGAAACACATAGACAAACAGCAACAAGATATACTGTACATATACATTGGCCCAGCTTTACTTATTAAGCTAAAATTTTAAAAATTGGCCAATATTCGTCAATAGCAATTTTTATGCTGTTGCGTATTGTGCATCCCTTTATGTGAATATTGTGTTGTGGCTTAGTTTTGTCATTCCCAGTCATTTCCACTTTGTTTTCACACCACTAACACCTTAGTCTGGAATATTTTGTATCACAGACATCATGACTGGAGCTATTGCTTCATGGTAATGGTATGGTACCACCCTGGACTTTGCTGAGCACCTGAGAGTGACCCCGTCTTTCATAAAGTTTAAAGATGCAGTCTACATGTCTAAGTGCTGGATTTTTCACACATGCTATCACAAAAATTATTAGAACAACTGAATACAGTGATTTGGAAGGATGATCAAATGCTTTTGACAGCCTCCAAATTTTGGATTTTACCACTATGTCAATGAGAAGTCTTTTAATCCACTTGCATCTAAAACTGAATATGCCAGTTAAGTAAAACCTCAAAACCATTTAAAAGATTTGTATAAATGTTCACAGCATTTGCATTTGGGGAAAATTCCATCCATCCATCCATTTTCTGACCAGCTTAATCCCTCATGGGGTCGCGGGGGTTGCTGGTTCCTATCTCCAGCGTTCAAGGGGCAAGAGGCGGGGTACACCCTGGACAAGTCGCCAGTCTGTCGCAGAGCAACACAGAGATAAACAACCATTCACACACACACACACACTCACACCTAAGGACAATTTTGAGAGACCAATTAACAGTCATGTTTGGGGAAAATTGAATTAGTAAAATCTAAAGCCTGAGAACATTTCTACATAAAGTGGCCCACACATGTTTGAATTTAAACCGTTATGAAAGAAATCTGGAAAGACTTTAAAACTGGTTCCAACCTGGACCTCCCAACCAACCGTTTTTACATGTCAAAGTATCATCTGTGGATAACTTAAAAACACAGTGTGGATTAATAATGGGAAGCAATGTTAGAGTAGAGAATGTGATAATGCTCTTACCAGTGCTATCATCATAAACCACAGTGACTGTTTTCCATTTGAAGAAGTGGACTAGATCCAGAATGGCCCGACTGAGGGAGGAGAAGTCCGGATACAGGCTCACATAGAAGACATCTCGGTTGTCTGATACTTGGTGCTTCCACTTGGTCTGAATGTGCGGGACACCCAGAGCATTGCAAATGGACTGGACTGCATTGGCAGAGGAACTATGAGAGGGACCAAAGATGGCTGCCACACCGAGGGAAAGCTGGTCACAAGCTAAAAGAAGGAAACAGACTAATTAGGTGTTTGATTCTGAGCTTTTTTCTTATGTCAAACTTTCTAGTCATGAGATTTTCAGTTAATCAAGCAGTCAAAGACTATTTAAGAGATCTTAAAAAATGAGGTAGACCAGTCTCTCAGTCCAACTGTAAATTCATAAATAAGAAAGTCAGATTTCCTGAAAAAAATATACAAAAATGAGGGGGAACATAAAATATTTGTATCTGTACTATGTATGTATCTTATATAATGTCCATTAGACATGATTCTGCTGCTATGGTTAAATTATTACAAAAATAAAAAACTGAGAAATTTCTAGTGTGAGATTGGATTCGAATTGCCTTCTATTACTTCCAGCTGTCTTGTTCAGAAGAAAGAAGATTGGCTATTGGGAAGGTTATGGAGTAAATAACATAGCAACTTACTGTTATTAAGGCAATAGAATTTATAAAGCAAAGTAAAATATTAAAAGTCGAGAGCAGTATGCCTATTAGGCATTGCTGACTAGCTAAATATTGCTATACTATGATTAGCCAGCTAACATTAGCATAGTGTTCATGGTCATAAAGAGCAGAATGTCAACAAGTAATAATGTTCTGTGCAGTAACCAGGCTTATCTGACGGAGAAGCAGCATTTAGTTCCTTCCAGTAAACTGTAAACGTATGGAAAGCCTGAGTTCCCTTAAATCAAGATCAAAAACACATTTGTTTAGAATTGCCTACAACTGTTCTTGTTAAACTGTTTTACTGAAACATCATTAGTTCAACTTTGTAGTCCAACTGTTTTTAATGTTTGCTTTTAGTTTCTATTTTTACACATTCTATTCCCTACTTGCTTTTATTCTGCCCCCCTATATTTTAATCATGTAAAGCACTTTGCATTGTCTCTGTACTGAAATGTGCTTGTCATGGTGCAGCCTTGCCTGCTGCACCATGGACATTTCATGGCACTCTCCACCTTCCATACAGCTCCTGATTCCATGCTCAGTAATCATCTACACCTGTCAGTCACTAATCAGCCAGTACTCAGCACACCTGTCAGCCTCCCTATTTAAGCTCCCTGCATTCAGTCCTCCCCTGTCGGTTCGTTCTGTTGGTTTCTGTTTACTCTTGTTGATTTTACTCTTCGCTGCTCACCTCATCTAGTTCTCATCCAGCCTGAGTTCTCCGCCTGTCTACTGTGATTCTGGTCCTGCTCTCACTCCAGTCGTGCAAGTATTCATCCAGTCGTGCTGCTGATCAAGCCTGGTTCCCAAGTCTCCATTCTGTTGTGCTGCTGGTCCAGCTGTCTTCATGCTCCGGCTCCGTCCTGCTCGCCAGCTCCAGCCATTTACAGCTCCAGCCTGGTCTGAACTCTGGTCATCTTCCTCCACAATTCATCATCTTCAATAAACTCTCTTTTTAACTGTACTCTCTGTGTGGTTACGTTCGGGTTCATCTAAAAACATGACAGTGCTATACAAATAAATTTGCCTTGCCTTATCTAAATGCTTTTAAGAAATTCCCCCAGTCTTTACTTCATATTTTGCTTCAGTCTTTCACCACCCTGTACGTGTGTTAAAATATATTTTTAAATGGCGGGCTAGTACCATTATCTAAATATTGATCGCTGAAGTATAACTTAAGTTTTGTCAAAATATCTTTTGCTGGAAAAAACTTCTTTGACATGCAATGTCATGATTACATAAAACAGTAGAGTGTTTTACGCTCAGCTATATTATAATCAACAATAAATTACAATCATGAACAACATATCTGAAATAATCAATTTATAATTTTAGTAGAAGTAATGTAATAATTGTTTTTTTGTTTTAAATAGAAATAAAGAAAACAGATCATAAATTTGTATTTAAAATTTCTGTATTAATTAGCGATTTCATGAGAATCTCTCATAATGCCATGCAAACTCATAAGAGTATTAAATAACCTTGAATTTATTTCCATGACATGAAGTTAAAAGTGTTCCCAGAGACCAAATTGACTGTAGTTGGGTGGAGACCTAAACAACTATATTTTTTTAATTAGCTTTACTTTAGATTTTAATTACCATATGTCTTGAAAATTTGTTATTTTAATAAGGGACTTGTGTAACTCACTTAGGATATAATAGGCTTCAAGTGAGGAAAGAGTTAAAATGTCCGTCTTACGCAGATGCAAAACTGACTGATCATAGTATGGCACTAATAGGTATTTTATTGATGGGCAGATAATGAGTAATTACCACAACTAATCAGTTTTCTGTTTTAATATGAACAGAGCTCAGCCATGTCATACTGCCTGACTATAATGCTTAATCTCGAACTGTAAAGCTTTTAAACCACAAACACATACCTTTCCTGGAGGCTTCAAAGCTGTCAAATATGTTTATCCTTTGGATGTCATAGGTGAGAGTAGTGTTTGGCAGTAAGGTTCTGTTCCTGTTGATTGTGTTTAAAGCAAATTTGAAGGCTAGTTCCTCAGCACCAGAAGGACCACTTTCAATGGACTCAAATATCCCTCCTGTGAAAGAAAAGGACACAGAATTAGAGATTGCAGAAAATTTTATGAAAAAGATAAAATCATAACTACAGCTATTAAATATGCAACGAAAACTGGCGAAACACTTCAATTGGAGTAAATAACACAGTGAACCAGTTAAAATCTTTCATAATCCATTTATTGTGACAAAAGGACTCATGAAACA
The DNA here is from genome assembly GCF_011125445.2 of Fundulus heteroclitus. Classification (NCBI taxonomy): domain Eukaryota; kingdom Metazoa; phylum Chordata; class Actinopteri; order Cyprinodontiformes; family Fundulidae; genus Fundulus; species Fundulus heteroclitus. The sequence continues at coordinate 1,528,617 of NC_046363.1, forward strand.
AGCCTTGTCCCTTCAAGACATAAAATCCAGTAATTTTTAGTTTTACCATGCTACAATTTTTGTCTTCTGTCCATCCATTCACAAACTGTTATGGTTGGTTAAACTGTTAAGGTTGGTCACAAAAGTTAAGGTTAGCATCCATCAATCCACTGTCTAGACACTAAACATGATTATCCTTGCAATGCCATTCTTTGGTGCCCATTGGGCAAGAGGCAGAGTACTTCCTGGGTATATCACCAGTCCATCAAAGGACAACACAGATACTCCGCTCCATTTTCTACAGCAGTCCTTAAAAGAGCAATCAAGAGACATGCAGGACAGAAAACTGTAATTACACACATTCATATCTACGGGCAGTTTACACTGGCCAATTAACCTAACATACTGTACATTTGGGATGGCCCTCTGGCATGGAAAAAACACATACACGCCAAACAGACAGGCCCCAACTGAGATTTGACTGCAGATCTAAAAGTTGTGAGGCAACATTGGAAACAGCCTGAACTATAGTGCAGCTATCCTTAAATCTGAGTGAAACTAAGAGATTTGGGTGAATGAATGGAACCCTTTTGAATTTAAAATAACTTGACTTAGTACATACCCCCACTTTGATAAAGCCACTGATTTGACAACATACCAGCCTACCTCCATTATAAATTATTTGAATTTATGACAAACAGAGAATGCTATCTGAACTTAAGCTTACTAAACATCTTGAAAACGACTTCTCGTAAATCAGTGTCATTGTCTAGCTCAACCTTTAAAATCACATTTGCCCCACAAAAAACGGGGGCAAAACATCTTAAGTCTTACACTTTGCAAGAAGATCCTCAATACCAAACGTCTGACAGTTTCAAATGTGAGCTTGATAGCACACATCATCTTCTTTGTTTGTTTTTTTACTTTAGCTGTGCATGTCATGTGTTGATCCCTTTATTTTACTCCATCCATATCCCTTGTCTGCAGGATCTTTAAATAACATTTAATCACACGGAAGAAATTATTGCAAAGGATGCCAACCATACCGCCAACACAAGCCTGGTTTTAAACAATGAGATGTTATAAGAAGAAAAAATATCAGCAATGTAATGTGGTAAAAGAGAAATGTCTTCTGCTTAATATGAGCTAAGCCAGGAATCTTATCACAGATTTTAAGGGCAAATATCCAAAACCCTGTGTGTTACAGTGGAGCTAATGTAGTGCATGTACATATTGCACTATTTAAAATGAACATAATAGTTATGATACAGATCTCCAAAGTCATTATGAAGCAATTAAAACAACTGTTTCTAATACCCCTTTAACACTGTATGAAGACCCCTGCTACAGTCGCCATGACTTTAAAATCCCTTAAAATATTGCAGATTATTGCAAATCTGAAAAACCTTGTAATATAAAGGTGATCACAGTATTTTTTTAAAGAGAGGTTCAAGTCGCAATGACTTTACCACCATAATGTGTAATTTAGGGTGTCCATCACATGTCCCATATGATGGACATGCTCCCACTACCACAGCCAGAGTCCTTAAAGCTTTGATATGCAGCCATCAATAAAACAAACTGCCACAGTCTTGCCAAGATTGTTTCCTGTACGCTTCAAAGCATCCATGACTCAAAACACTATATACTACCTGTTCAGAATAAGCTTATGTCCTGTAGCAAGGTATTCTTTATACAGTACGAAAGTACTCAACTATATTTTTCTGATAGTTGCAGTTACAGCAATCTATCACTTTGCTGTTTTTGTTGGCTGGAAGATTAATGTACATGAGCAGTTCTGTGAATATTGATTACCACAAATATCATGGTCCAGCACATTTAACTATTATTAACAAACATATGCTTTGTGGGTTATTAATTTAAAATGATGCAATTTCTTAATGAGTTAAAATTATGTTAGCAAAGATGCCTGTGCAAATTCTCAGTTATCTGGGTCATCGCAAAGCTAACAAAATAATTGCCACATACCTTCAGATGTGCCATGTGGGACCCCACCATTAGAAGGTCCAGCAGTATCACAGTCACAGGGTGTCATTGGGAGTTTGAGAATCTAATGTCATAACTCATGACAACCAACTAAATATTTATTAAGGTTTTTATTGCTTAGATATCAATAAAATATAAAATGTAAATATCCTGTACTTTTACATTTGATAAAGCCCCAAACACTGTCATTTACCCATTCATGCACACATTAACACCCTGATGGTGGTGAATTACATTGTAGACATAGCTGCCAGCAAGCAATGCAGGTGAAGTATCTTGCCCAAGGACACGACAACGGACACGGTTGGAGTGGAGGATCGTACCGGCAACCCACCGGTTACAGGACGCAGTCGGTTTCAAAAAGAATTTCACCATGACAGCTATTCACAAATTAAGCTTTGTTAAAAAAAAAAAAAAAAAAAGCTTCCAAAAATGGGGACCTTCACAGCACTGGTCCTCATGGGGATACTGTACCTCTGACAAGGAACAAATGAATGTAATAGACGGAAGTCTAAAGCTGGTAAAAGGGAGGCAGAACCTCTGATCAATGTACTCTGATTGGTCAACGGATCAATCAGGTCCTTGGGGAGTCGTGGAGAGCAATACTTACAGATTGAAGTGTTTTGTTTGGGATAGCCCTATGGCCTGGTTCTGCTGGCTCAGTGTCAGTCAGAGGCAACCCAGGAGCCAAGCTTTATTTACTCTAAATACAAACACTTAACTGGAGAGCTCTGTGCAAGCCAAAATGTAATCTATACACACCACTGCAGGAGTACTGTAGGTCCCTCATGTCACAAGCGATTACTACAGAGCAGGCTGACTCTGATCAATGCTCCCTTACAGCGATTTCAGCAGTGCAACCTTTAGAAAAGCTCTTCATTCAGGAATATTTACTTTGGGTGTGTTTTTAGAGCATATAGTGAAAAGGGTTAGATTATAAAACGCCCCATTTACTGAAAAAGATGTTCAAGATGATGTGGATAAATAAATAAATAAAATTAGACAGAATGAGGGCTGATAAACTTGAAAGCATTTTGTGAGTTTGTCATTGCTTTTGGAGTACAGACCACTATGTATTTCTGTGTGGCTGACCCTTGATATCAGCACAAACCATTCAACCTAAACCGCACAGCCTTGGGCAAAAAGAAACAAAGATTTACTATGTTTTGGAACAATCAGTCAGTTCTTTTACATTTTATTTTTACATTTTTTGGGGGGTGAAATACAGAAATGAGACTAAACTACTTAGGAGAATCGTACCTGAATTGATAAAATTGCAGCGAAAACAACCTGGCCAAATTAAATGCCTAAAGTAGTTGTGCCACCCTTAGCAGCAACAACTCACATCAAGAGTTGGAAATAGCTGCCAATGAGTCTTTAATATCACCACTGAGAACTTTTGGCTCACTCTCATCTGCAGAGATGTTTTAATTCATCCATACTGGAGCGTTTTCACATATGCATGGTGTGTTTAAGGTCATACTACAGTGTCTGAATTTCCTTTAAGTCCAGATTTTGGCAAGGCCACTCCAAAACATCATATTGGGTCATTGTCCTGCTGCATTACCAAAAAGTTTAAGATCTCTTAGATCTGTTATATTCTCTTTTTTGTTACTGAATCCTCTGCTAAACAGTGTTTACTCTTTGTTCTTAGTTTTTCTTCGAGTTCCTCCATTTTTTATGTTTTTTATTATTATTTTTTTTAAGATCTAAGGTGTCTACATGTTTCTTTCATCCTTACCTCTCCAAATAGCTTAACAACAGTACAAAAAAAGGACAACAGATCAGTGTCTAAACCCAAATTATGATGGTAAAATGACATGCAGATTTACAGACTGATAGTAGTTTGGGTGCTTCCTTAGTTTGTGGTGTTGAAGAAAGACCTGAGGTGAAAAAGAGAAGCTCTCAATTTAGCAGTCTACATTCTGCCCCTTGTCTATGATCCATGAGATAGTGATCATGTCCAAAACAATCATACCCCAGATACATTTGGCTGAATTTAGCTTATATCATGAAAAGGCCTACCTTTAAAATAAAAGGTAAAGAGCTCCATCAATAGAGTTGGTCCTCCTCCAGATAAAAAGCTGATATAATTGTCTCCTGGGGAGGCACTCCAGCTCTTGGGCACCTCCAATTATGTTTTCTGCACATGCGCTATTCGGAAGAGACCTCCGAGTTAGACTAAACATTTGCTAGAGGGACTATAAATCTCTTCTGACGTAGGAAGGACATGGAATTCCTAGGATTAACTGGACAGTGTTGTTTAGGAGAAGTAGGCCAGTGTTTCCTTCCTGTACTGTTTTATCCCTACATCCTAGTCGAAGATCAAAATTAGACAGTGGATGAATGAATAAATTATGATGCACACATCATAATGTTGATTAATATGGAAAATAAATATGTGATATCTATAGACTCTTTCAGTGTTACAGACAAAAGTATATATGGGAAAATATGTACTCTAGGCTAATTAATTTGATTTAAAACTTCATCATGGTAAGAAGGTAACCATCTGTAGGTCCTAAAGCAGAAGGTCAATTGACTTTTCTTGTTTCTTAACGAAATCTCGACTCTCACCCAAAAGGCTTATTCTGCTATAAACATGAGCTGACAGTTTCAGGCTTATAAACTGTAGTCAGAAAAATCCCACTAATAGCATAAAGGTCACTAAAGGCCTGTTAAGGTCACATAAGTAACTGCCCCTTAACTCCATTCAATTTAATGTTATGGTCATTGATACTCAATCTGCACTGTAGATGGTAAAATGATGAAACCTGATGTCACCTCCTCTGTTTAAGTGCTGTTTTTTTAATGAAAAAAGGCCAGAACAGGTGGCCTCCAGTTCAAGGCCACAGCCTCAACTCAGTTCCCTGGGTGGTTTTACAGCCATTGTAACCAAAGCAACTCACACTTTTACTGATAGATTGGATCGTCAACTCAGTCGCTGAACTGATTGGAAAGTAGGGCCAAGCCAATGGAACCATTAGTGACCTTAATGTGTCTGCTTGGTGATTTTTCTGATAACAACGTTTGTTCAAAGGTTGTTCCAATCAATTTTCAGAGCTGAAGAAGGCTTTTGGATGAGAAGTGATGACTTTAACAAAGTGAAGAAAGTGAAGTAGTCCAGTTGCCCATTACTCCTTAGAATCATTGTTTCATGGATAATTGAGAAGATATACCATGTGTCACCAACTCAAAAATAGTCTTTGAAAGCCAATCATGCCAGCTTGATAAAGCATAAACTCACCATATGGTGTCCTCTGTTAACAATGTTGTGCTCATTTCAAAAAAAGAAATTGCCAAGTTGATGATGAAATTTATTTTTTATCTGTCCTCTGTTGTCAGAGGAAAAAAAGTGTTTGTGTAATATTCTGGGTTCTGTTCTGGTTTATGTTATTATTTTGGTTTTCTTTCTCTCCTGCCTTAGGTTCTCTGGTTGTTTGGAGTTCAGTCTTGTTTGAATTCTTGTTTAGTTTGTGTACTGTTTTTCTTTACCCTGTTATATCATCACTTTTTAGTCTTAGCTTTATCTTCTGTGTTTAGTTTGTACTTCAGTGTTGTTTTGGTTCTTATGTAGTCTGATGTAGCTTCTATTCCTGTCAGCCTTCTAGTCTCTTCCCTCCTTGATTACTCCCACCTGGTTTTGGTTAATTAGTCCCTCCCTCTTCACCTGTCTGCACGCCTATTTATACCCGCCTCAGTTCTCTGCACTCTGCCAGAACGTCTCTCTTCGTATCCCTACTCACAACCTTTTGGTAAGAGCATTCCAGCCTCTGTTATTTTGTTTTATATGCCTCTCTGCCAGTCTGTGTCCTCCTGTTTTTGAGTTTGTTTAGTCTCAGCCTGGTTCTGTTTGCCTGCCTGAAGATCGCCTTTTTGCCCCTTGGATTCTGTTAATAAAAACCCTTTCAGCATCAGCTTTGTGTCTGGCTTACATTGGATTCAGCCACAGCAAATCATTACAGTTTGTTTCATTTTTCAACAAAATTGACTGACTAATTCGGTTTTAAAACAAATATTAAAACTTGAAGACTACTTTTATAAGCCAGACACCAACCTCACTCAACAATTCAGCAACAATTCAGCAAATTCGCATTTCCTACTATACAGTACCACCAGAAAGCATTCACATTCTACTGCATTTTGCTAAATTACAGACTTAGAGCCTGATTTTCAAAAGTTTGAATGTATTAAAACAAGTGCTAACTAATTAGTATGTACAAAGTGGGTTGTTACGTCCCCAAAACTGTCTAGGGGTATTAAAGAGGGGAGGAGGCTGTAACAATGGATAAACCAGGGAAAATGACAAGACAAAACCAGTAGGGTAACGTTAAAGTTTTATTATTCAAAAGTAATCTGAAGGAGTTTGAAAGGGGAAACTGGGAAACTAAAAGAAAGGAGAGAGTAACCACAAGAACCAAGATCTCTAGCAACCAACAAGTCCTCTTACTAGTGATGTTACCTGATGTGCCGAGGCTTCGAGGCGTGTGTCACGTAATGGAGGGGGCGTTTCCGTAAAGCGCGTATTGAAGCTTGCTTCATTTAGGGGAGGAGCCGAAAACGATGACGTCCGAAGCCTCGCTGCCCGGCTGTACCACGTGACTGCTTCGGGAAGTGGCTCAGATTTTGCCAGATGACCGGTTCATTCAGAACCAGCCATGGCTATACGCTGGATCATAAAACAGTTCTGCTAACCAGATGCAGTTTAAAACGCCACTTGGTCTGTTTATAAGTTTCGTTTTTATTAATTCTGCATTTTCTAACTACATGCTCCGTATTTCTGTTCCTCAGTGCTTGCTCCCCCCCCCCTTTCCCTCGGAGCAGGTGCTTTTATCACCGTTCACCATTCAAAACGTCAATCACTACGTTTAATGTCCTCACATCGGTAGCAACGTGTGCCAGTTAAAGTCAGTAGGAGAGTTACTAGCTGTGTTTTATGCTCTTTTGTTTTTAACAACATAGAATCAGTGGCGCTTCGGTGGGCTGCTGCCTCGCGCTTTAATTCAGGTGCACACTTTTAAGGGTCATTTTAAAGAACTTGTAACATCAAGGGCTTCATCTCAGACCTGTCAGTACCCCTGTTCCCTTTATAGGAGCCCTTTACAGTATTTAGTTATGCATTTTCCCCATTGTTTATCCCTCGCACGCAGCGCACCAACGGGGGTAAAATCCGAAATTTGTCTGGTCAGCGCGGCGACTGACTGAGAAACCTGTCGCTGTGAAAGGTGATGAGAATGTTATAAACTGTAACAGTCTAGAAGTGCATTGAGCTGAAAGGAGGGAGACATCAGCAGCAGGATCGTGCGTAAAGACGCAGCGGGAACCTCTGTGTGCTTCAGTGTTGCTGCTGAGGGGAAATTGTTGACCATAATCCCCCCCCCCCCCCCACGCCCCCAAAATTATCACACAGAGAATACATTCAAACAATATTTTATTATACACATGTGTATACATAAATTATGTAGACAAATGATTTCGTCCTACACCTTTTGTGAAGTCATTCCCAAGAGCCATAATAGACAAAAAAATCAATGCATCACACATGTTAAGATACAGCTGGCTGTGATTATACACTTGGCCAGTAGGTGGTGTCGTGTGCACATGAAGCCCCAAGAAATGAACCCTTTCTCGAACCAGTTGGCTCAAGTGGTTCAATGCCTCATGAGGCTTCATCTCACCATCACTACCTCCTACACAGCACCACAGAGCTGCAGTACACATACTGCCCAATTGGCCAAAAGGCCCTTAACATCAGTTTCCCAGCTAGCCTTATACTCTGCTAATCAAAAGGCAGAGTGAAAACAGCTGGGCCTGCTTAACCTGCCAGAGCTCAACAGCAACCTGAAATGGGGGGGGGGGATCCTACATGCAGCCACCACTACATGTAACATGGGTGCAAACCTTTTACATGTGTGCCTTCATGAATATGCAGACACTATTCTATTGACCAAACCACCCAAATTTATGGGAGGGGGTCAACAAATGGAAATCATGCTATTTTTGCATCTATATTTAATGTGTTTGATAGTCAATTTGATCTACAGTAAATGCCTGCATTCTTTGTGGCCAGAAACAAGGTGTCGGTATAATTACAGACAAAGAAGAGAGTCTGTCTGCATGTGAACACATTTAGACTATCGGAAATAACAACATTTCAATTATATTATTGGGGAAAAGAACATAAGCCTCAGTAGGGTTAATGCTGCATCCGCAGTACCCTGGGGTGTGGTGCGTGGGGGTGTAACATTGTAAAAATCATCATACAATTAAACCAAAGTGAAAAATACCAAACCTGAGCTAAAACATTGTGGCATGCTTGTAAATAAACAAAGCTAAAAATTAACAGCCTCCTGGCTGTAAAGACTGTTAAACCCAGGGGAAAAAACTATGTAACTAAGCTGGATACAGTGACTGAAGTTGCTCTGAGAGGACGGAAGGGGGGGGGGGGGGATGTGCAGGTCTGACGGTGTATATGTGTGTAGTTGTAAGGAGGAGGGAGCATTAAATGCGGTCTCTGTCTGTCTGCAACTGACAGCAGTGTGACAAGCTCCCATTACAGCTGTTGTTGTGCAACTTCAGGCCTAATTCTCATTCAAAAAACAATTAAGTTACAGACATATGTGGGCACATTTTAAACGGTAGAAAGATCGTCCAAAACGGGGACTGTCCCTGTTATTCAGGGATGTGCTGTCATTCTAGAACAGTGGGTCTACAAGTTATCCATAACTCCCTCCATCATTGTTCTAATACGGGCTCCGTGTCTTCCATCCATCCATTATCTATACGGGCTTATCCATGCAGGTTTAATACAGTTCAATATTCAATTCAATTAAATTTTATTTATATAGCACCAATTCATGAAACATGTCATCTCAAGTCACTTTACAAAGTCAAATTCAATCATTATATATAGATTGGGTAAGATTATACAGATTGGTAAAAAATTTCCTATATAAGGGAACCAGTTGATTGCTTCAAAGTCCCGACAAGCAGCATTCACTCCTGGAGAAGCGTAGAGCCACAGCGAGAGTCGTCTGCATTGTCCATGGCTTTGCAGCAATCCCTCATACTGAACAAGCATGAAGCGACAGCGGAAATAAAACTCCCCATTAACGGGAAGGAAAACATCCAGCAGAACCAGGCTCAGTATGAACGGTCATCTGCCTCGACCGACTGGGGGTTAGAGAAGACAGAGCAGAGACACAACAAGAGAGACAAACAAGCGCAGAAGCACACATTGATCCAGTAATCTGTTCTACATTAGATGGTAATAGTGGGTGATCTGTCTTCCCTGGATGATGTCACAGCTAATGCCAGACCAGGTGTACCTACTATGAAGAAAAAAGAGAGAGAACAAAAAGTTAAAAGCAAAGAAAAATAGGCCCTGATGTCCTCCAGTAGCCTAAGCCTATAGCTTATAGAGTTTAATACAGTTATTCTGTATTAAATTATTTTAGGGCTTCCTTGTTTTGCAATATTTTGGCTTTGTGAAGTGTTGGGAGGGTGGAGGTAAGTCCGTTATAGAGATGAATCTTAGGTCTGACCGTACAGCTCCTTCCCAGGGGCTCGTGAAGGAGCTGACAGTAGACAGTAAGCTTTTCCAGGTTTTATGTTTGTTTTGTAATCTTTTAATAACTATTTTTTATCTTTAATTTACTTTTGTTTGTAGCACTTAACACTTAAAGAGCACTTTAAGTATTATTCATCATTGTTATAATCTTATTCCATCCATCCATCCATTTTCTGTACTTAGTTATTGTTTTTAAAAATACTTATTATCATTATTACTCCCAATGACTGGAGGGAGATTTCAGTCAACAGGGCTGTAAAAACTCTGCTTAGCTGTCACGGTTGACATGGTCACCATCACTGATACACGAACCAGTAGAATAATGATAAACTATAACGTTCACAGCTTCTGTCTTGCCCTTGTCGGACATTCCAGTTGGTTGTCAGATTCTGGACATTGACCTGTGTGGGCTACCTGAGACCTCTTCACCGCCTAGCCCTCCTGTACCTCTGCCTGTCGGACTGTCTCTGGATATCTGGACCTTGGACTGGACTCTGGACATGCTCTGGTGGATTTCCCTACTGGTACCTCTGCCTGCCTCTGATTATCTGTGTATAACCCTGGACAGTCTCTGGATGTCTTCTCCAGCACCAAGTTGAAGGAACAAACTGGTTTCTGAGGACAGCTTGAACACTGAACTTCTCCCGGGGCCATTGGTTGGATTTCTGCGCAACTTCCTGGATCCAAACAAGGTTAGTGGCTTTGTTACTTCACGTTCACTGCTCTCCCTCTCTTTCAGAGGTTCCAGGAGTTTCACTCATCGGCTATGCCTGTTCAGTCAATAAAATCCTTAAAAAACACCGTCTGTCAAATTATCTGGTCCTAAACCAGTTCATTACATAAATGGGGATAAATTGGATTTGACAGCTGTAATATTTACTTTTTAACTCAGACATAAAATAAGATTCTTCCGATGGGCTCACCACCTGTCGGAGGGGCCAAAGGGGTCGGGTGCATTGTGCAACGGGTAGCAGTAGAGGGCGGGGACCTTGGCGTTCTGATTCTCGGCTGCAGAAGCTGGCTCTTGGAATGTCACCTCTCTGGTGGGGAAGAAGCCTGAGCTCTGGCTCTGGAACCAGTCTCCTTGAGAGGGGCTGGACATTCTTCCACTCTGGAGTTGCCCCTGGTGAGAGGCGCCGAGCTGGGGTGGGCGTACTTGTTGCCCCTCATCTCGGTGCCTGCACGTTGGGGTTTTCCCCGGTGAACGAGAGGGTGGCCTACCTTTGCATTCGTGTGGGGGGACGGGTTCTGACCGTTGTTTGCGCTTATGCGCCAAACAGCAGTTCAGATTACCCACCCTTTTTGGAGTCTTTGGAAGGGGTACTGGAGAGTGCCCCTCCTGGGGACTCCCTCGTTTTGCTGGGGGACTTCAACGCTCACGTGGGCAATGATAGTGGGACCTGGAGGGGCGTGGTTGGGAGGAATGGCCCACCTGATCTGAACTCGAGTGGTGTTTTGTTGTTGGACTTCTGTGCTCGTCATGGATTGTCCATCACAAACACCATGTTCAAGCATAAGGGTGTCCATATGTGCTCTTGGCACCAGGACACCCTAGGTCGCAGTTCAATGATCGACCTTGTTGTCATTTCATCTGATCTACAGCAGCATGTCTTGGACACTCGGGAGAAGAGAGGGGCGGAGCTCTCCACCGACCACTACCTGGTGGTGAGTTGGCTCCGATGGCGGGGGAGGAAGCCGGTCCGACCGGGCAGGCCCAAACGTACTGTGAGGGTTTGCTGGGAACATCTGGCAGAGTCCCCTGTGAGACGGAGCTTTAACTCCCACCTCCGGGAGAACTTTAAACACGTCCCAAGGGAGGCGGGGGACATTGAGTCTGAATGGACCAGGTTCCGCGCCTCTATTGTTGAGGCGGCTAGTCGGAGCTGTGGCCGCAACGTCGTCGGTGCATGTCGCGGCGGCAACCCTCGAACCCGCTGGTGGACACCAGTGGTGAGGGAAGCCGTCAAGCTGAAGGAGGAGTCCTACCGGGCTTTTTTGGCCTGTGGGACTCTGGAAGCAGCTGATGTGTACTGGCAGTCGAAGAGGCTGGCGGCTCGGCTCGTCGCCGAGGCAAAAACTCGGGCGTGGGAAGAGTTCAGAGAGGCCATGGAGAAAGACTTCCATATGGCTTCGAAGCGATTCTGGTCCACCATCCGGCGTCTCAGGAGGGGGAAGCAGTGCAGTACCAACACTGTTTACAGTGGGGTTGGTGTGCTGCTGACCTCGACTCGGGACGTTGTGTTTCGGTGGGCGGAATACTTCAAAGACCTCCTTAATTCCACCAACACATATTCCATTGCGGAAGCAGAGCCTGAGGACTGTGGTTCGGGTTCTCCCATCTCTGCTGCTGAGGTTGCCGAAGTTGTTAAAAAGCTCCTCGGTGGCAAGGCCCCGGGGGTGGATGAGATTCGCCCTGAGTACCTTAAGGCTCTGGATGTTGTGGGGCCGTGTTGGTTAATGCGGCTCTGCAGCATTGCGTGGACATCGGGGGCAGTTCCCCTGGATTGGCAGACTGGGGTGGTGGTCCCCCTATTTAAAAAGGGGGACCGGAGGGTGTGTTGCAACTACAGAGGAATCACACTCTTAAGCCTCCCTGGTAAGGTCTATTCAGGGGTTCTGTAAAGGAGGGTCCGTCGGATAGTTAAATCTCGGATTCAGAAAGAGCAGTGTGGTTTTCGTGCTGGCCGTGGAACACTGGACCAGCTCTATAGCATCAGCAGGATTCTAGAGGGGGAATGGGAGTTTGCCCAACCAGTCTACATGTGCTTTGTGGATCTGGAGAAGGCATTCGACCGTGTCCCCCGAGGGATCCTGTGGGGGGTACTCCGGGAGTATGGAGTACCGGGCCCTTTAATAAGGGCTGTCAGGTCTCTGTACGACCGGTGTCAGAGTCTGGTCCGCATTGCTGGAAGTAAGTCGGACTCGTTTCCAGTGAGAGTTGGACTCCGCCAAGGTTGCCCTTTGTCACCGATTATGTTCATAACTTTTATGGACAGAATTTCTAGGCGCAGCCAAGGTGTTGAGGGGATCCGTTTTGGTGGCCTTAGGATTGTGTCTCTGCTATTCGTGGATGACGTGGTCCTATTGGCTTCATCACGGCGTGATCTACAGCTCTCACTGGAGCGGTTCGCAGCCGAGTGCAAAGCGGCTGGGATGAAAATTAGTGCCTTCAAATCCGAAACCATGGTCTTGAACCGGAAAAGGGTAGAGTGCCTTCTCTAGGTTGGGGAGGATGTGCTGCCCCTAGTGGAGGAGTTCAAGTATCTTGGGGTCTTGTTCACGAATGAGGGGAAGATGGAGCGGGAGATCGACAGGCGGATTGGTGCAGCATCTGCTGTGAAGCGGGCGCTGTACCGATCGATTTACCGGTCGATCTACGTTCCTACCCTCATCTATGGTCATGAGCTTTGGGTCATGACCGAAAGACGAGATCCCGGATACAAGCGGCTGAAATGAGTTTTCTCCGTAGTGTGTCTGGGCTCTCCCTTAGAGATAGGGTGAGGAGCTCAGTCATCCGGGGAGGACTCAGAGTAGAGCCGCTGCTCCTCCACGTCGAGAGGAGCCAGTTGAGGTGGCTCGGGCATCTGGTCAGGATGTCTCCTGGACGCCTCCCTGGTGAGGTGTTCTGGGCACGTCCCACCGGGAGGAGGCCCAGGGGAAGACCCAGGACACGCTGGAGGGACTATGTCTCCCGGCTGGCCTGGGAACGCCTTGGGATTCCTCCGGAGGAGCTGGCCCAAGTGGCCGGGGATAGGGACGTCTGGGCCTCCCTACTGAAGCTGCTACCCCTGCGACCCGACCCCGGATAAGCGGAAGAAGACGGACGGACGGACGGACGGATAAAATAAGATTTGTTTTGCAGAACTTTGGCTTACAAAACTATTTGTTTGATTAAAATGGTCTCTGAGAAAAAGTTAAATAGCAGAAGTTCTCTATTAAAAACAATTTTGTGTATCCTGAGTGTCTGGAGAGATTGTGACCGATTTGACCTTTCTTTTAAAAAAGTTCCAAAATGGCCAGTAGTACATCCAATTTGCACATTTAAATGGGGCAGACCAAATCCGTTTTGCACGTTTTATCCAAAGGGGGTGCACTCTTTGAAGATCAGGCCCTTAATCTTATTTCAATTTTATTATAGTTTTCTTTAAAAATGTATAAAATGGCTTATCTAAAATATGTTTCAAGGAAATTTATAAATATAAAAAAACAAGTACACAAAACCCTTTGCCCCCATCTCAGAATTGAGCTCAAGTGGATCTGATTTCTGCTGATCATGCTTAAGATGCTTTTCTGTGCTCCTCCGAGACTGGATTGTGTGACTGCAAGGATGCAACACAAGGAACAGTGTCTTCTTTTGAAATATAAGAGGTTAAGCACAACTAGAGACTTCTCTAAGTCTGTAGGAGAATGAGTAGTCAATATTTCTATTTAAAAGAGGTGACCAAGAACCCAATGGTCACTAAAGGTAAAATAAACCCTGATTGGTGAAATGTGTTAGTTGTGGTTGCTGCCAAAGGTGCTCCCAACAAGAGTAGGTCATGGGTGTTCCCACCAATACTTTCTGGTGGCATGGTTTTATATGCTATCTGTGAAGCAAGTGTAATGCCACTGGCTTCTCAAATTGTCAAATCATTAGTAAAGATTTAAAAAAAATGGATTATCCTGCAATCTTTCACAATACCTTGAAACCACTCTGTTATTAATGCCAGTTTTATCACAAAGGAAACAAATGTCAAGCATTACATACTGTTGCTCTCAAGAAAATTGAGTAGAAGAGAGATGTTTAGGGGAATCAAGACTGGATATTTGTTAAAGCTTTATCAAAATTGCAGCTGTGCTGAGGAATCTGGTTTTCTACCAAACAAATCCCTGAAGAATTCAATTGTTTTACAGAAGGTACTGTGACTGACAATCAGATCAAATCCCATATTATTCAGTCTCTGGTTACTTGAAGACACATCACATGTTGCCGAGGCTTATTTATAAGTTACACTGTCTTATTAGACATACTGCTTGTCTTGGAAGAACAGATTCCATCTTAATCAGTCCATGCACCACAGCTTTTTCCCAACTCTTCTAGAAGTTATTAATGATTAAATATGACACTGCTGGTAACATCGATCTCAGTGTGATCATTACAACACTAAGGAAGAATCACTGTTCGCCAGGGGGCTGGCATTAGCAGAATCTGAGCTTCCTTTTCAGTTGCATTTTATGCTTTACAATAAGTTACAACAGTCTGTGTTGCAGTACAGAGTCAATGAATCAATACAAGCTGTATCAGTAACAGAAATCTCACAGTATGTTTTAAATCTGTAGGTGACATAGGGCAAGCACAGAAAGTAAAATACATTTCCAACATCTGAAAGATTAAATGTGTTCTTATAAAGGTGCAATTCTCACCCCAAATGCATCATACTGAAATCCCTAATAGGAATGGCCTGTCCTTATATAACACTTTATCCAGTCTATTATTCACATGCTGACGGTGGTGAGCTATATTGTAGCCATAGCAGCTACAACGGGGCACACTGGCACATACAATTAGCTCTTGGTGAAGTTTTTGTGCAAGGAAACAACAACTCAGAGCAGGGGTTAAACTGGAACTGGCAACAGGTCACAGTTCTAGCTCCTCCGCCACTGTTGTCCTTGTCAACATGGTGAAACCAGACAAATAAATTAAATAGATGATGGTGCCTTGGACAACAGCAAGGCTGTGAGAATGTATCCCGGTTCTTGCAATTATGCTTGAATTTTACGTAAAGTCAAACTGTCTACACACAAGTAGTAGAACGAGAACTATTCAAGAGTAAAAACTGGAGTGAAGACATCACAAATTGTTGCAAAACTATAAATGCTAAAACTGTGATAAAGTAAAATGTACAAGCTAAACAAATGTCTTAATTTTGGCCAGAGAAGCTTTCATGGTTGCTTTGGAACAACATTTGGCATCAGAATAGAATTTAACCTTCTGAATCTAAAGATACATGATTTTGCAAATGAATAAGAAACGCTGACACAATTTCAACTATTTTAAAATGATTTTCTAAAACTGTTGTAAATCATTGTGTCACAGATAAAGTATGCTTTTGTTGAATTCCTTGTCAGCCAGCCAGTGCTGTTTGATCTGCAGAAACAGCTCTGTTTGTCTGCTAGCCTCTTAATCCTTCACTGAGAGTGAGTAAAGGCCATCTTGAGCTTAGAGAATGACAGACTCGAAGGATCAACAGGGTTCAAAGCCAGATTTACACTGAATGGGGATATAAATACCCATAAACATTCTAATTCAAATTGAGTTTAGATTCCCATAGCTTAGCAAATCTGAATGTGAGAAACAAATGTTTGCAGCAGTCTTTCAGATTGAAGCACTGCAAAGATCTTGACCAGTTTGATGTCATTATAAATTTCAGAAAACCGCTGATGAATATAAAGGGACAGCAAAGGGCAAAACAGTTTATTATTGAGTGTAACAATGTAACTGCAGTCAACATGCTTTTAGTTCAAGAGTATTCTTGAACCTCCTATCTACAGGGGGACTAATGGGAATGAGTACTGTACTTCAGTGCACTATGACTTTCAGTAAGTCAGGGCCTTGCAGAGCTTCAGACTGCAATTTCCCATCCTCTGAGGTGGTTTACTGCAGACCACAGACATCATCCATCTCAATTTTCTTTCTCGAAGAAAAATGTGCAAATTAATAGTAAATCTTGCTTCAGTGCACTGTTTCTGTTGAAAGAAAATCATTTATGAGAAAAATCATGTTATCATCCCACAGCATCTCCCTTCTCCCTCAGCACCTCAGTCGCTGTATGTTATTGACAGTTTGATGGTGATCAATGTCAAAATATCAGCGCTGCAGAACAGGAAGCGTAGCATGACGAGCTCTGAGAGCATGTTCCATCTTTATCATAGCTGAGGCTCTGCTGCGGTAAGACAGGGTGGGGGGTTTGCTTCCGAGGGCACACACAGGCCAGATGGAAGCAGTGCAGAATCATACAAAGCCATTGTGGGATGTGTAATTGTGACCAAACTAAAGATGTTTTTTTTTTTACTGTTGTTTTTTGGTTGAATAGATAAAGATTAAGTAACCCAGAATACCAAAGAAAAGTTATAATCTAATTGAAATTATGTGACTGTACTGGACTGTTTTTCTTTCAGGTCTAAATAAAGTTTGCTTTGCTGTATTTCAGGTAAATCCTTTCCGCAATTTGAAGCATTATTGTTAGCAATTGTTTGCATATGTCTAAAACTTAATAGTGTTGTAAGCCCAAGCTCTTCCTAAATAAGGTATATTTGTTAAGCCTAATCAAACCTTAAAGGAACAATAAGCAAAAGTTTACCACTAGGTGGGCTTTTGAGCAAAACAAAATGCGTAACAAGCCACTCCAGCTGCACCCTGGCCCCCCCTTTCCCCTCTCCTTCTTGGATACACATATTTGCAAAGGAAAAATCCACAGTAAAATAGCATCACCTTTCGGAGGAACATGTCTAGTGAAGAAGTAAGTACCACATAACTGTATAATGCTGTTAGCAAGAGTTAGAAAATGTTTTGATCTTCTGGATGTGCTCTCCACCATTTTTCTCCTAAGTGGCATTTTATGGGAAGGGAAGGGGCAAGCCCTGACACACATACTGATTAACCTGGTCAGCCAGATTGATAATGTCTAACACTACATTCTACACATCATCAATCTGGGTTTGCTCCCATTGAACACATTTAGGAAAAGGAGGGACATCAAGCGGAACTTTCCAAGTTGATTGTAAGTAAGTTGAGCGAAGTGACACCTAGTGCCCGCCTACCAAAGGTTGGTTTTTGCAAATCACAGTATCAAATAAACATGTCGTAAGCAGCAGGTGCCATTAGACACCACAAGTTTTGCTGGTCAACTCGCACTTATTTGGATAGTGACATTCATGATGATCGTGGATTCTGACAAAACAGATGTGATAGCAGCAACTATGTGTGCGTCCTCCTGTGTTGCCATGTTTATTTTGGTTTGGCTGTGGGCTCAGCAGCTCTTGCTTTCGTCACAGCTGTATGTCTCACCTTAATAGTGCAAAGTGATTGGCCCGACCGGTTTGATCTCGAATGGTTGAGGCGAAAGCTAGGGAAGATGGATTTTTGTGTGTCTGTAAAGGCACAAGGACTGTGAGAATTCAGCTTGCAGGTAAGGTCACATGTAGATGTACTGTAAAGGAAACACTAAACGTGTACAATATTTCCTTGTGTGACAGCCATCCATCCCTCTTACACATGTAGGGTCATAAGGAAGGGGTTGGGGTGGGGTTGTCTGGAGCCAATCTCCAGTGGTGATTAGGTATCGGGAGGGTTAGACCAAGAACAGGTTCAGTCCATCACAGGGTTGTTGTGTAACATCATGGAAGAATAAAAAGAAATCAGGCAGAGTACTGGAGAAAAAGAATCGACTGGATTGTGGAAGTCAGCCCATAGAACCAAAGTGAAGAACAGTCATCACAGACAGCTAAAACCAAGTCATCTCATGGTTTTATTTTAGTCACTGTTAGAAATTACATGAAGTACAACAACAGTGATCTTTCCAGTCCTGCAGCTGCAATGCAGTGCTCTAGAAAAAAAAATATGGCACACACTCAAGTTTTTTCACACTACCATTAAAACCAACTGCAGCTCAAGTCGCCCCCAGTCATTTCATGCAGGATTGTATACTGAATAAATTAAATTCCATTGGATTAAAACTGTCTTGTTAATAGTCTAATCCGAAGTATCTCAAATTGGCAACATCAACTGCAGTTAAGCTAAACAGCTTTGAAGATCTGAATGGCAGCTCATAGTGGTTAACTGGTCTTCTCAGCAGGTTTCTGATTAAATTGTGGCCCATAGTATTCTGTCATTTCTTTTTTCTGTCTGCACCCCTTATTTATTTGCAAAACGTACTTACTAAATGTATTACTATCATCTTTTTGTGCCATATTAGGGACATTTTTGAATATGAGCTTGAGTCATTGTGGCAGGTTTCCCAACAACTGGATTAGTACTTCAACAATTGAAGAACTCCTACATCAAATATCAAGGAGTCTAACATTTTCAGGAAAACTTGTGCAGTTTGACTGATGCTGCAGCGAATGTTTTATTTCGCCCAGTCACAACACACCACCACACATACACAGAAATAACAGCGCTAACTTTCCTTCATTCTTGAATGATACTTCTGTCCAATCACGTCTATATGATCTAGTTCCACAGTGTCAACAAATTGTACAGTCAGGCACCTTCCATTGTACAGAGGAAAATGGTTTACTGTCAATATCTCGTTTTATCATCCTTTCTCACTGTGACATCTTTAAGTCCTGTGTGATTTCTAGAATTCTGCTGTGCCAACCTTAAACTCTAAGCTCTTTGAGGTCCAAGAATGCCAGCAAACTAAAGCAAGTTACTGCTGTCAGAATCACTACATTGTACTCTTGCGTTCAACTCCTGAGGCTTTGTCTCCGAATATAATTTTAACTCAAAAAATGGTCTCAATCTCAATCTTTCACTGCTCACGCTTGAAATGCTATGAAACAAAGATCCAACAATGCAGTCTGATTTATCATGCGTTCAATTCAGGACATAAAGTTGGACATTAACATAATTTTACAGATTGTCTCAGTATTCTCCTTAGCTTAGTGAGAACTTAAATGTTTTTACTGGAGAAATATTGCTATCTTGATGGACAGCAAAAATGTAATTTATAATCTGGCTTGTATTGTAGAGATTCTTCTTTCTGTGTGAGCCTGTTTAAATCTTCAACATGCTCTTGTGAATTTGTTTCTGAGAGATGTGTCATTATTATTCAATGGGCTGTTTGAGCTGAACAGTTTGTACCTTTTTCATGGAAGATCAAAAGCAGAAGGCTTTTTTACACTTCAGGGAACTGTCTGCTGCAGAGAGAGGTTTAGAGGCAACTACTGTAGAGGCTTTCACACAATGAATCACTTGAGAATTGTAGCTATGCTGTTGTATTTATTTTCTTCTGTTCCGTATCCTTCTGTGTTCCCCCTCTTCCCTTTGCTTCCTTCCTGTGTTTTGTTTTCCTCTTTCTCTGCCACTCAACTTTTCATGTCCTTTTCTTCTAATATCCTCTGAGCGTAGATCACTGCACAGATATAATGTGTAATTTACCTTGCTTTCTCATAATAGAAAATCTTACCAGTGCTCCGCTCGGCACTTTCACAAATGTCAGTGCTTCTCAGGCATTGTCAAGCACTTGCAGAAACAGAAAATGTCAGCTTCTCTCCTCTGTCGTAGGCTTTGTGAACTGCTCACATCTGGAAATGTCAATGAGCAAACTACAATAGGGATAGCAGATCCCAGAATGCAGAAATTATGGCACATTCAGATCGCCACACAGATCAATTTGATCAATCCTAATTAAGGAAGCCTTCCACAAACTCAGGACCAATATAAAGAAAATACAAGTTTCATTATTGCAAGGGATCATTTTAATACCTTTTAGTCCATCTTTAGTTGGAAACGAAAAATTCAAAGCTTGGAGCTATTTTGTTTATGAAGCAGAAAAGCAGATTAAGCCAAAGTATATAATTCAGCTCTCATGCAAGCTGTGCCCCAGAGCAGTAACATTACAAACATGGTAAAGCATCTTCACCCCTTTCTGTCTGAATTAATTTAGACTTACACCAAAAAATGTATTTGTGTTTTTGATGTCAATCAGATTCTAAATTATTTGAATCTCATTTGAATGTAAGTCATCCATTGGCTATATGTTCATATCTGTACAGGGTTCGTGAGGGGCTAATGTCTGTCTCCAGTGCTCATTGAACGAGAGGCGGAGTATTCCTTGGAGAGGTCACCAGTCCATCACAGTAAGACATACAATAGCTATAAATTTATGAATTCACTTTACAAATTAGGGAACTCAGGTATAATGTGGTATAACTTTGATGGTATCAAAATACTGCAATATAATCCTTAGTACCTACAATTATATCTGATAAATTAGAATGTGTTCTGATGAGGCTCATTTGTCAGATTGGACGTACCTTTTGAAAATAATAACCTTTAAGCAGGTATTACACATACTTTTGAATAAGCCTATATTAATCCATTAAAATATTTTTTTTGCTGGTCTGATGTAATATAATTTTTTTAAATATTTTGTTTTCACTAGCTTTAAGCAGAAAATTCTAACTAACAAGGCATCATTATGTGAGTAATTCATGTTGACGGCTTATCAGCGTTACTGATGGTGTAATGTCTTTAAGTGACGCCTTAATTTATTTGGCTTCAAGCTGTCCGCTACCAACATTTTTAAACACAGTAAACACACTGTTTTCGTTTCCCACCGCAATCACAGTGAAGCCAAACGCTACACATGCTTCGTCATATTTCCTCATCTTAAGTTTCGAGGCACTGTCGTTTGTCTCATTATCTATATCTCTCTCCCCTTTCTTTTCATCCATTAATTTATGTTCCCATGGTGTCACTTGAGCGTTTGTTCAATGCACTTCATATCCATTGCTCTGTGCTCTGTGTATGCAAAAAATTAAATAAAAACAAACATTCTTTTCATGGGGTTTTATATATTGATAGGATATTAATGCTTGTGTTTTCCGGTCCGCTCATCCCGACCAAATAGAGCTTAAAAGTCTTTTTAAATTAGCACCAAATGTCCACTAGCATAGCGCTATTAGCTTTCTGGATAACATTAGTGCTACCACTGAGTCAAAGCAACTACGGTTAATTTTAAACATATGGTTGTTTTTGTTTCACTCCGCCATTGTTTGACAATGCTATGAATGTTGAGTGTATCATTAATGGGGAATATTAATGTTGATTTAATGGTGTTTGTGCAACTTTAGGGCTACCCCTCAAGCTAATGACCTCCACTGCAGCATCTAGCTTTCCAGGTTGTCGATTAAAGTCTAAGCATTTCCTGGAGAAATAAACACATACCAAACACATACCAAATGTTGTTCTAAATTAGATAAGCTAATTTAACCTCATTCCTTTAAGATGAACTTAGATCTGACTTAGATCTGCAGTGAACGAGGATTCACTGAATCATTCTGATGATGGTTTTCAACTATTTTATTTGTCTTTTGTTTTTTGGATGTACGTAGTTCCTTAGCTTCTTTTTATCTTAATTTTGCTTAGTAGTTTAATTAATTAGTATTTGTTGATTGACATGTAGTGTGAATTCAGGTAAACACCATTCTATAGTGGTGTTCTTTTGATATTCATTTTATTTCTGTTAATAAATTCTTGAACTTAAAGATAAGTTGTCACTCATTTATTCCATATGTGTGCAGAGTTTGCTGTTAAAAGTATGCCAGTGCTTGAATCATTCCTTTCAACTATTGTCCTGATATCAGAACATCTGTTTGGGCTGATATTCACTGGACAATACCTAACAGATGAGAGTTATTTATTAAACAATGAATAAGTTGAAACAGTGTGTAATGGCACAACAGAAGTTTGTGATAATAACAAGAGGTGTATCCTATGAACTTTCTTTGCTCTATCCCTCCCGCTGTGGATCTCTTCTCTTAATGATGAAAACAATCGCTGCAGCTTAACTTGGCCTTATTGAACCAATATTCTGATCAGAGTGTTGTCTCTCTCTCTCTCTCTCTCTCTCTCTCTCTCTCTCTCTCTCTCTCTCTCTCTCTCTCTCTCTCCCTCTCTCTATCTCTGTATGTCTCTCTCTCTTTCTCTCTCTGCCTTTTTTGGCGAGGTTTAGTTCTGAACTTAGTTGAAGCTTATTGATTTTCTGTGCTTCGGTAAGTGTGTGATATTATCTCAAGTAAAGGGGAAAACATAGCGAAGATGAGGGGGTCAGGGGCACGTTCCTCTTGATTTTTTCACCCTGCTGGAGCAGCATAAAGCCCTTCGACTCCTACCATTGTGATGTAATCTAAGACAATTTAAGGGATTGGTCAGGCCTCTGAAGAGATATGAAGCCGTTTCAGCAGACTCATTGATTCAGGAAGAGGGAAACAAGAGCCAGTGATTTCACGTGTACACATCCTTCCTTCACTGTCAATTATTCTGATTAATTAAGATATACTTGTCCTGTAGGCTCAGATGCCGGCTCTCTACAAAGTCTCCTAGTTGTAAATGGATCAATAGTGAATCGTTACTGACCTGAATAGACTTTCCATGGGCCACTTGTCTGTTAAATCACACACATCTTGTGGAAGTTGCCAGATCTTTACTAGCCTTTTCTTTCGGCCACTTTTACTACACAGTTCCTGCATTTGCAGTTATTTTCATCAGTAAGTTCACTGAAGTATAATAAAATAATAAAAATTAGCAATATTGGAGCTATACTATATATATATATATAGTATACTATATATATAGTAAACTATATATATATATATATATATATATATATATATATATATATATATATATATTATAGTAACATATATTTATATTACTATACTATATTTACTGTATTGTGAAAGCAGCTGTGGGTTTACATATTTCAGCAACTTATATAGATATTTTAAGCAAGCCTGTCACTAGCAGTGGTTCTAAGTTGAAGGATTATGAAAAAATGTCATGATTCGATTTATAAAGGACCCAAATACAGAGAAATGATCAGTTAATAATAAGAAAACTATACAGAACTTACTATGTTGGTGTGAAGAATAGACAGGGCAACAGAACAACAGGGAGCATGAAGTCAACAGAAGATACCAGCAAAGAACTAAGAAAACCAGTGAGTGTCTACATTGTGGTGAGGCGTGGTTAAAGGAGCGATAAGTAAGATATTTATTGTAAAAACAACCGAAATCATTTTTATTTGTCACCTGGGATGGAAGTAACATTCCCTATATTCTCCTTTCAAACCTAGAGGTATGGTTTAGAGTGTAGCCCGTGTTTACTTTCTGGTTCCTGAGCCAATCATATGATATTTCCCAGGATTCCCAACACAGAGCACGGCATTTGGTATTTTATCTTGGCAAAATGGTTTCAGCCTGCTAACATGTCCAGTAAGAGAAGCACACCAGAAATAGAACAGAATACAACATCATATTGTCAGGATCCTTGCGTGTTTGTGTTAATTTTATGTTCCAGGATCCTGCCATCTTTAATTATTCTCCCAGAGCCAGAGCCAACATTAATTAGTAAATCCCACTCACCTGTGTGGTAGGCAATTTCTGTTTATTCCCTGTTGTATTTAAGTCCGGGTTTTGGTTCAGTACTTCTCATGTCATCTGTTTTCCATCCCTGTTCCTGAGTTTGGTGTGGTTTAGTTCTATTAAATATTATTGTCTCCAACTTGTGCATGCCGATGACTTGCTGCTGTTTTGGTCCTTCATCACAAACCATGACAGAGTGACATAACCAGGAAAAGGACCAGGCTACAGGTGTGGATGTTATCATCTTGTTTGAATACTTCCGTCGGCAGGCAGAGAAGAAAATGTGCAGGGGAGATGAGGTGGAAGAGCGGCAATCGCCATGCTGGGTATCAAGGTTGGCCATTATGGAGCTAAAACAGTGACAGCTGGCAGCGACATTGAAAATAGATTTGGCATTTCATTAATATTATCTTAATTAGCTTATACAGCTAATGATTTTATGGATATGGAGCTAAACCAGGGACAGCAGGTAGACGATGAGGAGTTCCATGACCACAGAACCCCCTTTCATTTCTTTCATTTAATTTCTAAATAAGTACTTTACCTAGGCAGATTTATTTGGATATATAAGTTTAATGCCAGTGTTGGACTGTCTGAATGTTTTATATGCTGCGACTGAATTCAGGTGATACGCTTCTTACTTTTTCTTTTATTTGTGTACTGTAAAGCCAACGCGGCAACGGTTGGTTATTATTGTGGATTTTATCCTTATTATTCTGAACCAGCCTTGACGTCGGCCCCACAGTTATTCTGAACGGTATAGTCAAGGCAAGGCAAATTATTTGTATAGCACTTTTCAGTACAGAGACAATGCAAAGTGCTTTACATGATTAAAATATAGGAGAATAAAACAGAATAAAAGCAAGTAGGAATAGAATGTAGAAACAAAATAGAACATTGGAAAATAGAAACTAAAAGCAAACATTAAAAACAGTTGGACTACAAAGTTGATCTAATGATGTAATCAGGTTCCTATCGCCTTTTTCTTTTCTTCCCTTCTCTCTCTCTTCGGCCGCTTTGGATTTTCACGTGGATTTTATTTGAAGCATACACTGGGTCAGCTCAAAGCCTTTGTCTTAAATTATCTCCACGTGCTTGTGATACCTAACTGCGGCTAAAGCCCCATTTACACTACTCTTGTTAAACCGATCCAGGTCGAGCTCGGCCCGGGCTTGGATCGGTTAACCGTGCCGAGCTTGTTTCTGACGACCGTTTACACACCATGCTATCTCGGTTCCTTGGTTTCCTCGCCTCCTAGTGACGATCTGCGGTACTAATGCTCTCTGGGTTTGAAGGCGGAACCAAGCAAATCAAAATGGGGGCAACCGTAACATTCAGGCAGGTATGCTTGGTGATACGTCCTTGTTTGCGGCGAGTCAGGCGAAGACGGCAACTTTTGGTGAATTAACTTGACAGAGTCGGCTTTTGAGAAGTGGATAAGACACACAAAAGTCTAATAAGGATTTACAGACGCAGGAAACAACGACAGACGCTGAGATTCATCACAATGCTAAGCAGAATCATCACTGGAAATCGTGTGTCACGGTAGGGAAGCTAGTATTTTTATGGATGTCAGAAATGTCAGCTGACCGCATGGAGATGACGCGGTCTGCTCATGCGCTCTTCGTTATAAGATAACCGAGATAAGGAAAAACCGAGCCAAACCCACCTCTGGAACTGGGCTGCATTTAGCGCGGTCCGGTTGTATCTGGCTCGGTTCAGTTCAGTTTGCGTTCCATTTACACTCGATAGTTATCTCGGTTACCAAGCTCGGACTTGTCTCGGCTTGGTTAAAAAATGGTAGTGTAAATGGGGTATAAGGGTTAGCTCATTGCATGAACAGTTGTCTTTTGAGCCTTTAGCTTAGCAGCTGTAGCTCATTGTGGCTAGTGGGGCTATTAGCATCAGGCCTGGTATTAGCCAGACCCATTTTACATAATTTGCTACTGTCATGGTTTAAGTTTTGTCTGGCTTCTTTTTTGTTATTTTGCAGATCACTCAGCTTTCCTTCGCTCCGTTATTAGTCACACCTGTCTGGACACTAATTAGTCTTTATCCCCGTCACCTGTCAGGCTCCCTTTATAAACTCACGTCAGTTGTGTTCTTGTCGCCGGTCCATAGTGTTCACTCCCGCTCCGTCTCTGCCAGAATCCTTGTGAGCTCAGTTTTTTGTTACAGTCAGCCAGAAGACTACTTCAACTTTGTTTTTTGTTCCAGTCAGTCAATAGACTTTCATTCAGCTTTGTTTTTGTTCCAGTCTCTGCCTAGATCCAGCTCAGCTCTGTTCCCACTCAAGTTCTCAACTCCTGTTCACGACTCCCAGGTTCCGTTCTGCTCTCAAGTTCCAACTCCTGTTCTCAACCCCTGGTGAGCTGTTCCGGTCTCAAGTCCTCGGCTCTGATGTTCTGGTCTCAAGTCCTCGGCTCTGATGTTCTGGTCTCAAGTCCTCGGCTCTGATGTTCTGGTCTCAAGACCTCAGCTCAGATGCTCCGTCCTGGTCTCTAGTCTTCAGCTCCAGAGTGCTTCCCGGTCAGTCTCTCTACACGCCTCCTGCCGGCCAGCTTCTGCACCCTACACCTCCGTCTGTTGAAAGACTCTTGGTTCCATCATCATCCATCTTCCACACTATTCAATAAACTCACTCCTAAGAACTAGCTCTGTGTGTGCGTGCTGTGTCCGGGTTCATCCTAGAAAAATCTTATCTGTCAGACAGATTCCAATTTGTTCATGTTAATAATAAATCTTCCTCAAACTCTAGGGTCACCTGTGGAGTACCACAGGGTTCAGTCCTTGGACCAATTCTCTTTACTATATTTATGCTTCCGATAGGCAAAATTATCAGACAGCATGGGGTTAATTTCCACTGTTATGCTGATGATACTCAGCTATATTTATCCATAAATCCTGATGAATCCAATCAATTACTTCGACTGCAGTCATGTCTTGATGACATCAAAAACTGGATGACTTTAAATTTCCAGCACTTAAATTCTGACAAGACCGAAGTTGTAATCTTTGGGCCAGAGTCCTCAAAAAATAAACTTCTTAACCAATCACTTAATCTGGGTGGCATTAACCTGGCCTCTGGTAATAAAGTAAAAAATCTTGGTGTTATTTTTGACCAAGACATGTCATTTAAATCCCATATTAAACAGGTTTCCAGAGTTTCCTTTTTTCACCTCCGGAATATCCCCAAAATTAGAAACATTCTGTCCAGGAGTGATGCTGAAAAACTGGTCCATGCATCTGTTACTTCAAGGCTGGACTATTGTAATTCTTTACTATCAGGAAGTCCACAAAATGCAGTTCAAAGCCTTCAGCTGATCCAAAATGCTGCAGCAAGAGTTCTGATGAAAATCAACAAGAGGGATCATATTTCTCCAATTTTAGCTTCCCTTCATTGGCTTCCTGTTAAATCAAGAATAGAATTTAAAATTCTTCTTCTAACGTATAAAGCCCTTAATAATCAAGCTCCATCATATATCAGAGCTCTGATTACCCCGTATGTTCCTAACAGAGCACTTCGCTCTCAGACTGCAGGTCTGCTGGTGGTTCCTAGAGTCTCTAAAAGTAGAATGGGAGGCAGATCCTTTAGCTATCAGGCTCCTCTCCTGTGGAACCAACTCCCAGTTTTGGTCCGTGAGGCAGACACCCTGTCTACTTTTAGGACTAGGCTTAAAACTTTTCTTTTTGACAAAAATTATAACTAGTGGCTCATGTTACTCTCAGCTACCTTTATAGTTTTACTGCTATAGGCTTAGGCTACTGGAGTATATCAGGATCTAATTTTCTCACTCTATTGAGTTCTACTGTTCTTCAATTATGCATTATGTGTTGTCATTTCTGCTTTAACTTTCTGTTCTCTCTCTTTTCTCTTCATAGTAGGTACACCTGGTCTGGCGTTCTGTTAACTGTGACATCATCCAGAGAAGACGGCTCACCCGCTACTACCATCTAATGTAGAACAGATTACTAGATCAATGTGTGCTTCTGTGCTTTTTTGTCTCTCTTGTTGTGTCTCTGTTCTGTCTTCTGTAACCCCCAGTCGGTCGAGGCAGATGACCGTTCATACTGAGCCCGGTTCTGCCGGAGGTTTTTCCTTCCCGCTAATGGGTGGTTTTTCTTCCCACTGTCGCTTCATGCTTGCTCAGTATGAGGGATTGCAGCAAAGCCATGTACAATGCAGATGACTCTTCCTGTGGCTCTACGCTTCCCCAGGAGTGAATGCTGCTTGTCGGGACTTTGATGCAATCAACTGGTTTCCTTATATAGGACATTTTTGACCAATCTGTATAATCTGACCCAATCTGTATAATATGATTGAACATGACTTTGTAAAGTGCCTTGAGATGACATGTTTCATGATTTGGCGCTATATAAATAAAATTGAAAAATATCATGACATTATGGACCGGCCAAGGGATGAACCCGAGCACGCACAGAGCCTGGTGCAGAAGCTGGTAGGATCTGCCCCGCCTCCGGTTCATCTCGCCTGGGTCGCCGTACGGCGACGCCTCGCCTCTGTTTCGTCTCGCCATGGTCGCTGAGTTGTGACGTCACGCTTCTGGTTTGTCTGCCGGGGTCGCATCCGTGACGCCCCGCCTCTGACTATGTTTCCCGCGATCGCCTTCCGCGAAGTCCGCCTCCCACGCTGCTCAGCATTAAAGGACGGCGCTCCTCGTCGTCGCTGCCCAGCGTTAACTTTTGTTGCTGCCCAGCATATTAAGACTTTGCAAAAACTGAAACCTTCTAGTTTCAGTTTTTGTTTTGAGTTATTTTTGGTCTTGTGTTTTGAGTTACTTAACGTTCCTTAGTTTTAGAGTATTTCAGTATTTCTTTGATTTCTTAGAGTTTTTTAGATTTGGTTTGTTGGGTTCTAGTTCTGCTTTAGTTTCTAGTCTTGCTTTTTGTATATTTTTACTGTTTTTGAAGAATTGTTTCTGCCTTCTGTTCATTTGTTTAGGCTCAACCTTAGTTTGGGTAACTTAGGATTTTTTGGTGTTTTAGAGTTATTTTGGGGTTTTCTTTCTTAGTATTTGAGTTTTTATTTAGCTTTTGTTTGTCCAGCTCGGTTCTATTTTTTTTAGGTTAGCTTAGTCTTCCGAGTTTTGTTTTTGAGTTCCAGATTTTTACCTTAGACTCCCTGTTCTGCTTTTTTTCATAGTTTTGCTTTAGCCTTTGGTTCCTTTCCTAGTTTGCCAGTCTTGTTTTGATTTTTTAGTTTTGACTCGTAGATCCGGCTTTAGACCCTGTAGTCCCTATCCTAGCCCCTGTAGTTCCTGTCTAGTCCCTGTCTAGTCCCTGTCTAGCCCCTGTAGTTCCTGTCTAGCCCTGTAGTTCTGGTCTTAGTTCTGTATAAGTTTTTCTAGTTTTGTTTGTTAAATTCCCTTAGTGTCTATGTGTGTGGGTTCCTGCGCCGTCTGGGTTCCTGCACCGTCTGGGTTCCTGCGCTGTATGGGTCCCTGCGCTCTTAAAGGTTCCTGCGCTCTTAAAGGTCCCTGCGCTTTCAAGGTCCCTACGCCTTACTTCTCCTGTTTTCTTTGTTTTGTTTGCCCTGTTTAGGTTAGTCTAGTTCCCTCTAGCCTTCAGTAGTTTTTATTTTGTTCTGTCATCCCCTAGTGTCTCTGTTCTGTTCACTTAGCCCTCTTAGTTCTTGTTGTTCTCGTGTTTAGGCGCCGCCAGAGCCCTCCGGCATTCCTAAGTCGCCGGCTGAGCCCTCTGATGCGTCAGCCTGTCGCTGCCCAGCGCACGCAGGTCGCCGCCAGAGCCCTCCAGTGCTTATAAGTCGCTGTCTGCGCCCTCTGGCGCGCCTGGCATGTTGCTGCCTAGCTCACCCTCTAGTTCCTAGTGTTTACGTTTTTCTTGGTTCCCCGGCGTGTTTAGACGCCCTCTGTTCTCGGTTCCCTTGCGTGTTTAGACGCCCTCTGTTCTCGGTTCCCTTGCGTGTTTAGACGCCCTCTGTTCTCGGTTCCCCGGCGTGTTTAGATGCCCTCCGTTCTTGTTCCCTGCCGTTTTAGATGTTCCTGCTTCCCTTGTGCCCCGGCGTTTCCCTCGCGCCCGGCGATCTCTTTCCTCGCACCCCAACGTTTCCCTCACGCCCCAGCGTTCTCTTCCCCAAGCCCCGGCGTTTCTCTCACTCCCCGGCGGGTTTCCCCTGGCGTTTCTGTACGCCAGTCGTGATCCAGCATGTGCTGTTTAGCCCTGGTGTTTTCAGTACGCCTGTTCTTCCCTCTGGCGTTGTCGTATGCCTGTTCTTCCCTCTGGCGTTGTTGGTACGCCCGTTCCTTCCCCCTGGCGTTAAGTACGCCCATTCCTTCCCTCTGGCGTTAAGTACGCCCGTTCCTTCCCTCTGGCGTTAAGTACGCCCGTTCCTTCCCTCTGGCGCTGTCGCGCGCCCATTCCTTCCCTTTGGCGTTAAGTACGCCCGTTCCTTCCCCTTGGCGTTAAGTACGCCCGTTCCTTCCCTTTGGCGTTAAGTATGCCCGTTCCTTCCCTTTGGCGTTAAGTACGCCCGTTCCTTCCCTTTGGCGCTGTCGTGCGCCCATTCTTTCCCTTTGGCGTTAAGTATGCCCGTTCCTTCCCTTTGGCGTTAAGTACGCTCGTTCCTTCCCTTTGGTGTTAAGTACGCCCGTTCCTTCCCTTTGGCGTTAAGTACGCCCGTTCCTTCCCTTTGGCATTAAGAACGCCCGTTCCTTCACTTTGGCGCTGTCGTGCGCCCGTTCCTTCACTTTGGCGCTGTCGTGTGCCTGTTCCTTCCCTTTGGCGCTGTCGTGCGCCCGTTCCTTCCCTTTGGCGTTTCCGTATGCCCGCTCTTCCCCCCTGCCGTTGGCGCACGCCTGTCTTGTCTCCCTGGTGTTTCCTTTCGCCTGTTCCCCAGAATTCTCTGGACTTTCGGTTCCCCAGAGTTTTCTAGCCTCTTTGGTTCCTCCGTGCTTTTTGACCCCTGGTTTCCCTGTGTTCTCTAGCCCCTTGGTTCCCTAGTGATAGAAAAATATCATGACAGCTACAGTTTTAATGGTGATTATCCAATGTGTAATTAAGTGAGGCTTAATTAAGGTAGAGAATTAGCTAAAGGTTTCTGCATCCAAACCTTGCTGTTTTACATTGTTGTTTTATTTTTTTCTTTTATGTTGTTTTGCTTCAGTAGGTAGTGTGTTCAAGTAGTATTTGTAATAAACAGAATAATTGCTGTAACAGGGAACTATTGGGTCAATAAATTTTAAATAGTTTAACTGTGGTTGTGTGTGTTTTTTATTTCATTGATGGAATTGTCTCTAAGAGTAAACATTACCCCTTTTGGGTTAACAATACAAATATACATAGGAGCCATTATTTTCCTTTGCTTGTGGTTAATGATTAGTCATTCCAAGTGCAATTATACTTAAAAGTTATTAACATTTACTGGTGGCAAGTCTTACAACTGACTAGACATCACTCTTTCATGGTAAATAAGCTTAATAATTGTTAAGTGATAAACCCAATTGCTTGTTATAATCATTAAAGGCTGGTAGCTCTTAATCACAACCAATTAAAACAAGTTTCGTTGTTACTTTCCCTTCATTCGAAGAACATATCAATTATAATATCCAGTTATAATAATATTCATAATCAAATAGGTTACACAACAAGAGGGTGAAAATACTATGTCTGTCGTGTCTGCCTGTATATATTATTTGTGTACATACTTAGCCAGTGTCTGTGTTAAAAGATGGCACCTGGGCAACACATAATGACAATGATGATTCTTGATTTAACAATAATAAAATAAACTGGGCAAAATGGTATACATGAGAGAGTTTCAAGGCCAAAAACACTGCAGACTTTTGAGAACTAAAACATAGATTTCACATTTGCCAAAAGCATCTTGCAGACAACC
This sequence comes from Fundulus heteroclitus, assembly GCF_011125445.2. NCBI lineage: Eukaryota > Metazoa > Chordata > Actinopteri > Cyprinodontiformes > Fundulidae > Fundulus > Fundulus heteroclitus. Next base: position 1,560,179 of record NC_046363.1, read on the forward strand.
AAAGCTTTTGGACATACTGTATATTCTGGAGTGGTAAAACAACAGTGGAACCTTTTGGTTTGTGTCCTGTTACAACACATAATTTCTGATGTGCTGTAATGGATGGGACCATGAATTCTGCTCATAACAAGAAAATCTCACAGAAGAATGCCCAGCTATCTATTGCAGGATTTGGAGTGACCTAGTCAAAGTTTGTACAGGAGTCTATGAGAGGAGTCGGAGGAGTCGGACGCTTTTTTCTCTGCCCCCTGCTTGCTTTTTTCTCTGCTCCCTGCTTGCTTGCATTTTCCTGCATTTTCCTTTCTTACTTTTTATCTCCTTTTTATCTCTTAGCCAAAACCACATAAAGTTGGATTTAGTTATTTTATTTTATTTATTTTTCATTTTGATTTTGGAAAGATGCCTGGGTAGGCATCTTTCCAAAACCCACAGTGGACTTTGACACGCTTCTACAGAAGATAGATGTTATAGAACAGAAGATCTGCCGACTCGAACTGAATTATGATGTAAACGGCGCGTATGGAAATGAAACAACCCTGCCTGTGACTCTGCATGGTGACCACCAGCCCAGCAACTCATTGAACAAATAGCTCCGTGAGGAAAATGAGAATCCCTCGACCACTCTGAGTGCAAAGACCAAAGCAATGAACCCCACACCTAGACAAAGAAAACTGGCCGAGACTACAGGGAACTGTCCCAGTGAAACAACAGCGGGCTTTTCCCACAACAAATGATAGGAGTAAGCCTGCTGGAAATGTTGGAATTCCGTAACGAAACAGATTTGCTCCGCTCCAAGATGTGACCCAGCAGAATCATGACAACATTCAGAGGTATGTCAACAACCTTCACTCTAAGCTACCAGAGAAAAAACATTCCACAGGGCCAAGGACCCTGATATTATGCAATGGATCTGTAAGTGGGATTAAACATTTCTGTAACAAGAAAAACACACAGGTGTTGATTTATAACGATAGGAACTATGGCCTGGTGTCTGATGTATCAGACATTCTTCCAAGGATCTTGAAAGAACGCCCGACCTTGGAAAAACTCATAATACAAGCTGAAGCCCTGGGTGATGTCACCCGGATAAGAAAATCAGAAGTATTGAAAGAGGATTACATTCGTCTGTTGAACTTAGTTGATGGCCTTAATGTCAAGGTGTTTCTCAGCGGGCCTCAGCACCCGTTAATTGTGGAGACGAGATTTTTTCCAGAATTCTGGTGCTAAACAAATGGCTGGAAAAAAACATGCAAACAAACAACTGTAACCTTCATAGACAACTTTAACATCTTCTGGGAAAGGAGACATCTGTTCAGCGACAATGGTTTCTCTCTAAATAGGTAAGGTGCAAAACGGCTGATTTCAAACATCTTCTATTCTGTGAACCATGCACCATCAGCTTTGTTCCAAAACAAAGCTCAACCAGTGCCAAAACAAATGATAAGCCCAGTACAGCCCGAACAAGCCAAGACAAATATGGCCAGAAAGATGACACAGAAAGAGGATGTGTCAGAGCTACAGGAGGATTTATCCCAGATCTCAGCAGGACAAAGAGAGGACCAAAAACCTCCATTGTCATGAACACCGGTCCAGACTGGACCTGCCTCCCCTTCTTCTCCACAAAGTTCCTTTTCTGGAATTTTCTCACAACATGAACAAAGTATTTAAGATTGGCCTACAGATGACATCCTCTTCACATAGCCATTCTGCTGTGACTAAACCAGCATTTTCCAAAGGCCTCAGAGCCTCAGATCCTCCTCCTCTACGTATCACAGAACATTCTGATGCTCAAGACCTCCAGATAACTACGCTGTGATATAGATCGGGCCCTGGCCCCACGTTTATCAGACATGACAGTTTCCAGCATAAGCTTGGGCCTTTTGCAGGACATTATGGAATATCTGTGATGATACATGGCAGAAATAAGAAACACAAAAGGATTAACAGGAACAAATACTTAAAAGTCATAAACTGTCAGATGCAACCTGTCACAGAGACATCATCAACCAGTAAGTCATATAAACTGGGTTTATTAAACATTAGATCTCTGTCAGGAAAATCCCTTTTAATTAATGACTTCATTATTGACAATAATCTTGATGTAATGTTTTACATGGTTACATGAATCTAATGAAGAAGTTATTCTGTTGGAGTCGACACCTCCAAACTACAAGTTTCTTTGTGAGAGCAGACAGCAAAGGAAAGGTGGAGGAGTGGCAACATTGTTTAATGATTCACTAAAGTGTAAAAAGGTGTCATGGTGCAGCTTTGTCTGCTGCATCATGCACATATTCAGGGCACTTTTCACCCTCCATACACCCCAGTCTCCTCTCCACCTCAGCAATCATATACACCTGCCAGCCACTAATCAAGCCAGGACTCAATCCACCTGTCAGCTTTCCTATTTAAACCTCCCTCAGTTTGCCCTTCCCTGTCGGCTCGTCTGTTTACCACTGCTCACGACTGTTCGCCTACCTTTTCTTTGCCAGCCTGATTTCCCTTCGTCTCCAGTCCTGCAAGTATTCACTCAGATGTTCTGCTGTTAATCCAGTCCTGCAAGTATTCACTCAGATGTTCTGCTGTTAATCCAGTCCTGCAAGTATTCATCCTGACGTGCTGCTGTTGCTCGGTACTGCAAGTATTCACCTGCCAAACTGCCAGTTCCTGCCATCACCATCCTCCTGCTCCAGCCCGGTACAGACTGCTGGTTTATCCATCCTCCACTATCCACCACCTTCAATAAACTCCCTAAACTAAGCTCTGCTTGCGTGTGGTTGTGTTCGGGTTCACATAAATCATGACAAAAGGTGTTTTTGGGAAAATGTGACTCTTTTGAACATTAGGCTCTCCAGGTAAAGAGCCCGGTACAGAATTTGTTCCTGAATGTTTACAGGCCCCCTAAGTCCACATCAAACTTCTTTAATGATCTTAGTTACCTCCTGTCTGTGATATGTGTTGATTATGACTGTTTAATTATTGTGGGAGACTTCAACTTTCATGTTGACAACCCTGAAGACAGAAGTGCTGTGAAGAAGAACTGTGTCAGAAGAACTGTGTGACACACTTAGAAACTTTGGTTTAACTCAACATGTTAAACAGCCAACACACAAACAGGGACATATTTTAGACTTGATCATCACTAAAGGTCTAAAGATTTCTAAGGTCAATGTAACTGATGTTGCCCTATCTGATCATTTTTGTTACCTTTGAAAGAATAATTTCCAGTGACTCATTTAGCCAAAAGGACATCGTAAGAAAACACACCTTTAAGGACAATGCCACGGAAACTTTTATTCAAGCTTACTCTGCTACTTCAACCTTGGGCTGCAACTCAGTAGATGAGCTAGTAAATAACTTTCATTCAAAAGTCTCAGACATCATTGATTGCATTGCTCCAGTTAAAGTGAAAGTTCCTTCCGGGCAGAAAAAATCTCCTTGGAGAAGTGCTCCAGCAGTTAGAGGTGAAAAAAGGGAGTGTAGAAAAGCTGAACACAGGTGGAGAAAGACTAGACTCCACGTTCAATACTATGACATATATAAAGAGAGACTTTACAGATATAACTTACAACTAAAAAATGCAAGAGAATCTTTCTTCTCTGAGATCGAGAAAAACATTAATAATGCTTGTGTCTTATTTGCCACAGTTGATAGGTTAACATATCCTCCTGTGACTGTGACTTCCGAACTCCACTCCACCAGGGCCTGCAATGAATTTGCTAACTTCTTTACTGAGAAAATCCTAAAAATTAGAGGTTCACTTTGTACTTCCATATCAACACCACAACCAATGCTGTATTCAGCTGGAACTATTTCTGACAAAATGTCCCAATTCAGCCAAATAAACCACAAAAGCTTAGAGCAGATCATTCAGCAGCTAAGTTCCTCCTCCTGCTGCCTTGATGTTCTACCCACAGCTTTCTTTAAGAAAGTTTTACCTGTCATAGCGTCTGATTTGACCCAGATAATAAACACGTCCCTTCTGTTAGGTGTTTTCCCCCAGTCCCTAAAAACAGCAATTATCAAACCACTGCTGAAAAAGAACAATTTAGACAAACTTCTATTCCAGAACTACAGGCCCATCTCAAACTCCCCTTTATCAGTAAAATTATTGGAAAAGCTGTGTTTCAACAATTAAATACCTTCTTAACGATGACCAGCCACTTAGACGTTTTCCAGTCTGGCTTCCGTGCTCACCACAGTACAGAGACCGCCCTTATCAAGGTGTTTAATGACATCCATATAAATACAGACTGTGGAAGAACCACCGTGCTGGTTCTATTGGACCTCAGTGCGGCATTCGATACTGTTGATCACTCCATTCTGTTAGAGCGCTTGGAAAACTGGGTCGGCCTTTCTGGTACAGCTCTTAACTGGTTTAAATCCTTCTTGAAGGACAGGGATTTTTTTGTATCAGTAGGTAACTTTACATCAAAGATGACAAAAATCACATGAGGGGTTCCCCAAGGGTCCATCCTGGGTCCCCTCCTCTTCAATATCTACATGCTTCCTCTAGCTCAGATCATAAAAAAACAACAACATCAGCTACCATAACTATGCAGACGACACACAGCTTTATATCACCATGTCACCAGGTGACTATGGACCAGTTCAAGCACTGAGTAAATGCCTAGAAGAAATCAATGCCTGGATGTGCCTTAACTTTCTTCAATTGATTAAAAACAAAACTGAAGTAGTAATCTTTGGACAAATAGAGGAGATTTGTCCATGCGTTTATATTTAGTAGAATTGATTACTGCAACGGTGTTTTCACAGGTCTGCCTAAAAAGTAGATCAGACAGCTGCAGCTGATCCAGAACGCTGCTGTCCGCGTCCTCACCAAGACCAAGAAAGTAGAACACATAACCCCAGTTCTAAAGTCATTACACTGGCTCCCTGTATCTCAGAGAATAGACTTTAAAATACTTCTGTTAGTCTATAAATCCCTGAATGGCTTAGCACCTAAATACATCACAGACTTGTTTATCAGTGTATCAACCCTCCAGAGCACTAAGGTCTTCTGGCTCCAGCCTGCTCTGCATACCTAGAACACGAACCAAACACGGAGAAGCAGCATTTAGTTCCTATGCTCCACTTATCTGGAACAAACTTCCAAAAAACTATAAAAGTGCGGAAAGCCTGAGTTCTTTTAAATCAAGATTAAAAACACATTTGTTTAAAATTGCCTTTGACTGTTCTAGTTAAACTGTTTTAATGTTCTTTTTTGTTTCTACATTCTATCCCTACTTGCTTTTGTTCTGTTTTATTTTCCTATATTTTAATCATTTAAAGCACTTTGCATTGTCTCTGTACTGAATTGTGCTATATAAATAAATTTGCCTTTGCCTTTACTGCAATCTGGTGAAGATCCTACTCAAAAACCCTCCAAAGAAAAACAAATTTTTGCATGTGCTCAAAATCTTTTTCAAAAAAAGACTTATAGCCAGTTAATGCAAATGTTTGATAGTAGTTATTGGCAAAGTGTAGCATAACCAGTAAATGTAAAAAAAAAGTAAAGGTGTAGATGACAATATGAAATGGTGTGGGCTTGGATCATGTGACTTTGAGTTAAGTCAGACCTAAATCACAAATTTAATGACTTTAGACCGAACTTGATAAAATCACAAATGACTTAGGACTGGACTTGGACACAAGTCACACACACACACACACACACACACACACACACACACACACACACACACACACACACACACACACACACACACACACACACACACACACACACACACAGGCTGCCCTGCTTATTTGAATAGGTTTTAGTAAATGTGCTTCTCGGGGCCAGCATATTTTGTCTTTTTCATTTTGGCAAAAAATATCTCAGAGCAATTTCTTAATTTCAAGCCTGGAGACAGTAATGCAAATGCTGTCAACAGTTGTAACGACATTTTGTACAAAATGTTTGACATGCCACAAATGTAAAGTCATTTTGTCTGGTAATGAGCAAAAGGCAAAATGGTTTTAAGATTGAGAACACCCATGATGTCTTCCAAGAAGATGTCATAATGGCTTTGTTTTTTTTTAGAAGTCAGACTAAGCAAAATGTATAAACATCTTCACTTCTCCACCATGTCTAGCAGGTGGATTACCCACAGAACAAGCTTTCCTTCTCTATATGATCACTATATTGTGTTAAAATTATTATGATTTTTATTATTGAAATGTAAATGGACTAAATATATATAGCACTTTTCCAGTCATGCTGACTTCCCAAAGCACTGTACACTATGGCCACATTCACCCAGTCGCTCTCACTAACGCACACACATTTATACACCCAGACGCAGCTCAGTAGGTAATTTGAGGTTAAGTACCTTGCCCAGGGGCACATCAACACACGACAAGGGGAAGCTGGAATCGACCCCACAACCTTCTGATTGCCAGACAACTACTCAACCCATCAAGCCACAGTCACGCTACAGACCTATCTGTGATGGTCTGGATGCCTTGACACATGCATCTGATGCTTGTCAGGTCATGGAAGAATCCCTGGATTTTCTGACCATAGGCATGCGTTGCTGTTCTTATTGCATGGTTCACGCTGTATTCCGTACCTTCAGCATTATGCAGACCTCATTGGTCACCAGGGTTTCTGATTTGCCCGTGCGGTGATAATGCTAGTCACATCCTCAATGCACTTCTGGATGCATGCAGACACAGATTCAGTATATTCCCCTACATTGGTGCGTGGTTTTCAGGTGCATCCTTTCGTGCTCAAAAAACAGTCCTGTATAGGTCAAGACACTCCAAACTGTCCGTTCTATACGATCTGACAGAAAATCCCATCGTAGCAATTAGATCTGGTTGAAGTGCTTCGTCGGCTCCTGGGTCTTGCTAGTAGAGCAGTCTGAGGCTGCTAAGAGTGTGCAGAGTAGTACTGTCCTCTTCTCATTGATATGCAGGAAACACATAATTTAGGCTTGCCAATTGTCCTGTATTAGCCAGGATGTCCCATCATTTTAGCCAAATTGAAGTGTCCCATAAGGAACGTGCCTTTTCCTGTATTTTGACTATAAACTGCAATTTGTGCTTACATACAGCACACAGGGAAGTGGGTCTCCCCCAGTCCCTTCTTTTGGACCTGGTGAAATCTATTTATTTTAAAAATCTGGCCCAGATTCATCATAGCACAAAGTATGATTGTATTTAGTGTTTGTAAACACTATAGCCATTTATCCGTTTTATAATAATCAGGTATACTAGCAGTTGTTGCCTGTTCAGAAACACTTATGAAACACAAATATAGGAAACCAAAGAATTGCTTTGAGAGGAACTACTCTGACGCTTTGCTTTTCCTCACAATCTGTTTGAGAAACCTGTTAATTGACGCCTACATGAGGCTAAAAGTGACACTGTGATGGCATCTTCATGTGGACCAGCTGCTCAACCACATGCTTCAGTGTGATATTCGGCTGCAGTAAAACACTTCGTTCATTATAGGTACAGTTTCCACAAAATATATAAGCAATGTTGCACAACGCTAACACATGATGAGCAAAAAAAAGCTTAGACATGTCTTCCTGTCATGTTTTTAAGAAAGTTATCCAATGACTTCTGAATAACAACCTACCATTCCTGAGAGCCGCTGCTTTAACAAAATGATTAAGTCAGCAACATTTTCATGTAAGAGACAGGCTTTATCTGGAGCAAATTGAAATGAACATGAAAATTCGCAGAGAGTATCTTTCTCAAGAGGGAACTGAGAAGATTCTTATGTTCATAGAACTGGGAATGGTATTAGTTATCAGACAGTCTTTCTACACAAAGACACCCCTTATGTGTCTGCCATGTGTTCCTATTGTGTTTTCTCTGCCGTATTGCCTTTGCAAAGTGCCAGCACAATGAAATCATTATGGTTCCTTGCTCCTCTCATTCAGCAGGCAGCTCTCTGTGCTCCTCTGATGGATCTCCTTTATTGTGTCAACATCTTCTGTAATGAAATACTATTGCAATCTCAAGGTCGCAATCTGCTTGACTTTATAGAATTCTCAAATTCTCCATCATGTATGGAGAGTAACTGATTGCTTCATCATACAGATCCCAACAGCCTTGGAATCTGGGAGACAGAAATAATGTTGATGGATGGATGATTAATACAGTGGAATAGTTGTTGCATGGTCTCTCTAATGAAGTTGTTCCATTTGATCCTCCATGCAGAACCGGGCATAGGGTGGGAATTAACCTTTTGATCTCTCCTGCTGGTGAAACCATTAAAGACTGAGCCTTTTTACAATACACCAAGAGCACATTTCTAATTACCTCGTCTAATTTTAAATGACTCCAAAGTAACTGAAAAACAAATGCAGTAATAATCTGAGACATGGTATTCTGTGGTTTAATTTTCTCTCTCAAAAATGTTGACCTTGCCTTGGTGGACTTCCCTGTCTCTGGGACATTCTAACAGAATTAGCTTGAGAAAAATCTCATGGATAAGCAAGGGCAAAAAGTTTTGAGTAAACCTATCTGTTAACATATATCTGAGCAGATTGTCTACTAAAAAAAGTGGTTCTTAAAAAAATCCCATATGCTTTTATTACTTAAAAAGCAACCATGATAAATCATTTCAAAACTTTGCCACAAATAACATGTCATCTATCTTTTATAATTCCTCTGAACACAAGAAACTCCATATTGTTGTGCTGTATTAACACCATGATAGATAATTGATGTCAGATTGAATTCTGACAAGATTCACCCGATTTCCGGACATTCAAAAGGAGCTTGTTTTAAAGCATAAAGCTTGGTCTTTCTGCTCTGCCGCATTAATATCGAATATTAATATTAATATTAATATTAATATCGGTTTAAAGGCAATTTTGATAACTTTACACTTTAAGCGATTTAGCGACTGATCGATATAGCGACCCCTAGTGCTCGGCGGTAGAGTCGCATTAATAAGATCGGCCGTTCATAAGGTTTAAATGATTTTACTGAGCAAATCAGTCTTTAGAATGTTACTTACTCAAAATAATGTTCTGTTTAACTTAGGCTTTGCATTGTGAATGGGTTGAAACACATGTCCAATGTTGTTCTGAATTAGTCAAGCTAATTTAACCCCAATTCACCTTCTTTGAGTTGAACTTTGGTACTTTAACTTAAACAAAATATTATTTCATCAAGTAATGTTTTGTTTAACTCAGGATTCACATTGTGAATGGATTGAAACACATGGCAAACTCCATTCCATGCTTTTTTGTCTTTTGTTTGTTTTTGCATGTAAATAGTTCCTTAGCTTAGCTTCTTTTTATCTTCATTTTGCTAAGTAGTTTAGTTAAGTTTCACTAACCTAGTAGAGAGGATTTGTTAATTGAAACATGGTGTTAATTCAGACAAAAAGCATTACATAGTGATGTTCTCTGGATGTTCATTTTATTTCTGTTATTAAATTCTTGAACTTGAAAAGAAGTTATCACTCCTTTATTCTATGGGTGTGCAGAGTTTGCTGTTAAAAGATTGCTAGTGCTCAAATTTATCCCTTTGAACCAGTGTCTTGATATCAGCTTAAGAGCTGATTATCACTAGATAATACTTAACAGAGGGTTATTAAATAAACATTAAATAACTTTAAACAGTGTATAATTGCATAACAATACCATGGTGCTGCCAACATCATATTTCACAGTGGGTATAGTTTTTTGATGATGTGCTTGTTTTCTGCCAAACCTACCTTTGGGAAATTTTTGAAATTTTGCCCCAAAATACAAGTTTAGGTCATCTGACTACAAATATCCTGCAACCAAGTCTTTGTTATTAAACTGTAGTGCAGACATATAAAGAATACTTGAGACTGTTGTCCCTTACTAATACAAAATTCCTGCTGCTCCTTCAATGTTGCTGGCAGTCTCTTGGCATCCTCCTTGAATTCCCTGAATTTCCATCCTGTCTTTATATCAGTTATGATGAAAATTACAGCTCTTGTAATATCACTGTTATTGCATATCTTCTCCAGGTTTTGATGACCGTCTTATTTGTGGCATTGTATATACACTGGGTGTGATTTGCCAGAGGGGGATGGGTGGGACTCTGGTCATTCATGTTTTATCCCTGGGGGGGATACATTCCTCCCCCCCCTCTGGTCTGAATTTAAAAATGTATATAAATCAGGGCTGTTAGTTTTAATGTGTAAGACCACAACGCTGACATTTATTTATTTTTTGTCGCTGTTAATCGCGTGTCAAAACACACACACCGTTCCCTAATGTTTTTCCCCACCGCGCTCCCGGACTGTGTTTTTTTTACCCATGGCGCTTTCCGTAGTTTCAAGAGAGCTAGAGACTGTAGCAATACAGACCCGCGCTCTCTGTAGCACAGACTGTTTATTTCATGCGACTTTGGGCTTCTTTTATTCTAAAGGCGCTTGTAAATTTTATAAGTCACAGGTTGCGTTTTTTTGGGCACGTTTCTGAAAGTTAAATCGCTTATTTGGGCTCTAAAATAAGTGACGAAACAGCGGTTATTAAGAGACCTGCCTTGAGTGTATCCAGCTGAAATATCCCTCCGCCATAGGAGCCGACGGTAGTAAAGGTAGAGAGAGCAACTCTGCACGTATTTTCTGCAGTTTACGGTGCAATAACCGGTGATAACTGCTGAAAGTAGATTACTTGGTGCAGATCACCATTTTGAGCAGACATTGGTTCTGAAGATGAACTTTTAACATGCCGAGAACATTGCAGAAACCCAACCCATAAACCGCACTTTAATGCTTATTAATTTGTTTTCTCTGTATTTGACAAACTAAGGCTGAATCACGTTGCCAAACGAAGGACCAAGAGTTACTAAACAGTTGCTAAACAGTCTCATTAAGCTCCTGCCCAGTTGCAAGCAAAGTGTAAGACTGGAATGACCTGGAAATTTAAACCCTTTTTCAAGGCTTAAACTGTATGAATATGGATATAAACAGCAAGCAAAAATATTCAAAGAAGTTATTGTTGGTGTGAAAGCTCAGAATTAGATGTGTGTGAGAGAGAGTGAAAAAACGAACAATAAAACTTATGACTTTATTGAAATGTAAAATTTTTGTTAATGCCTAATACCATGTCTATCTTTGTTTAAGAGGCAAAAAAATATATCGGCATTGTATTTATTTACAAATTTATTTACACATTGTGTAAACATCAGGGCGTCATGATTAGTCATTTAGCCATCATAGTCCATAGCTTAACATTTGTCACTAGGATGTTTTCATTCCAATTCTCAAAAGTGCTTGAAAAATAACAAAATAAAAATATTTTTTGTACAAGCATGTATTTTATTAGTGTCATATATTGCAAAATTGTATATTAAAATGCCCAAACAGGCTATTACACTTTCAGAAATAAAAAGATAAAACATACAATTAATTTGCAAATAATCTCGAGTTACCTATCGACATTATGTGATTAATCGAGGAAATTATCCCCCCCTCTGGTTTTTTTGCAAATCGCACACTGTATATACACTTGAAACATTATATATACACTATATAAATAGACACGTGCTTGTTTTCCTCACTATCATATATGACATCTGAATAGACCTTTGCTATCTTAGGTCTGTAAGGTTTATGAAATTGTTACCATTTTCCAAATGTCAGAATAATGAGAGCAATATATTTTTTAGATGTGGTTTTACTACTTTCTTGAATGTCAGAAATTCACAAACATTTTTGTTGATATTTGGTACCTTTGCTTTTAAACTGTATAACTTGGGCCTAACAGTTTGGATATCCTTCCACAAACTTCTCATAAAGGTTGGCAGGAACCTTGCACTCACACACCTGTTAAGCTCTTCCCATAAATGTTCAATAGGATTCAGGTCAGGGCTTTGTTATGGCCACTCCAAAACCTTGACTTTGTTATCCTTAAGCCACTTTGTAACCAGTTTGGCTGTATGATTCAGGTCATTGTTCATTTGGAAGACCCATTCTTGTCTTGAGATGTTGCTTCAGAATTTCTACATAATGTTCTTTTCTAATAATACCATATATTTTGTGAAGTGCACCAGCCCCTCCTGCAGCAGAAATAGCCCCACAACATGATGCTGCAACATGATTGGGATGTGTTCTCAGGCTTAAAAGTTCCCCCCTTCTTCCTCCAAACGTGACAATGGTAATTAGGGCCAAACATTTCAATTCTAGTTTTGTCAGACTACCAGACATGTCTCCAAAAATGTATTTCCTTGTTCCTGCATCTGCAAACTGTAGTCTGCTTTTTGTGTTTTTATTTCATTTGGATTTTTTGAGTAAGAGCCTTTTCCTGGCACACCAGCTTTTCAGCCCTGGTCGGTACAGTACTCATTTCACTGTGGATAATAACACACTCTTCAGCCATTATCTTCACAAGGTCTTTTGCTTTTGTTTTTGAGTTGGTATGCACATTTCGGACCAAATGACGTTCATCTCTGGAACACAAAACCTGTCTCCTTCCTGAACAACTCAGTGTCACTGAAAACGTGTAGTATCCACGTGGGTCCACTGGGGGAAACGCAGTATTGTCACAATTTAGCTTCTCAGTGTGTTTCATTCCTACATTTTATTTGGCCTATTCAATTACATTGGTTTGCGACCAGGTCACATAACTATCACGTTACCCCTAGCCTAATAAGAACATGGCTGTCATTGCCCGTAGAAAAGTAAACATTTAAGCAAAACAACTGTATTTATGTGCATTTTGATAAAATTTCTAGTGAGAATTATGGGTATTCGGTGAAACTAATAAATGAAAGATTGTCTACATTTCCTGTTCAAAGATTATAAATTAGGGCAGTCAGTTTTAACGCGTTATTAATGCGTTACTTTGTTAGACCATAATGCTGACAATTTTCTTATCACGCGTTAATCGCGTGTCAAAACCCACATACTGTCCCCTTATGTTTTTTCCTCTGCGGTGCTCTCCGGACTGTTTCTTTTACCATCTGCGCTTTCTGCAGTCCCAGGAATGCTAAGTGTGCGGAAGACACCACAACATAACAGACCTGCCCTTTGAATGGGCAAAAATGGCCAGCAGACAAGGTATCCTGAATGGCAAGTTTCTTTTTATGAGCCAGATGGCTCTCTCGACAAAACCAGGATTGTCTGCACATAATGTAGTTGCAGGATGTTACCACCGTGTCAGGATGCAGTTTTTCTCACTGCATCTTGGTTCAGCTCTGGCACCCTCCACCTCCCAAAGAGCCCGTCACTGCACCTCACCGTTGATCATCTACACCTGTCATGCCTAATCAAGCCCGGACTCAGTGCACCTGCCAACACCTTGACTTAAACTTCCTTCAGTCTGCTCCCCTTTGCCGGAACGTACTCTCACTCTCCTCAGTCTGAACCTCGTCTTAGCCTGAGCTCCCTACGTCTGCCAAGCCTCTGCTCCCTTCGCCTGCCAACTTCAGCTCCGCCGTCCAGCTCCAGCCATCTCCACCATTCCTCTGCTGCAGCCTGGTACAGTCTTCTGGTTCTTCCTTCCACTATTCAACCTTTTCAATAAAGACTCTTTAAACGTGGCTCTGTGTGTGGCTGAATTCGGGTCCGGATCCTAAAAACCCTGACACACCGGAGTACATCAAGTCTGAAATTCCACTTGTTAGCCAAACACAACCTGGAGACTTTGAGCGAACAAGCAACATGTTAAAGACAGACAACGCTAGATAATATGCACCAAAAACCAGCGCAACTAACAAAAACCTGGCAACAGCTATAACTAAGTGGATTGCTACCTCCTGCAGGCCGATTAATGTTGTTGAGGATGAAGGTCTGCTTGCAATGATTTGCATTGCAAGCAATGATTCAATGTATGAACTTCCCTTGAGAGCATGAACTGTGAACAAGATTAACAGCTTGTATGAAGAAAATAAGGCTATTGTGCTAGAACTTTTGAGGCAGAAAAACTTCTTTCGGTAATCACAACTACCTTGGCGAGACGGCCCATTATTTTGACTGAGTGGAAACTACAGTCGCACGCTTTGACTGTTGTGAAGGTCCGACCAGTAAGGCAAAAGGACAAAGGCATATATAAAAAAGTATTTTCTATTTATTTTTCCAAAAATTGTTCACAGGAGAATTCTAACATCAAATATCAAGACAAAAACTGACCTCCCACAATTAACACACAGGGGAATTTATACACAAAGGCTAGCCTACACAAACGAGGAGGGGTGGGAGATGAGACAAAGACAACAACGCATCAACATAAATAACTAATTCAAACCAACATATCTTGACTACAACACAACTATCAAAACAAGACAACCTAACACCACAGAGGTTTTAGCAGTTATGCTGTTAGTAGAGAGAGAGGTAGATTATTTAACATCAAGTCCCCTGCTTCCAGCAGCCTGATGGTTTGTTCCATTTCCTGGTTTGCCTTTCAACCAGTCCTCTCCCCCAGCTAGTCCTTCAAACTCAGCAAAACAGAGAAATTAATGATTGAAATAAACAAAAAGGTGTTTACTAAATGTGTGCACCCATAATAGTAAACAACCTAATGCAAAAACCATATTGTGTTTAAATAAATACTAACACTGAGAAAACGATGGCGGAACCTCCACAACTGTTATGAAAACGGATGAGAGGCATTTGCAGGCATTATGCAGGTAGCAAGGCAATGGGAAATTGAGCATAAAGTCTCACAACAGATAGTGCTCGCAACATGATAGCAGCAGCCAGACAGTTGCGGTTTGAGCATATGCCTTGCATCCCACACAGTATTCACCGTTCTATAACTTTTTCTTTGCAAAACAATCCCTTTGAAAACACGCTTGCAAAATGCAGAAAATTAGTCGGGCATTTTAAACATAGTCCTTCTGACACCACAAAGCAAGAACAGAAGCAGATTGCTCACTATCAAAAAACTCAGTCACTCACATAAGATGTGTTTACAAGATGGAACAGTACTCTGGAGATGATCAGCTGTGTACTGAGAAATCAACAACCTCTGAGAAACATTCTTGCTCTACGTCCTACCAACATCGCTATGGCAACTTAGCGACACCTACTACATCTGTACCGTGTGAGAGATTATTTTCACTGTCTGGGTATGTTGTCCAAAAGAAACAAGCGTCTTTCTCATCTGAAAATATTAACCAGCTTGTGTGTTTGAGCAACTGGCTCAGTTGCCAGTGCAAACAAGACAAAGAAATTAATTAAGTCATGTGGAATGCACGACTGCACTGCTGCTGCAGTTCCTGTTCGAAGCAGAGGAATATTTAAGCTAGGGCTGGGCAACGATTAAAATATTTAATCGCGATTAATCGCCCTGATTAATCGCGATTAATCGCGATTAATCGCATTGTATTTACAAACTCCAAGAATGAATTAAAAAGTAGTGTAAAGAGCACTTTTATTTTAATGTTTTGCTGCCATATGAACAAAAGTGTTGTAACATTTGTAGCACTTATTTTATACTGGATATTTTCAACCCATCTATTGAATTTAGTGCACTAGTTGATCTTTTCTTCATAAGAGAACAGCAAGCACTGCAGCCAAAATATGGCCTTTTTTGACCTGCTGTATATTAGCCAGTCCCTAAGCTTGATGTATCATGAAACTGTTGACCTTTTGGGTTTTGTGGTTTTTATTTTATTATTACAATTTAATAATAATAATAATAATAATAATAATAATAATAATAATAATGTTATGTTCAGTGTTTTTTCGCTAATCCACCTCTTATATATTTCAGTCCTTATGTAATTTTGTCTGTGTTGTGTGCACCTGCCTGTTGCTTTAATCCTATAAATTTCCCCATCGTGGGATAAAAAAAGGATTAGCTAATGTTATCTTATCTTAAATAACACTTTTTAATATATGTACTGGGTTCTTTCAAGGTCTTAATTACATGTTATGTGTGGGCTCCAGTAACATCCATCCATCCATCCATCCATCCATCCATCTATCCATCCATCCATCCATCCACTGATCTACCTGGATGTTCCCTGGAGGACTGAAACGCCTCAGTCAGAGACGTCTGTGGGTCTGTCGGGGCAGTGAGAGAAGTTTCGTCTCCTCTCTCCGTTTCTGGGGCTCGACGTTTTCATGTTTTTTCTCGTGCTTAGATAAATTTGTTGTGTTTCCACTGAAATGAACCGGCTTTTTACAAAACATACAGCTTGATTTCATTTACGGTATTAAAATAAAGCCAAACGGTGCTACTTCCCCTGTCCATGTTTTTTCGCTGCTGCGGTCTCTCTCAGCTGTTTGTGTGTTAAGTTTGTGTGAGAGCTGAGTGGGCGGGCCAGGCTGAGTCTGCGTGTTGATTGGCTGGCGCCGCTGAGCCATGTACGAGAGGGGAGGGGGAGCGGGAGAGTGCTGCCGTGACAGCGCGCTGCAGTCAGCGTGCCTGCTGACTGACACTGACTGAAAGCATGTGAGCAACATGCGTTAATGCGCGATAAAATAAATATCGCCGTTAATAGTCTAATGAATTAACGCGAAATTAACGCGTTAACTTGCCCAGCCCTAATTTAAGCATTTAGAAAATATTCTAGATGTATAATGTTATGTTGGTGTGATAGTCCATGCATTTGTTACTTCAAGGCTGGACTATTGTTCTTTGCTATCAGGAAGTCCACAAAATGCAGTTCAAAGCCTTCAGCTGATCCAAAATGCTGCAGCAAGAGTTCTGATGAAAATCAACAAGCGGGATCATATTTCTACAATTTTAGCTTCCCTTCATTGGCTTCCTGTTAAATCAAGAATAGAATTTAAAATTCTTCTTCTAACGTATAAAGCCCTTAATAATCAAGCTCCATCATATATCAGAGCTCTGATCACCCCGTGTGTTCCTAACAGAGCACTTTGCTCTCAGACTGCAGGTCTGTTGGTGGTTCCTAGAGTCTCTAAAAGTAGAATGGGAGGCAGATGCTTTAGCTATCAGGCTCCTTTCTTGTGGAACCAACTCCCAGTTTTGGGCCGTGAGGCAGACACCCTGTCTACTTTTAAGACTAATCTTAAAACTTTCCTTTTTGACAAAGCTTATAACTACAGTGGCTCATGTTACTCTGAGCTACCTTTATGGTTTTGCTGCTATAGGCTTATGCTACTGGAGGACATCAGTATCTAATTTTCTTACTCTATAGAGTTCTACTGTTCTTCAATTATGCATTGCGTGTCGTCATTTTTGCTTTAACTTTCTGTTCTCTCTCTTTTATCTTCATAGTAGGTACACCTGGTCTGGCGTTCTGTTAACTGTGACATCATCCAGAGAAGACAGCTCACACACTATTACCATCTAATGTAGAACAGATTACTAGATCAATGTGTGCTTCTGTGCTTTTTTGTCTCTCTTGTGTATTTGCTCTGTCTTCTGTAACCCCCAGTCGGTCGAGGCAGATGACCGTTCATACTGAGCCCGGTTCTGCCGGAGGTATTCCATCCCGTTAATGGGGAGTTTTTCTTCCCACTGTCGCTTCATGCTTGCTCAGTATGAAGGATTGCAGCAAAGCCATGTACAATGCAGATGACTCTCCCTGTGGCTCTACGCTTCTCCAGGAGTGAATGCTGCTTGTCGAGACTTTGCAGCAATCAACTGGTTTCCCTTATATAGGAAATTTTTGACCAATCTGTATAATCTGATCCAATCTGTATAATATGATTGAACTTGACTTTGTAAAGTGCCTTGAGATGACATGTTTCATTAATTGGCGCTATATAAATAAAATTGAATTGAATTTAATTGAATTGAATGACTGTGGAAGCCACTTATTGTAAATTTCATTTGATTTATTTATTATTTTGTGAGCAATTTTATTTTGTTTCAATTAAATGTGTATTTCATAACACACTGCACTTTATTTTATTTTAACAGTACATCTTTATTTTTGTCCTATATTTGAGAAATAACTTGGTGATATTATGGGTTATTATGGATATTATAAGTTTACAGAGTACTTTGAAGTACTGTTTACTGTTGTTTGGATGGAAGCTTAACACTTAATTTTTACCATGCTTGAATAATTATTGGATATAATTTAAAATGTTATGGCACCAGGATGTTTTTATTCCAGTTTCCTAAAAGTGCTTGAAAAAGCTTTCAGAGATTCAAAGATAAAATATGCGATTAATTTGCGATTAATCTTGAGTTAACTACTGACATTATGCAATTAATCATGATTAAAATTTATAATAATTTGACAGCACTATTATAAATGATTTATGCATACATTTCACTAGAACTGTCATCAAAATGCATATAACTACAGATATTTTGTTTAAAAGTTGTTTCTTATATATGGGAATCATGGTGCAACTCGATGATGTAGGTAGGAAATGTTATTTCCTCACGTCTTTTTTAGAAAATCTTTGGCGAAGGTAATGAATGAAAGATTCTCTGCCTTCTCTGAACGAAGATTATAAAAAATAATCCAACCTGGAAAGACTCACACAGACAGAATGTCATGATTTATACAAACCCGAACACAACCACACACAAACAGAGCTAGTTTAGAGTTTATTGAAGGTGGTGGTTAGTGGAGGATGGATAAACCAACAGTCTGTCAAGGGCTGGAGCAGGAGGCTGTTAATGGCTGGAGCTGGCAAGCAGGATGGAGCCGGACCATGGAGGTAGCAAGACCAGCAGCACGGCAGAGTGGAGACTTGGAGCCAGAACCACAGCAGGATTAGCAGCAAGACTGGGTGAGAATACTTGCAGGACCGGAATGAGAGCAGGACCAGAACCCCAGCAGGCAGGTGGGGATGAAGGGAACTCCGGCTGGATAAGAACAGGTGAGGTGAGCAGTGATTGAGTAGTGATTGAGCAGTAGTGAGCAGAAACCAACAGAACGAACTGACAGGGAAGAGCTAACTGAAGGGAGCTTAAATAGGGAGGAAGACAGGTGTGCAGAGTGCTGTCTTGATTAGTGGCTGACAGGTGTAGATGATTACTGAGGTCTGGAAACGGAGCTTGTATTGAAGGTGGAGACTGCCAAGAATGTCCATGGTGCAGCAGGCAAAGCTGCATCATGACACAGAAGTTAGACAGATTTATTGACATAAATCGTTAAGAGTTATTTGGCACTCAGACCCTGGCAGAATACGTGAAAGCTGGGAATGTCTATGAGCTTGGAAGTTCATTTTAGGATTAAGATTAGTGAAGTGTTCCCCGCCGGGGTCCAGACGCTGATAGTAGAGGCTGGAGGAGACAAGGGAGCCAGGAGGAGCCTGAGAGTACGAAGGAGGAGATGGGTTGCTTTTCAGTTCAGCTCAAAAGCAAGAGAAGCCATGGATGGAGGGCTTTACAAGCAAAGCCTTGCAGGATGATTGGTTGAGTACTTGATGCAGGTGGCTGGCATGATGAGTCAGTCGGGGAGTGCAGGTGAGTTTTCCTGTTTGAATTTACATCTAAACTCCATTATTCCTACTTCTCACTTGAAATGTTATCAAAATGCATATATGTTTTGCTTAAATGTTCATTTTTCCACAGGCAACGTCAACCGTGTTCTTTTCCCACTGGGGGAAACTTGATAGTTACGTGACCTGGTCGCAAGCCTATGTGAACAGGCCATATAAAATTATTTTGAGAAAAGCCATCACTAAACAGAGGGGGAGGATTGTGCTTCAAACTCTCCAGTGCTTATAGCTCCTTCCTCCAACATATTCCAAAAAGATTACATCAGCAGTCTCATCATCATTCACACCAAGCAATAGCTTCTAACGACCCAGGACAGTGGCGGGTGGGTCATTGATTTGCATCTGAGGATGTGGCTAGGAGAATGGCCTCCATGTCCTTTAAAAACAGCAGTGCACCAACTACAGGTTTCTCAAGTGCAAGCCACCAAAATTGACAAATACTCCTGGATGGGTGTCGAAACATTTTCAGAAAAAACTGACATCCTGTTGCCTCCAATTTAAGCCTGTTTGCTGTTATATTTTTAATCCAACTGATTTTTCTGAATACTTGAATATTACATATTTCCTGTCACATTAAAGGTGGGGAAAAGGTTTTCAAATCATTCATAATGGACACATTTTTATATTTCAAAGACCAGATATTTGAACAAGGTCGTGTAAGCAGCTGGTGGGCTGGTGCAGAGAAAACAGCCTGATCCTGAACTTGGAGAAGACGAAGGAGATCATCGTCGACTTCAGGAAGAACCAGCCTCACCACGCTCCACTGCTCATCAACAGCTCAGCTATGGAGGTGGTCAGCAGCACCAAGTTCCTAGGGGTGCACATCACGGACAACCTCAGCTGGTCTGTGAACACCACGTCACTGGTGAGGAGGGCACAGAAGCGATTGTACTTCCTGAGGAGGATTAGGAGAGCCCACCTGCCCCCGCCCATCCTCACGACCTTCTACAGAAGCACCATAGAGAGCATTTTGACCAGCTGTCTCTCTGTGTGGTGTGGAGGCTGCAGTGCCTCCGACTGGAAGAACATGAGGAGAGTGGTGAGGCCAGCAGAAGGGATTATCGGGGCTCCTCTTCCCTCCATAAAAGACATTTCATCTCAGCGCTGCGTGTCCCGAGCCCGTAACATCATCAGGGACCCCTCACACCCCCACCATGGACTGCCCTCCCTGCTGCCCTCTGGGAAGAGGTTCCAGCATTCGCTGCAGGTCCACCAGGTTCTGCAAAAGCTTTTTTCCCTGCTGCCATCAGACTGTTAAAGGCATACTATGCAACATTTTTCAATTAATTAATGTGTTCCATACCGTTTTGGATGATTAAATGAGTCATTTCAGGTCGAACAAAGATTTTCTCGGCCACCCTGGTGGTCTGTGGGGGAAATACCACACTTGCAATTGCAAGAGCCCTCGGCCCGCACCCACAGGCTCAGAAGTCTCATGCAAGACCGCGAGAGTCAGTCTTGCTTTACGGCGAGAACTCCATGTGTTTTTGCCCTGCCATTCACTATATGCACGCGCGAAAGCAACAACAAAGAACCGCGTGTTAACGTCAAATAAACATGCAAGCATATTGAGTTTTATTATTATTATTTATTTTTATTTTTTTTATGTTGGCGAGACGCTACCGCGGCGAGGCGGCCGCCTCGCCAAGATAGCGCTGCGGGAAGCTTGATGTTCATACTTTCACTGTGTTAGTGATTGTTTGTACTGCAGTTTTTTCCACTTTTCGTTGCGTTCGCCTGTCTGCTAAGCTCAAAACAACCGCGCCTGGCTTGACGGAGAAACCAGAACAGCTGAGCATCTTTACGACAGTGCACTTTTACTTTTGCCCTCTGGGGGGAGCCTCACTGGAAAATCAACCCCGGTTGCATAGGGCTTTTTGTATTTGACACCATTTCGACCTCATTGGTGTAGGACTTATAGATTTTTTTCATCCCGCCATTTTCACCTACCGTGGTGACAAAATTGTCTAAAAAACAACAAACAACTTTAGCATACTTGCTCAATTTTCGATCTACGTGCACAAATTATACATCAAAACGTAGGTATTTCTGTCTGGATTCAGGAAATGTAACCCTCATTGGTGTACGATTAATAGATTTTTCGCATATCACCTCAGACCGGCAACAACCCCAAAGTCAAAGTTATGTAAAAAAGACCAAACAACTTCAGCCTACTCGCTCAATTTTCACTCTACGTAGACAAATTATACATCAAAATGTAGGTCTTTTTTGTCTGGATTCAGGAAATGTAGCCCTCATTGGTGTACGATTTATAGATTTTTTGCAAATCACCTCAGACCTGCAACAACCCCAAACCCTCCCCAAATTGAGCTGTAGTTGTTGGGATTTTTCCATGCAGCAGAGAGCCAGCCAGGGCCGGTCAAAGCCATAGGCGTACTAAGGGGCCGCTTGGGCCCTCTGGTGTAATGGGGGGGGGGGGGCTCAAATTTTTTTTATTTTATTTTATTTATTTTTTATTATTTTTTTTACAAGTAACAATTAAATAACTTGAACAATTGATATAAATTAATGATGATAAATGAATTTGTTTAATTTATTAAATTTATTTTGTATTCAGAAGTTTTAAGAAAACATTAAATTATTTATTTATTTCTGTATTTATTTTTAAATATGGAAGACTTGGTCCTCCATACTCCAGGGCTCAACAAGAGTTCATCTAAAGATGTTTTAGAACTGATTGGTGACCTTTAGTTTATATTTCAGAAAGTTAGTTATAAGTAGAGTTATGTGGTTTTATGTTTTTTTGATACAATCCGGGTTAGCACCCGAACATCCCTTTCAGACAGCTTCCTCTTGCGTCCACAGTTAATCCTGTTGGATGTGGTTCATCCTTCTTGGTGATATGCTGACATTACCCTGGACACCGTGGCTCTTGATACATCACAAACACTTGCTGTCTTGGTCACAGATGCAAGGCAAGGGAAATTTATTTATATAGCACAATTCAGTACAGAGACAATGCAAAGTGCTTTACATGATTAAAATGTAGCAAAATAAATGCAAGTAGGAATAAAATGTAGATAGAAAATAGAATAAAAGCAAGTAGAGATAGAATGTAGAAACAAAGAAGAACATTAAAAACAGTAAAACAGTTTAACTAGAACAGTCAAAGGCAATTTTAAACAAATGTGTTTGTAATCTTTATTTAAAATAACTCAGGCTTTCTGCACTTTTACAGTTTTCTGGAAGTTTGTTCCAGATAAGCGGAGCATAGGAACTAAATGCTGCTTCTCCTTGTTTAGTTCTGGTTCTAGGTATGCAGAGTAGGCTGAAGCCAGAAGACCTGAGTGGTCTGGATGATTGATACCCTGATAACAAGTCTGTGATGTATTTAGGTGCTAAGCCATTTAGGGATTTATAAACTAACAGAAGTATTTTAAAGTCTATTCTCTGAGATACAGGGAGCCAGTGTAAGGACTTTAGAACTGGGGTGATGTTCTCTATTTTCTTAGTCTTAGTGAGGATGCGTGCAGCAGCGTTCTGGATCAGCTGCAGCTGTCTGATCCACTTTTTAGGCAGAACTGTGAAAACACCGTTGCAGTAATCAATTCTACTAAATATAAACGCATGGATTAGTTTTTCCAGATCCTTTTGAGACATTAGTCCTTTAATCCCGGAAATGTTCCTCAGGTGATAGAAAGCCGACCTTGTCACTGTCTTTAGATGCTTTTGGAGGTTCAGGTCTGAGTCCATCACTACACCAAGGTTTCGGGCCTGATCAGTGGTTCCTAGCTGAAGCGACTGAAGCTGTGTGCTAACTTTTGATCTCTCCTCAATTGGTCCAAATATTATTACTTCAGTTTTGTTTTTATTCAATTGAAGAAAGTTTTGACACATCCAGCAAGATGTGCACCAACAATTTGTCCTCCTTTGAACTCACCCATGTCACCCATAATGTTGTGTGCATTGCAATCTTTTGAGCAAAACTGTGCTTTTACCCTGCTAATTGGACCTTCACACTCTGCTCTTATTGGTTCAATGTGCAATTAATGAAGAATAGCCACCAGGCTGGTCCAATTTAGCCATGAAACCTCCCACACTAAAATGAGAGGTGTTTCAGTTTCATTGTCAAACTCCTGTATATAGTGTATTTCACTTACTGAATTGAGTTACTGAAATAATTGTCTATATTTTTATTTATTAAGATTTAATTCTAGTGTTTATGTAAGGCAGAGGTTACAAATGTAAACGTTACGACCTTTTGTTTGGACCGTTTTTGCCGTTTCTTCTTTCTATTAAAAACGGCTCTAAGAGAAGAGGTGGAAACAACGCCCCCAAAATGACGCTTGTGGCCAAAAAGTGTATTATGTCAGTAGTGATTTAGGACTACCGTAGCAAATGAATGGGAATCGTTGACCGTCGGCTGTCGCCAATTAGCTCATTAGTTGCGTCTCAGATCGATATACGCAGTTTGCAGCTCTGCAGACGCAAAGTTTTCCTGGTCGGCAGGTTTTGATGAAGACAAATCCTTTTCACTCAGAAGGTTTGATTTAAAATCCCCAAGCGATGAGAGCCTACGACCAAGGAACTCGGAAGCTTTGCCTTTGACGGTCATGCCCACCACCAGGCGGGCGCCTTTTTCAACTTCTTCAGAAGTTGAACGATTCTAGTTTTTAAATGCATTCTTGCACAAATGCCCTTTGCACAATCAAATTCTGTACATACAAATGTTTTTTTTTATACTTTTATACTCACTTGTACACTGTGACTTTCTCCTGCATTGTTTACATTTCAATTGCTTTACTTTTAAATTTAGTGCTGCACCTTATACTGTATTTTAAATCTACTGTAAATTTCAAGCTGTATTCTTGCATAAATGCCTTTGCACAATCAATTCTGCACATACAAATGTTTTTAAAAAAATACTCACCTGTACACTGTGACTTCTCCTGCATTGTCTACATTTAAATTGTTTACTTTTAAATCACTGCTGCACCTTATACTGTAATTTAATTTTACTGCAATCTACAAGCTGTATGCAACAAAATTTCGTTCTGTACGCACTCTGTGCATACAAAATGACAAATAAAGATGTCTAAGTCTCTAACTCCAAGTCTAAAATTTTGAGAATCGGCATATAACCCACTCTCTCAATCCTTAGAAATCTCATTTAAGAAGAACATCTCCATAAACCATGGATAATGAATAATTTTCAGACAGACCTAGTTCCTGGCACAGGCAATGTTTGGGGATCTTTAAAAGATATTATGGATTATCTTCACAGACCTCTTGTCCCTACAGTTTCTCCATCTAAGCTTACTTAAACTGAATCTTCTGACTTAATATGCATATAGCACCTGAACCACAGTGAAAAACCGCTTGAGAAACACTTTCAATCTAAATGAAAGCACTGAGGTGTGACCTCAGACCTACAGGTATGGGGTCCTTCCTCTTTCTTCTGTGTATTTTGGTACTTCGGCGCATAATAATTTTTCTATTACTTGGAAATTGGTCTGTTGAATGCACTCATTTGACATTTTCATTGGTTCAGGTTTAGTACAATGAACATACTACTTCTTATTCAAACTATTGACCGAAAACTGAAAAACGTAGCATCATCAATAGTTGCTGTTTGCTTTGTTACACACAGTTAGTTCAGTCATCAGTAACATCAATAACTCCCTAAATTAGTGAGAAGAGAAATCATGTCTCTTAAAACACGGTTTCTCTATTCTCGGAGGGATGGCCGACAGACTCTAAGATCCTCTTCCACCTGTAAACAAGCCCTGTCCTTGTTATTCATCTTCACTAGAGTTGGTAATGATAGCTAACAGACGTAAGTGGAAGGAAAGGTGAACAATATTTCCATACCAGCAGCCAGTTCAGAATACTCATGGGAGAGAGACACTCAAAAGTTTGTGTGACTTGCCTATTGGAACGTGGTCGCTAATGTTCTGTCACAGGGTAATTTCCACAGCTGTTCTGTGTTACTTCATAGGCCTTTTTTCTGTTGCAGCAGGTAAAAATCAGGATCATGCACCCTGTCCCAGGTATCAGTGTTCACAACACAGAAGTATGACCTGAAATTCTCCATGATGTTAGGTGTAAAGTTACAACATTCCTCAAACTAGCAACAGACAAGTTCTCTTAGTTTAGAAACGCAGACAGTTGGGAAAACGTGTCTCTTAGTGCAGCTTGTATCCTTCTTCTCGAGAGGTGTGTTTTCTTTTTTTATTTTGTCACTAGCTTCGAGGATAGATGTGGTGCCATTGGATTAAGAGGTTGAGGCTGTTCAGTAAGGTGACAATGTCTGCAACATATGCCAACCCAGCATATCGATTTTCCTCAGTCATTTGGAATTCTGCAATTTCTGTGCGTCTCATAAAAACTTGCTGCAAAACATTTCCTGAAAGACAGCGATGACTCCTCAGCGTGATCTAGCACTGTCATGTTCACGATCCATATTTCATTAAAGTTGATCAAACAAATGTGATTGCAAAGCTCTGGATTTCATAAAGTTATCTGCATTGATAGCTGTGTTCAAAACAGAGTGAAGATCTGGTTCCATGTCTTTGGAAGCTGGTGCTTGCTGATGCAGGATACAGTGTGCCTCCATAATCCTTGGACAGATGGATTTGCTCCAACTTCACTATTTCAACCAGTACGTTGCTCCTGTACCATTCATACAAACAGTAACACGTTCTTCCTAGCTCAGTCTTGCATCAACAGTGGTTGAAGTAAAAATAATCAATTTGACTGAACATTTTTTCTAGTCAGCCCATATATTCCCGGGACCGTGGATGTCATGCCACATTAGTAACCTCATTTGCTTATTGTGCAAAGTCCACTTTAACCAAATCTGGCAGTTTTAAAATATGCATCGACAATTCCTGTATCTCTCCCACTTTTCAGCTTCAGAGCCTTGGTGTCATCCTGGACAGCCCTCTTTATCCTCTCCTTCACTTTCCACATCCATAATATCACCTGGTTAACTTACTTTCATCTTTGCAGCATCAAGTTCTTCCTTCAAACTTTTGCCAAACTGGTTCACAGTCCACTCACTCCCATACCTCCCTGTCCCAACCTCAATAAACTGCAACTACAACAAAAGACAGCAGCTTGCATCATTACGTTATCTACTTCACTCCTGTACATTAACTCCTTGGCTCTCAGTCACATTCAATATAAATCAATCCTGTGAACATACAAGGCCAACCACAACCTTTTAATTTCATACATTTCTGACTTCATATATATCCAAGTGAATGCAAGTTCAAACTGTTTGCTATGTTATTTATCTTTTTATTATTGTACTGAGTACTATGTTACTAATCCATAAAGTGATATTAAGGTGGTCAAAAATAAAATGTTATAATAAAATAAAAGATGAACAGAGACAAACTACGCTATTGAAATACTGAAAACAACAGGAAAGTGAGTTCAAACTAAATTTGCATTTAACATGTTCAAACTGAATTTTTTCTAACTATTTGCTAGTTTGAAAGAGTTTATAATTTTATCATACAAATTACTATCAATTCTGTGTAGGTTTATATTCATTTTTATTCAACATGTGACAGTTACTGCATCTGCAATCAGGCCAGCTGACACCTTTGCTAGGGTCCGGGACAACGCAGTCTTTTTGCCCCCCCCCCCCCCCCCCCCTACACCTGCCGGCACCACACCACACACACACACACACACACACACACACACACACACACACACCAAAAGAAAGTCAACTTAACTGTATACTTCATGCCCTGGAAATCTCTGTATTTTATATTTTCAACCCATCTATTGAATTTAGTGCACTAGTTGATCTTTTCATCATAAGAGAACAGCAAGCAATGCAGCCAAAATATGGCCTTTTTTGACCTGCTGTATATTAGCCAGTCCCTAACTATTTTTTTCCCTTCCATTGCCGGAAGTAGAATATGTTAGATACTTTGGGAATTCTCTGCCCTCTGAATCTCTGAGAAAGGCTTCCTTTTTGCCATTAAACGCACAACGTTCATTCGATCACAATCAGTCAGTTTTGTTGGCCTTAACGCGGGATCATTGAAATTAACGGTGTGATCCATCTCTGAGCCACTACGCTCAGACTATCCAATCGGGCAGCAAGCCCCCACCCCTCTCCCCCCACCTGCACTCACTCTGTTATCGCTAGAGATAACAAGCCCCCCCCTCCCAGCTCCCTGCTAGAGGTGTGCGTTACCGGGAATTTTTAATTGATACGATCCGAAGTAAATACAGGGCGAGTATACTTTTGACATTTAAGCTTGATGTATCATGAAACACTGTTTGTGTTGAGTGGACAGAGTGCTGAGTGGGCGGGCCAGGCTGAGCCTTCGTGCTGATTGGCTGGCGCCGCTGAGCCATGTACGAGAGGGAAGGGGGAGCAGCAAAGTGCCACACCTGTTGGACACTAATTAGTCAGAACTCACTCCACCTGCCAGCCTCCCTACAAAAGCCTCCCTCAGTATTCTCTTCCCCGCCGGTTCGTAATCATTCTCCATTCACTCCACGTCTGTCAGCCTAGTTGCTCCTCGTTTAGCTGCTGGATTTACTGCTACTTCTGTGCCTTAAGTAAAGCCTCGGCTAGTTGCTGGACTTCCTGCCACCTCAGTGCCTCAAGTGAAGCATCTGCTAGCTGCTGGATCTCTTCCCACTCTGTGCTTCAAGTAAGGCCTCTGCTAGCTGCTGGATACTGCTACGTTTGTGCTCCAAGTTTGCTCTCTGCTCTGTCGCCGGATTGCCTGCTATCCTGTGCTCCAGCTGCCCTACATCTCAAGAACTCTCTCTGGTCCTCCAGCTCTTGCTCCCATCTACACTCTAGTTCCAGTCCTGTACAGCCTCTCTGGTTTGCTCATCCACTACTCATCTTTCTTTCAATAAATTCTCAGAAATAAGCTCCGTGAGGGTGTGTGTGCTCTGTCTGGGTTCATCAAGACAAATCACGACAACCTTCTTAAATGTTTTTAGAGCAAATTTCAAGTAAGAAGAACTATAAAGTATCTGCAATACTGGCCCATGCTCTCTTGCTTTTTTTGGACTGTGACGTAACTGTACTCTCTTCTGACCTGTCTCCATATTGACATCATATTTCTACATGTAGTCATACCCAGCGGTGGTTGTTGCAGTTATGGTGATTTTCAACTGACTCAACAGACACAAAGCTCTTGGACTATTTTCCAGCATTGTGCTAGCTTCAGGCCCACAGGTACATGTAAAATGTTTTTGTTATTTTAATCATTATGGCTTACTGATAATGATAACCTAAATGCAATGTCTCTGAATATTACAGTATTGTGGAAAGGTTAAATATTGGAATCTTATGGTGTCTCACCTTAATCAACTAATTAATTTGAAACACCTGCAAAGGTTTCCTGTGCCTCTAAATGGTCTGACTGGGTCAGTAGGTGACACAATCATGGGGAAGACTGCTGACTTGAGCGATGTCCAGAAGACAGTAACTGACTCCATCCACAAAAAAGGATAGGCCACAGATGGTCATTGCGGGAGAAGCTTTATGTGTATAGAGTGCTTTCCAAGCATATGAATAGAAAGTTGAGTTGAAGGAAAAGTGTGACAGGAAAAAATTGTACCAGCAATAAGGATAACTATTGCTATTATAACTATTATACATGATAACTATATTCATGTATGAAGAGTATAATAACATATGTGCAATAACCTATTTATACAAGGTTCTATAACCCGTGCAATAATCCTGTGCAATAATCCTGTATAAAGTATATAATAACATATGTGCAATAACCTATTTATACATAGTGTATAAGTGTATAGTATAAGTGTATAGAATTGTATATAGCTGTATAACTGTATCTAACTGATTCTACTTACCTACTTTGGCACCTTCTTCTGACTTTTGAGCCGGTGGGACAAGTGAATTTCTCCATTGTGAGATCAATAAAGTTTATCTTATCTTATCTTATCTTAACTGCAACCTGGAGAGGATTGTCAAGTAAAATGTATTCCAAGAATTTTGTGAGCTTCACAAGGAGTGGACTGAGGCTGGAGTCAGAACATTCTACAAATGTTGCATTCCTCATGTCAAGTCACTCTTGAACCAGAAACACACTTAGTAGTGTCTCACCTGTGCTAAGGAAAAAAGAACTGGACTTTCTCTCCGTGGTCCAAAGCCCTCTTTTCAGATCAAAGTAAAGTTTGCATTTTATCTGGAAATCAAGGTCCCAGAGTCTGGAGAAAGAGTGGAGTGGTACATAATTCACGCTGGTTGAAGTCCAGTGTGATGTTTGTACAGTCATTGATGATTTGGGTCCCCATGTCATCTGCTGGTTCTGGTCCACTGGGTTTTCTGGAGTCCCCTGTAACCACAGCCATCTACAAGAACATTTTAGAGAACTTCATGCTTCCCTCTGCTGACAAGTTTTATGGAGATACTGATTTAATTTTCCAGTAGGACCTGGTACCTGCCCCACTGCCAAAGGGACTAAACACTAGTTCAATGACCATGGTGTTCTTGTTCTTGATTGGCCGACAAACTGGCCTGACCTGAACCCCATAGAGAATCTATGAAGTATTGTAAAGATGAAGATAAGAGATACAGATCTCAACAATGTAGATGGCTACCATCAAAGCAATCTTGGCTACCATCACACCTACGAAGTGCCACCTGCGTATCACCTCCATAACAGGCTGCATTGATGCAGTTTTCATGCAAAAAGGAGGAGGCCCAAGTATCAACTGCATTGAAATGGAGATACTTTTCAGAAGCCTGACATGTGTGCTTAAAATCTATGTTCTAATTGATCTCATGTAATCTAATGTTCTGAGAGACAGAATGTCGGGTTTTCATTATCTCAAAGCCACAATTATCAGAATTTGAAGCATTTCACTCTATGTGTAATGAATCTATATAATTTGAGATTTACTTTTGGAAATGAGAGACTAAAAATATTAAACATTCCAAATATTTCATTTTTGGAGATGTAGCTGTATAGCAATAAGGACAATTTTGACTCCTTACATCTAAACCTAAGTTGGGGGTACCATGTATGAATGGTGAATTGCTGCCTCTGGGGTTCCCTAAAACAATGAT
Source organism: Fundulus heteroclitus (assembly GCF_011125445.2). Classification (NCBI taxonomy): domain Eukaryota; kingdom Metazoa; phylum Chordata; class Actinopteri; order Cyprinodontiformes; family Fundulidae; genus Fundulus; species Fundulus heteroclitus. The sequence continues at coordinate 1,590,556 of NC_046363.1, forward strand.
GAAGCAAAATTGCAAAGATGTTTCAGGGTGAGATGTGTATTTAAACTTGTAAAACTGTTTTCCAGATGAGCTGCAAATATGTCATTGCCAACCTTACACCTTCATAATCTGATGTTTGTCACAGACTGAGAAACATAATTAAATTCCCATTTCATTGCTTTTGTCCTGAGTGAACAGTTTCTAACAAGGTTGCAGAGGGGCCAGTGGCATGAAAAGCTCCTCTGTGACTTCAGATAATAAAATCATCTTCAGGTGATTTGTTTCAGGCCTGCGGCCGCTCCATTATTCATAGTTATTGCTTTGATCACAGCCTCTTCTCATTCTTTGTGTCCTTTATAGTTTTTGGATGCTGCTCCTTTACTTCTATGGGGTTTGATGGGTGGCTATCATATGTGGACATATAAAAGGCAGGTATGAGCCATTGGATCAACTAAAAAAAAACAATTCAAAGAAAAGTGAATTACAGTGGTTGGAAAACATCTCTCCCTCTGGGCAGGCACTGGGATTTGTTGTGACAAGCAAACCAAATCTTAGCCTTGTCTGAATGGATTAAGAGTCACCTCCAAATAATAGAAATGTACAATAAGCCAGATCCTCTTCATTTCTGATATGTTCATCCCAGCTTGTTCCTCCTCCCCTGACACCTCCACCATTTTACGCTCCTATCCCAATCCACCAACTCCCTTCTGCTGTCACCTTCTATCTTTCATCTTCCCTGCACTACTTCAAAATGCTGCTCCAAAGAGGGTAAAGGTGGAAGGGTTCAGAGAAGCAGAAGAGATGTGGTGTGCAAAGGATATGTGTGAAAAGAAAGAGTGAAATAGTGACAGTGCCTGAGGCAGAAATGTTGAGATAATGGTTTCATTTGGAGAGATTGTGATGAAGCCCTTGAAGGGAGAATCCCCAAGGATGGTGGGATGAGTTACCTCTCTCTTTTCATCTGGCTCCCTCTGCATCATGCAGTCCTTAAAGCCATGGGAACACAAGAACCTCTGCTTTAACTTACCCTGACAATCACAGTAGCGGGGAGAGAAAAGCACATCCATATGCTCGCAGACAGCTTTAAAACCTAAGACACACAAACGCACAGGCAACGTCCCACATTAAAGAATATAAAAGACATAAAAGCCCCCAAAATAGAAGGATGAAAGAAGTAAATTTGATAACGACTAAAAGTAACTTTTCTATTTTAAGCCAAAATGTTAAAAGCATTGATGTCCAAATGAGTGTCATGATGAAAACAGGGACAGAAAACAGGGTTTTTTATTAACTGCTCCTCAATGAGTGTCCAAAAAGAAAGGGAAATAAGCAGTGACAGGAATACTTTATAAATATTCATAAAGGCTGTTAAAAGCGGATAATGATTTACCCTTTTATGCTAAATGTAGCATTTTTTATCTGAAACATTACCATGCATTGGAGGAAATTGTTCCCCATTTGATGGAAGTTGTATGTCTGGTTGCAGTTAGATGGGACACAGAACCAGCTGCCCCACTGCTGGTAAAAATTGTTCAGTAGGTGTGTGTGTGTTTGTACTTGCAGCTGAGTGAGAAAATTGTTTGCGTGTTTTACTAGTGAAGTGAGGACATTAATGTAAGGTGAGGACATTTTTGGTCCTCACTTTTTTGGTTAAGGGGTTAGATTTAGAACTAAGTTGTCAGTTAGCTTGAGGTTGAGGTTAGGGATATACTGGTAAAGGTTAGGTTTAGGGTTAAGGTCAGCATAAGGCTTATATTTAATAGTAAAAATGGTGCTAAAAGTATTTTATAGTGCTAATCTACCAGGCCAGAAATCCTAGTAATAACAAAAACAGCACTTGTGTGAAAATGAAAACTGATGTTAACTGAGTGTTAGAGCCAGAATCAGATTAATTTTAAACATATAGGTGAAAACATTTGCCTATGAAAACTTCCAACAATCTCCATTGGAATCTAGTTTGTTTGGGATAATAGTCATTACAAGTCTAAAACAACACAGTCAGACATTATTTGTGCTACCTGGTCAGAACAATCTGACAAAGCATGTGCTATGAACGTCATCATAAAAACCTTTTGTCTTCCCAAACTCTTCCTTTTATATTCTGGGAATATTCTTCACGTTTACCAGGGGTGTAACCGAAATTAAAGCTGTGCTGCAGCTCAGAACCAACATTATTCGAATCCTGCCATTATGTGAAGTCAAGTTACAAATGTGGCTAATTAAGACATAAAATGTGCAATATAAAATATTAGATTTACCTCACACACAGCTACTCCTTAAACAGCTATTTTTTCCCTATCTCAGCAGTAACATGAAAAGTTCAACATATCAGAGAAAAGTGAAAGAAAGCATAAAGCCCATTAATACATCGATATGTAGTTATTGAGTTAATGTTACACACACTTCATTGTTTTGTTAACTGAGGTGAAGGGATTATTTACTGACTGGTCAACAAAGCAGTATAGAAAATCATCACAAGTTTGTATTTTACAACTAAGATCTGCCCAAAAGAAAAGACATTTATTCTATGTTGAAATCGACGTTACTTTTAATATGTCATGGATACTAAAAACTTATCATATTCTGATATATAAATCAGAATTCTGATTAAAACTGCCTTTTACTGTAATATGTCACCAAGTATTACTGAGTCATTGAAAGTTAATATTGCTGTAAATGTTTGAAATCCTGAATTTCTTTAAAGGCTGCAAGGTGATAGCTTGCCAATACCAATTACCTTATTCACCCAATTATCTCAGTAAACAGTTGTCCATATATAACTCAATCTCTCAAGACACCAGTAAACAGTGGTTGGTATTTGTGGGCATTCTTGATAATGCTGACTGGCATTTCTGATTTCTGATCAGTATTTATAGTTATCTACAGTACTACAGATGGAGTCATGCACGGTGGAGAAGCAGTATTTGTAAATGTCATCTGGTGAGTTTAAAGGACCTGCAATGTTTAAACCCTTTTCTAGAAAGTTGTCTTTTGTTACCTTCTTCAATTTCATACATTTACAGACATTCCCTTAGTATTTGGTACCTTTGTGTTTTAAGCTGACTTTGGTCAAACATTTAGGGCTTCAAAAATCCTCTCACAATCATTAGCTGGAATTTTGGTCCAGTACTCCTGTAACTGAGTCACTTTATCAACCTGTCTTACAAAAATTCTGCAGGAGCAAAATCAGACCACTCTCAAACATTCCCTTTTTAACCCCTTTTTAATTAATTTAGCAGTGCGCTTATGGTGGCTGTCCGTTGTCCTAATGTCTTGAGATGTTGCTTTGATCTTTCAGCATAAGGTTTAGCAGACCCAATGAATGGGTCTTCTTTTTGAACAGTACAATGACTGAACATTCCCATGGTGTATACACTTCTGTATTCACTATTTACAAAAACTTAGGGATATTTGGCTTTCCAATTAAATTTTAGAATTCATCTAAAACACACATCTTTTAACATCCGATTGTAACTGTCCAATAATTTAATTTCTCAGTATGTTTCACAAAAAAAGAAGACCCATGAATAAGCGACTAAATCCTATAGATTAGTGACAGTTTATATTTAACATCATGTTCATATTTTGACATCATATGACTGAGATAACACCAACAGTTGATCAACCATAGATAGCTGTTGCAAGGCTTCAAACAGGATGTTCGCGTGCCACAGAGTGTCATTTGCAGGTTGCAGCAGAGAGACTGTAGGAGTTCCAGAAAGGCATAATAGTTAATGCCCTTTGGCCATGTCACATGCTGACATCCACTTCATTGTGAACACTGCCCTGTGAAACCGGATGGTCAATGCCACTTCCACCTCCAAGCTTATTTAAGGGAGGTGAAAGACACTTCTTAGATCAGCAAGGTTTGTTTGTTAGTTGACCTTCAAGGTTATCCATCCATGGACATCATAATCTTGGATGGGCCAGAGGATCTGAGTGGTTGTTTTTGTTGAATGTAGATTCACACTGAATAGAAATTATGTCTGCAAACACTGTTGGAAATCAGCCACTTTTGTCACCAGACATACCTTTGGCAGTGGAGGAGTTACATACCGTGCAGAAGGGCCAAGTCAAGACATAACCGCCCCAGATCTTGTGCATTATAATGTTAAAAGTTTATACTACCCGGATAATATTATTATCATTATTGAGCCTCTGCGTGAGCAACCCAGGTCTATTTCACTTTCATGGACAACAAAGCCCCATTTTAATGAGACTGAATTATATGTGAAAAGCTACGGGATGTTGGGCCTCAAATCAAGAGGACCTGGTTGCAGACCTCCACTGTCAGTTGTTACAAGAAATGTTTATTTCTGTTGTTTAATAATTTTTTTTTGAGCCTTGGAAAGCAGTTCGCCCACTTGACAGGTACATCAAAAGCACTTCTGCGAGGTGAGGTAGACCTATTAAAGGAGGGCAATGATGGGACCTTTTCTTTTTGGAGCTTGTGTTTTAAAATATTACAATTGATCATCTTGCTTATCTATATTTTCAGGAAGTAGAGCAGCAGGCAGATGTCTAAGTCAGACTTGCTGATGTGGACACAGCAGTTGGAAGGCATAAGCTTTTTCATATGATCTTTTGGTCAGGTATTTTTGGTGTAGAAGCTATGGTCTTTTCCATCCTCCTGTCTTTTCCATAGGACTCGGAAGATTGCATTTTTCACAATTGCAGAGATGCAGCAAAGAGGGTTGAGGCCAACAAATCACTATTCTCTGCCACAGTGGATATGCCTGACGTTCTGTGTATGGGGGAGGAGGCACAGGCAGAGACTGCTTCACAATATGGGAGGTTGTGCAAGGAAGAAGTGGAAGAGAACGAAAGGGAATCGATCTTGGAGCCATTCAAATTTATATTTCACAACCTTGACGATATGTGGAGATTTTGTGAGGAACTAATGTACAAAAGATGATTTGGCATATTGTGAATATTGTCCTGCGTGATTTTCTTGTGTGAGAGTAAAACTCTACAGAGCATTGATCATGTTGTGACTTGGTGTGTTTGCTTTCTCATTGATCACTTAATACTTTGACTTATACTTTAGATATCAAGAGTTAGCATTTTATGCTTTTTTTAGATTAAGTAAATTTAAATATATTTAAACTGTCTATGGGTTTGATTAAAAAAGAAAATTCCTTCTGGGATTGACTGCCTGTTCCCAGCCAATTGATCACTGCACCACCGAGTGGTCGTTTGTTTTAACCACATAATTACGATCACGTGTCTACATAACCAATTTAGAACGTGGGTCACTGTGTTATAACAAAGGGTGCTAAAGTATATTTTGTTTTCCAAAAAACACTTCTTTGATACTAAGATGGAAGTATAGAAGGAAATACCACAATACTTTGAAAGAAATTCAAATGACCCAGTTTTCCATCAACATTAAATGTACTTTGTACGCATGAATCTGTGAAGCTCTCGGAAAGTGAATTTAGTCTCAATACCCTCCATGCATTAGTGATTTGTGCGTAACATCAGCTTTATCCATGTGTAACACGTGAGTCATGCACACATATTTAAGGATTTGTATTTGTATGAGTAGTTGTGGGTAATTTTATTTTATACTCGTAATTTTTGTGTATTTTTGTTTGCATTTGAGCACACAGTTGCAAATACCCAAAGTTATGCACAGAATGCTTAAAAGGGTTTACAAATCATGTTTTACAAATACCCAAATATACACACAAACAGGTTTACACAGCTTACATTATCTAATATGTCTATTATCACAGACACACGCCTATACTGAATCCGTTCTCTCTATACATCTGGATTCAGCATGCACAGCAAATCTATGCTACGCAGTAAATAAAATCCAAGCTGGACTGTAAACAAAATAACAATAAGTTATTTCTGTACCATTTTGCAATTCTGGTGAGACGGTGTTCCACGGTCCTACTCTATGTGAGCCAGGTACTGACTGGAGCGCACCACAGATTGATGAGTGGGGCAGACACGTTTATAGGAGTGCAGGTGGTTGTGTGCATCTTGGTTACTCTTGTTGCAAGTCAGCTGTTTGTGTGGCTGTGTTTTTGGGAACTGTTTTTTGGGAACCAAATTTTCAACCAATTTGGTTGTTTTTGAGCGCTACACCTGTTGATTGTTATTGGAGCGCTGTTGCTCCGCTGCCGTTATTGGCTACAGTTGGAGTCCTTTGCAGTACACTTCTGTTTTGAAAAACTGCTCTGTTATACATTTCTTATTTTATTTGTTTAGTGTTTTATCAAGTCCAAGGGCCGCTAAGCGCTTTACACTGGTCAGTCATTCACGCATATATTCACACCCTGATGGTGGTGAGCCACATTGTAGCCACAGCTGCCCTGGAGCAGACTGACAGAAGCAAGGCTGCACAGTACCACATGCTTGTGCTAAATCCTATTGCAAAAAAATTTAATAATTTAATTGAAATAAAATGTGAACTCTGAAAGATATACATGTCCCTCAGCTCTTCTTTAACACTTAAAACATACTAACTAACTATAACATACTAACTAACTAAAAACCATAAACTCAGGCTCAGCGAATTATTATTATCAAATCTCTTTATCTTCAACATAGTTTGAAGGTAAAGAGGGGGAGAGGTCACCTAGTGGTTAGAGCACAGAGCTTCGGTCCCAGAGGTTCTGAGTTCAACTCCCACAAGCTGCCATTCTGGGTCCCTGAGCAAGACTCTTAACCCCCAATTGCTCCCCTGGCGCCACACAGTGACAGCTCACTGCTCCCCAAGGGGATGGGTTAAGATACAGAAGTGAATTTGTGAGATCAATAAAGTTCAATTATTATTATTATTAAATTATAAGGGGTATGTCTTTGGCTATCACCTTGGAGAAGAGCTCTGTTTAATATTTTGCATGTCACGGCCACAAATAAGATGTTTAAAGATGCTAAGAATATACCCAAATGAGAATTTACCCAGTATATATATTTACATAAATATAGTCCATTGGTGTCTCCTCGGACACCAATGGACTATTTTAATGAATTTCCCTAAAAATCACTATGTAGCAAATATGTTGTATGTTGGGGTATATTCTACACAGCATGGTAGTTAGAACCCAGTTATAACTAATCACTAATTTACAAACTGTATTGTTAAATTTCTATATGTTGTGCTACATCCAATTAGTCTCTACTTAATTTAGAATCTAAAGATAGCAGACAATGCAAATTATAAATATATATAATTATTTATTATTTATTTTACAGGGGATTGACAAGGATAAAGAAACCATATCATAAAATACATACTGATGTGTTCTATGTGATTCATTTGATATAAAACATGAAGAGAAGCGATAAATAGAGTCTCAAAAATGAAAAGAGGAGGAAGCAGCAAGCAGATAAAAAATTAGCCGGACATTCAAAAATATAGAAAGAACAAGTTTTGTCCGTAAGTTAAGAAAGGCCTTATTCTGAAACTAAAAGCCTACTCTGACTTTCAGCTTGTTTGCGTAATGCTCAACATGTACTATAAGTAAAAAGTTATTATCAAGCTAATTACCCAGATAAGATCATCTACTAAGGTAGAAATCCCGACGTTTCTGAGACATGCGAATGGTTTCTGGCTCAAAAGAAAAAAGTAAAACTTTATTAGGTTTTGGGTTTTTTGGGTGCACCTGCACTCCTCATCTCAGTCTCTCAGATCAGCTGACTCACTGTTAGTGGAGGTGCCAAGAGCATGGCTGATTAGAGTTTTGCTGCTACAGCTCCCAAATTATGGACAATTTGCTGCTGCAATTAACAAACACCTCTTCACTAGCCATTATAAAATCTGCTATTATTATCCACCCCATTTCTAGGGTTTCTGATTCAGTATACGTTGTTAGATCTAATTTTTATATTTTATTTTTGTCTATGTTGTCTTTTCTTGTTGCTACTTTATAATTTTGCTTCTACTTTTATTTATTTCATTGAGCGTGCCAAAGTGTCATTAGCAAGTAGCAAAACAGACACAGAGACTGAAGGAGTCCTAAGTTAATATTTTATTTCTTATTTTATTAGTTGTTTTTGTTCACCACTTTGGCCAGCACCTGCTGCTTTTAGTGCTTTAGAAATAAACTTGGCTGTGCTTAGCTGATGTAAATATACATAAAGAGGCCCGTCTTTCTAAATATGAGATCAAAAAAGTGTACAGATCTGATTAGCTTATCATTCACATCTTTTTCCTTACATTGTTGTAAATATTAGCTTCCTTTGGCTAATGAGAGGTAAACACAGTGTCTCTGTTCATCTCTTAAAACAGGTATTCATTACGAACCTGAAATTCGCAGTGTTATTTCCTGTTAATATTTTTGACGGTACGGTAAGCACCACGAGGCAGGCGCCTTATTAAATTTCTTCAGGCAGGTATTCATTATAATTTGTTCATTGAATTATTTGGTTCGTAACAACCTTATTTGGTTGTTAACAGTAAGAACTGGTTCAATTAATCATGGGATAAAATGGGTTTGATTATTGGAACATTTGTGCTGTGTGGATTTAGACACTTAAAGCACACATAAGGATTCATATGCAAAATACAGCTAAACACCCAAGTTGTGACACAGTTTTCTTTTTATGACAAAGTGAGGAGGCAGCCTCCCTCTTTGGGGTTCTGCCTAAATGTTAGAGAGCGGAGGGACATAAGGACATGAGGAAACTTCTAAATTCTTTGTTTGGTCTCCTTTTGCTTCTGGAGTTCAAGGACTGTCCAGTAAGGTACTCAGCGCTGAACCTTGTAATAATTTCTCTGCTGTATTTAGATTAAAGTGTCAAAAAGTCTAACTTAAGGTTTCAGTCATCCTTAGAGGGTGTTTATTTAAAGTGTGTGTCCTTAAGGGAACAAAAGAACTGGAGCATGGCCTGGGAGTGATCATGAACATTCCAATACTGTTTTCTTGATGCAATGATCCCACGACTCATTGCATTTAAACGCTGAATCTGAGTTTGGGACAGACCCAGAACCAGCTCCACATCGGTATCACTGTTTTTCACTACACTCTTGCATGGCCCCTCATACGCTAATGAACCCCCCCCCCCCCACACACACACACACACACACACACCCCGTTTTTGTTTACGAAAGTCAACAGGGTGGGACCAAAATATACAGTTGCTTCTTTTTTTAATAGTCAAATTAACACTTTCACTGTATGCTCACATTCTTCTCAAATAAAATATGTGCGAAGCTGTAGCAACACATTACAAGGTGTTTTTGATGAACTGCTATAGGTGGAAATACAGTGGGAATATTTCTCACTTTCTTTGAGATGTTGATGCTTCATAGGGCTGAGTGTGAGAAGAAAATGAAGTGAAAATCTACAGGTATAATCGTCACTAACCATGCATGCAGGCAAACAGCGAAGGAACTCCCCGTCGGAGCAGATATGGACAGGGGGATTAGTGGATGAGGCGGGGGAGCACTTCAACAATGGAAAGATATAGAGCAGAGGGAGCAGGCCACTGGCTGAATGGAGACCCACACAAAGAAAGCAACCATCAGTCAGGCAGCTTCCTCTATAATCTACTTTCACTGGACAGCCCTTCTTTCAACACATAGCAAACCTGAACAGCTAAAACATGTCATCACATCCAAGCTGTATTCAAGCTGGTATGTAGATAACAAGCCTCAGATTTGTTTTAATTCTCTGAACTCTGTTTTGACTTTGTGAAATGTTTTTAATTATAAAGAAGCTTTTTAGATCATTCTGAATCCATTTCTATATGTCAGATTTCAGAGATAGTCCTGGAAACAAGGTGTGTATACACACACACTCACGTTTAGAAAAATAAACTATAAGAGTACTTGCAGCTTCATGACATTTATGGTTTCAGTATATTAAATAAATACAGTTTCAGTACATTAAATAAATAAATGTAAACATACAATTTTTTATTAAATTATGACGGCCTTGGGCTGTTCCAAGCCCACTGAGCAGAATTGGGTGGGGCAGGCGTAAAAGGAGCTGATGTGTGTTGACTGGCCTCAGAATGTTCTGGCTTCCCCAAGAGGAGCTGGAGGAGGCTTCTGGGTAAAGAGCAGTCTGGGCATCTCTGCTGAATCTTTTGGGTCTGGTGTGTCTCATATTCCTTTTGACAATACTCCATAGAGTCTCATGGATCAGGTCTGGCCAGTATGCTGGCCAAAGAAGCACAGCAACACCATGGTCAATGAACCAGCTTTTGGTACCTTTAGCAGTGTGGACTGGGAAACTTAATCAGCATCTCGATACAGCTTGTCCACAGAAGGAAGCATGAAGTTTTCTAAAAATGAAGGGTTACACTCTGTGTAATAATCCATATCATATCTGAGTTCCCATCCATCTTGTAACACGTCTATCCCTTGTGGGGTTGCAAGGGGTAATGGTGCCTATCTCCAGCTCCAGTGGGCGAGAGGCGGGGTACATCCTGGACAGGTCGCCAGTCTATCGCAGGGCAACACAAAGACAAACAACCATTCTCCTTAAGTGTGCATACACTCACACTTAAGGAGAATTTAGAGAGGCCAATTAATCTAACAGTCGTGTTTTTGGACTGTGGGAGGAAGCCGGAGTACCCAGAGAGAACCCACGCATGCACAGGGAGAACATGCAAACTCCATGCAGAAAGACCCAAGGCAAGGGTAGGACTCGAACCCAGGACCTTCTTCCTGCATGGCAACAGTGCTACCCACACAAAAACAGCTAGCACTTAAGAACAGTTTTACAAATTTCCTGCTTTTTTGTTTGAACAATTTCTTATCTGTTTGTTTGGTAACTATCCCACCCGTCTACTTTTTCTGCAGAAGAGTTCTGTCAATGTTCCCTAAACTAAGTGTCAGTTTTATCACCGCACTCCAAGACTGTTACTGGTACCTTGTGTTCAAAAACAAATTTTGAAGTAAATTGTATTTGAACTAATTTATCATCAACTGGATTCTAGATACCACTCATAAGTAATCTTTTCATTTCAATGCTAATGTTACTTCTGTTTACAGTGTTTCAGAATTGTAAAAACTGTGAAAAGGAATTACTAACTCATAGCTGTTTCAAGACCAGGGAATATCTGCTCAGTCTTGAAGTTTTTTTTTCTGTATGAGAAAATAGTACATTGCAAGTACATGAAAACAAGGACACGAGCCTAAAATGATAAACAAACAAACTCTTATTAATAAGCTATCACTAAATAATTACATCTTTAAGAATATTCTAATATGTTTAGTTTTATTGTAGTGCAACACAGAGTGATATGGGACAAAGTCGGCTATACAATCTTAAATCTGAAAGCAAAAGTGAAAAAATTCTGTCAGAAAGTTTCTATATTTTTACAAAATGGTGTGACTGAGTATTTTCATCACTATGAGTTGGCATCAGTTCACATTTGTTTGCTTTCTATTAAACATATGCAGGCAATATGTTTTATGCCTCTTGGTTCTTTATTCTTTGACCTGATCATAAGGTGCCAACAGAAAGAGAACAGGCAGGCATTTTGGTTACAAATACCTCCTAGGAGAGCTGTCGAAGACATATGTAGGACCGGGGAAAGATTAAAAATAGATGATAAAAATAGTCCACACAAGAGTTTAGTGACAGTATGAAGACATACTTAACTGCTCTGCTTGGTTCCTACTGAATTAAACGGTATATTTGGCAATGGATCAAGCAAGTTCTTTTGTATGTTTATTTCTGACAGAAAAACAAAAACTCAGAGGAAGAAATAAAAGTTTTGGTAACAGAGTAATGACAGTGTGACAAAGAAAAAAATTAAGACTCAATGATAGAATTGTCATAATCTCTTAATATTCACCAGTACATGCTCATCTCTTTTTTGTCCAAACAGGAACAGTAGGACACAAACTAAGCATTTCATAGAATTTAAATTCTATAATTTGTGTTTACCTTGAACAGAATAGAAGTAATCTTGGGGTCTTGTTCACGAACGAGGGGAAGATAGAGCAGGAGATCGACAGGCAGATTGGTGCGGCGTCTGCTGTAAAGTGGGCGCGGTACCGGTCCGTTGTGGTGAAGAGAGAGATCTCTAAGGGAGATAGGAGGTCAGTCATCCGGGGAGGACTCAGAGTAGAGCCGCTGCTCCTCCACATCGAGAGGAGCCAGTTGAGGTGGCTTAGGCATATGGTTAGGATGCCTCCTGGACACTTCCCTGGTGAGGTGTTCCGGGCACGTCCCACCAGGAGGAGGCCCAGAGGGAGACCCAGGACACGCTGGAGGGACTATGTCTCTTGGCTGGCCTGGGAACGCCTTAGGGTTCCCCCGGAGGAGCTGGCCCAAGTGGCTGGGGAGAGGGATGTCTGGGCCTCCCTACTGAAACTGCTACCCCCGCGACCCAACCCCGGATAAGCGGAAGATGATGGATGGATGGAGAATAGAAGTATGAGCTTAAGCATACCAGGAAGCCAATCAGTTAACTTTTTTGTGGCCTAGTCAAAGTCAAGAATGAAATCTAATTTATTCTTTAGCAGTTATCGCAAACAAGTGATGGCAGTTGTTGTCGGCCCATGCAAGTACACTAATACCAAACAAGCATTTGGGATTATGGGACTAATAGTATACACGGCTGAGTTTGTCTGGACAGCTTTTTGTTATGATTCTGTTTAGGAAAAGCTCAAATGCAGAAGGGTGAAGCGATCAGATTTTGATAAAAATAAACATAACTTACATTGAAGAACAGGCAGAGGAGCAGTAAGCATGAAGTCAACATAATCCAGAGCAGGACAGAATATAAGGGAGAGCAATGGAAGTACCAGCAATGAGTAGTGAAAACCAGGGAGCTTAAATACAGAGGGGCGTGTGGAGAAAGGTAAAGCAGAAACAGGTGATAACAATCAGGAGAGAAGGGGCTGAAACAAGTCGAGATAAATGAGCTGAGGGAAGAATGAACAGGAACTGGAGGGAAAAACACACAGAAGAAATCTAACAGAAATAACACAAATCATACAACAAATGAACTAAGAACATTGCCCACAAATGTATGAACTAAAATGGCAGCAACTAGAGAACATAAAAACAGTAAACAAACCGCGACAAAAAGAAACCTCCAAGCTAGGGATAGTGACACTTTTATCCTTTAACACATACAGTTTTTTGGAAAACTGCATTCAGTATTTACTTTGGTTATCTGTCCTTTTTTATACTAATATTTGTTTGATGACCTTAAACTTTTAGGATGTGAAAAACACAAGAAATTAGTAAGGGAGGTCAACAGTTATTCGTAAACTGCAGATATATAGAGTACTGTTGAGGAAAATAAATATCTTAGTTGTTAGATTAATCAGGCAGCCCTAGTAATGTAAAAACCCACTAGTTCTAAAGTATTTAGCAATCCACAGTTATTCACCCTGTCACCGAGTCCTTGCCGAACAGCAATACAACTCAGCTTGAGTCCCTTTTGTGCTTTGGATGCCAAAAGGGTCTGTAACAGGCTTTTCTGTCAAGTACTGCGATGCAAAGGATGGTGGAGGGACACACGCTCCCTTTCAATCAGCCAAACATGACTCACAGGATGCAGTCTCAAACACTGCGTTTCAGGAACAGCACATTTTCCTGCCAGCTGTGATCAACACAATGGCAAAATAATATTTGTGAAAACATCTGCATTTGTCCCTTAGCTAGTACATATGAGAAGTCAATGGAATTACTGAACCAGCCGCTTTCAGCATCATTACTGCATAATTGAACAGAGGAGCAACTATCGTTTCAGTAATGCTATTTTTTCCAACAGACTAAGTTTAATCTTCTCCCACTTCTCAAAATGTGTTTTTAATTTTCTGTAACACTGAATTAAAGTTCAGTAAAGAGCAGGCTTCCAGTTTTTATGTTATCTCTACTGTTTTATGAGTGTAGTGAAAGTACAGTATGCAGTGCTATGATGAAGTCACAGCACTGTATACTATACTGTTTTTTGCATCTGTAAACCATGTTTACAGATGTTCTTGCTTTTTTAGTTACATTTTGTTCTAATTATTCAGAATATGTTTATGTGTAAACATAAACATATTCACCCTTTAGGAAAAGGGTAATTTGCAAGCTCAGTGATTAGGTGTTTAAATGTTTTAAATCCATTCATCCATCCATTCTTTATACCTGCTTATCCTTGAAGGGGGCAAGTTGATACTTATTTAAAGCCATCATTGGACAAGAGGTGGAATATACAATGTCACTAGACCATCACAGAGTAAGACAAAGACACAAGGGACAATGAACACATTGAAAGACATTTTGAGAAAATATGTTTTAGTTATTTAGATTCAACAGGAAAAAAAAACCTGCAATTCTGATAATAATATTGATCCTGAAATACATTTACTCACAGACCATAACTTCAATGTTGAGTATTACTCAGAGGATCAATTTAAAAAGTTAGTTTTGGATGGGTTTTCACTTGTTCATTTTATTAGTAGGAGTCTAGGATCCAACTGTGACCAAATCGAGGAATGTTTACAATCTTTACCATTTGCTTTTTAAGTCAGTGCAGTAACAGAAATATTGCTAACTGACGAAATTAGAGATCAATTTAAGTTAGAAGGATATGATTTCTTTAATGTAAATAGAAAAGGTTAAAAAGATGGCAGTGTGGCTTTTGATGTACAAAAATGCCTTACTTGTAAAGTCATTGATAGTTTAATTATAGGTCATGGAATGGAGATGTTGACTATTTAGATAGAAACTGACAACTTCAAACAACTTCAGTATTGATGTAATGATTCGTAAAGATTGAACCCAAATGTAAGCTAGACACGGAGCTGTGTGTTGAAAAGGGGTTTATTAACAAAATCCAGGAGGCAAAAATGGGGAACATCCGGGAATCAAACAGGACCAGGCAGAAACTAAACCGACTCAAAAAACAGGAGGGCAAAGAACAGATCAGACACGGACTGGCAGACGGGCAGGTAAAATAACAGAGGCTGGAATGTGCTTACCGCAAGCTGACGGGAGGGAATTACACAAGACATTCTGGCAACAGACAAACAACTAAGGTAGACTTAAATAGGCGACGGAACAGGAGAGCAGGGCAGGACTAATTAACCAAAACAGGTGGAGGTGATAAAAGGAGCACACTGACTGATAGACAAAAACCCTAAGGTAGATAACAAGACCAAACAGACACGAGATGAAAAAAAAGCTAATAACAAAGGCCAGATAACTAAAACAGGCTAAGCATAAAAGTGATGACAAAAACAAGGTAAACCAAAACATAACACCAACTAAACGAGGATCCAGACAAGACAGAACTCAAAACAACCAGACAATCAAAGACAGGAGAGAGGAGAAAAACTAAAACTAATAACATAAACCAGAACTAAAACCGGAATATTACAATTGATTTATTAAAGCAGATTACACATACTATTAACATATTATTTTATAAATGAAATGTTTACCTATGGACTAAGACCTGTAATTGATAAACCATGTAGAATAACTCCAAAAAGTATTACTCTTATAGATAACATTATAAGAGGCCAGATAACAGTCATATGTGTTGAGTATGACTGTTTAATTATTGTGGGAGACTTCAACTTTCACGTTGACAATCCTGAAGACAGAAGTGCAAAAGAACTGTGTGACACACTTAGAAACATTGGTTTAACTCAACATGTTAAACAGCCAACACACAAACAAGGACATATTTTAGACTTGATCATTGTCAGGGTTCTCTGTGTTGTTCTGCTCTAATTCTACTCCTCAGGTGTGCCTAGTTGGCTGAGGGGGCGTGGCCCACACCTGCAGCTCGTTGCAGGCGGCTTCCTCTGGCTTCTAAAGCCGAGCGCTGACAAATGGAAGACGCCAGAGCCTTAACCAGTCGTGTTTTTGGTGCTTGGATGCACTCACCCGTCTTGACGTCTTGTCCGAAGAGACAGAGCTACAGAATCCTCCTGCTCAGATTTTGCTCTGGCGCTCCCCTCATACTCTCTGGATGTTACCCAGCGGGGCCTGAGATTCCCCCTCCCGGATTCTGCTGGCTCTTCTCGCACTCTGGTCAATCCATCTGTCACCCACTGGATCCCTCACCAATAACATCTGCCGCGCTCTGCCACTAGCCGCCTAACACCAACAGAGTAGGATCACAGAGTTCCCTCGGCGCTACTTCTCCCCGGTTAAGTCCGCCCAGCTTTATGGTAAGCAGCGCAGCTTCTAGTAGTTCTCCTGGTTCACCTTTCAGAGTCACTTACTCTCCTTCTCCTTGCAGTCTCTCCAGCCGTGACGTTCTGACCCTGTCAAAGTTGCCTGTAGTCCCGTCCGTTATACCTGCCTGTTTCCTAAATAAACATCTTAAAACTGTGCCTTGCTTCCCGATCGTATCTGCATGTGGACTCGTCATCTGAAAACCATGACAGAAGAAGGCTCTGGCCACCAAAGTCCAGCGGATACGTTCGGGCGGCAGCTAGCTGCACAGCAGGAACAGATGCAGTCGCTTGGGTTAGCTGTTAATTCGACACAGGAACAGCTTCAGAGATTAGCTGCTCAGTTTAGCCAGTTGACGGACGCAGTCACTTCCGCAATGACTCCGCCTGCCACTCAAGACCCTAACACCCCGCCTCCCGCCGCTCAGAGTATTGAGAGTCATGTTCAGACTCTACCTCCTGAGAGCGCGTCACCTTGTCCAGAGAAATTCTCCGGTGACAGTGGGGATTGCGGCGGGTTCTTATTTCAGTGCAAACTTGTGTTTAACCGTTCCCCTCAGACATTTGCCTCAGATCAAGTTAAAATATCATATGTTTTACGACTTTTAACGGGTAGAGCTCTCAGATGGGCTGAGGCTTGTTTCCCTGATTGCCAGTCATTCGGGTGTTCCTTTCAGGAATTCGTTATTGAGTTCAAGACGGTTTTTTCAGCTGAGTTAGATTCGGCTCAACAGTCTCGTAATCTCCTTTCTTTGAAACAGCGCGGCCGACGCGTATCTGACTTCTCTGTGGAGTTTCGCACGTTTGC
The DNA here is from genome assembly GCF_011125445.2 of Fundulus heteroclitus. NCBI lineage: Eukaryota > Metazoa > Chordata > Actinopteri > Cyprinodontiformes > Fundulidae > Fundulus > Fundulus heteroclitus. The sequence goes on from NC_046363.1 coordinate 1,607,448, forward strand.
CGCTGCAGCAGGTTGGCTGCTAGACCTAGGGTGAAATATCCAACCGCCGGCCCCAGTGCCTCACCTACGGGTCCCTCGGCCCCTTGGGGGAATAGAGGGGGGGCGAGCTGGTTCCGCAGCCCGAAAGGGGTGCGAAGCCCGGGCCCCTGCCCGGACTGTCTGGGCTCGAGTCACCCTGGAAGCCGGACCTCGAGGCAAGGTTGGGGCAACAGGTAAACTAGATGACTGCGATCCTGAGCCGGAAGCCGCCCAAGTATTTACAGGCCGACGGTCACACCTGTGGAGCCCCGCGAGCTGCTGCCTGGTGCGAGAAGCCTGGGCAGTGCGTTCCAGAGCCTCCACTGCAGCAGAGCCGAAAAGCTCTCCTGGAACCACCGGCAAGGCGCGCAGTGTCCGCCTGCAGGGTTTGGTGAGTGGCGACTGAGACAGCCACACCTGGCGCCGAGCATGGACCAGGGTGGACAATGTACGCCCCAGCTCCCTTGACATCAGGGCAAAGGCCTGGAGAGACGCATCCAGCATGCCCTGAGTGGACTGGTCAAGCGACCGTGCCTCCAGGGAAGATGCCAGGCCTAGCAGCAAATGGGAGAGGGAGTTCCCAATACGCCCCATCCTAGCCCTTGAATCGTAGGCTCGGCAGAGCAGATCGTCTGTGATGCGACACTGTGGCTGTGGACAGCGGGCGCTAGCTTGTAGGGCCTCCTCCGGAGGAACAATGAGGGAGGCAATGCCAGGTTCCACAGCTGGCATCTGCCCTAACCCAAACTTTGGGGCCTCCTGCATCGCGGCAAGAGCTCTTCTGTCTGATGTCGGGCGAGAAAGAGCCCGAGTGTCAGACCAGCAGGTGTGGAGTTCCTTGATGTACTCCTCTGAAGGTGGTACAGCGAAGGTGGCCATCCCAGCCTCACGGCGCGTGAAAAAGGCGCTAGAGGTGGAGGGCTGAACTTGTGGAGACTCCACCTGCAACTGTGCCAGGGCAGCTTTAATAGCAGTTGCCACTGACTCTCCCGTACCCCCCAGAGAGATGTCAGATTCAACATCCGACACCTGCGGGCTATGTGCTTGGGGTTCCCCCCGAAAGAGGGTGTCAGATGCCGCCAGCGAGAGGGCATCCTCATTGAGGACTGAAGCTTCTTCAGTAGCTGGAGACAAAACCAACCCCTGAACAGGGGGAGGTCGCAAAGATTGGAGTAGAGCCTTCATCTGGGCCAACTCTGAGGATAATTGATCCACCTTAGAGGACAGCCCCCACCCCCGAATGGCGGGACTTCTTCCCAGCTATTGGCGGAGCATCTGAGGCAGGGCGAGGATAACCCCTGGCCAGGGGGCAACTGTTCCTGTTGGTGAGAGCCCATCCAGGGAACAGGCTGTTCGACTGAGGACAGCCGGGCCAGCCGCGCCGCATGGGGCAGAACGCTGCAATTGGGGCAGGCAGCCTCTGTAAGTGCCTCCTTGAGGTGGTCAACACCCAGACAAGGGGGGCACAGGTCATGACCATCCTCAGGATGCAAAGGGGCTAAGCAAGTGGAACAACAAAGATGTTCCATCTCTGAGTGACGGAGCCCGTACTCAGGAACCGCTTCACCCACTTGACCGAGCAGAAATCGCCACTAGTGAAATGGATGTTTCAGTTATGTTGAGCTGAAAACACCCCGGCACGGGCAGAAAACACCACTGGCGAGGTAATGTAAACAGTAACGACCTGTTTCGACCAGGTTCAACCAAAGAAACTCAACGCGGGCAGAAAACGCCACTGGCGAGGCAATGTAAACAGTAACGACCTGTTTCGATGAGGTTCAACCAAAGAAACTCAGCGTTGGCAGAAAACGCCACTGGCGAGGTAATGTAAACAGTAATGACCTGTTTCGATCAGGTTCAACAAAAGAAACTCAACATGGGCAGAAAACGCCGCTGATAAGATAATTGTAAACAGTAACGAACTGTTAACCAAGAAACTCAGCGCGGGCAAAAAACGCCACCGGCGAGGTAAAAACGAACGATAACCGACTTGTTTAAATCAGGTTAAACAAAAGGACTCAACGCGGGCGGAGGACGCCACCGGTGAGTAAACAAAATGAGCAGCTACTACCAGCAGCTAACTCAAGCAACACCAGCGGGGCAAGACGCTACCCACGGGGTTCAGAAAAATGAAAGGAAACAGACTCACCCAATGAGATCTGTAGGCACAATCGTTGCTCGCGCAGCCCCTGGAGGGCGAGCACGCCCGCAGCTCCGACCGCAAACGATCACCGGGCTACTGGCAGCGAGCTGACGGAAAAAGCGGTAATACAACTCATGTGTCTGTAAAAGGAACCGCTCACAACAAACCTGCGTGCGAGAAGATGAGAAGGGACTGAAATACCGGTGTTACGTGCCTATATAGGCTTCCGCTGATCACCGGTAGGTCACAGGTGACTTTGTTGATACTAATTCTCGACCTGCGCAAGTGCAAGAGTGATCATTCAGTGCTTGAAGCACCACCTCTGGCGGTCAGTAGGGATGAAATAGAACGCTTGTGAGATGCAGAACAAATGAAAATATGTTAGAAGAATGCCTGACGCCATCTGTTAAGCATGGTGGAGGTAATGTGATGGTCTGGGGCTGCTTTGGTGCTGGTAAGGTGAGAGATTTGTACAGCGTAAAAGGGATTCTGAATAAGGAAGGCTATCACTCCATTTTGTAACACCATGCCATACCCAGTGGACAGCACTTGATTGGAGCCAATTTCATCCTACAACAGGACAATGACCCTAAACACACCTCCAAATTGTGCAAGAACTATTTAGAGCAGTGGCCAGCACAGTCACCAGATCTGAACCCCATTGAGCTGTTGTGGGAGCAGCTTGACCGTATGGTACGCAAGAAGTGCCCATCTAACCAAATCAACTTGTGGGAGCTGCTTCTGGAAGTGTGGGGTGCAATTTCTCCAGATTACCTCAATAAATTATCAGCTAGAATGCCAAAGGTCTGCAATGCTGTAATTGCTGCAAATAGAGGATTCTTTGACGAACGCAAAGTTTGATGTAAAAAAATCTTATTTCAAATACAAATCATTATTTCTAACCTTGTCAATGTCTTGACTCTATTTTCTATTCATTTCACAACGTATGGTGGTGTATAAGTGTGACACAAAATTGTTTGGGTGACCCCAAACTTTTGAATGGAAGTATATATATATAAACAAAGTTGCTGAAGAGATGCATTACTTCTGTGAAGCTGATTTCAGATTTCTTTCAAGTAATATAGTATCCAACAGTATACCAACAGAAAATGTTAAAATTCACCTAGCATTGTACATTATTAGAATTAGATGAGCCAACTTTGGCTCATTATATGCTGTACCATTAGTGTCTTGTCATGATAAAAGTGTGCAGTGTACAAAAGTCAACACAGTGTTTTTCTTTTGCTTTTTTAATGGCCTACTCCACACCTCTCATAATGTGCAGCCAGGCATAGAAAGGATGCGCTATAAAGTCTGCTGGACAGGAAGAAGGCTTGCTGGATGAAAGAAAACAAACCCCACAGGTCTTAAATCAATACTGCTGCCATCAATATTCACCACCTCACTGCTCTGATATCAGCCTCCTGTTGTGTGTGTGTGTGTGTGCGCGCGCGCGTGCGTGCCTGCGTGCTTGCATGCGTGTGTGTGTTTAGATGAAAGAAGTAGAGTGCAATTTGCACTCAATATGGAATTGATTTAATTTTTCACATTTCTTATGTCTAAAGTAAGTTTAGCTTGATCAACCATAATGAAATGCCAAGGATCACCCTAACCCTAAGCTAAGAGCATCTAAAGCTGTCAAATAAATACAACTTCTTTCATAAAAAAAGACTGCTATGGATTGATTGTCCAGGTTGTCTCTGGGGTATGTCGGTCATAAATAAAACAATCACTTAGGGACAAATTTCCTCCATTTTGTTGTTTTCACAGAAGATTTTTGCAAATCACAAAGACATTTGAAGTTGTTTCCATTGCAGAGAAGAAGCCAAGAAGCCAAGGACCACAGGACTTAATGACTTTTGACCCATCGCTCTGACCTCTGTGGTTATGAAGTCCTTTGAGTGCCTTGTGCTTTCATACCTTAAAGAAATCACAGATCCCCTCCTGGACCCCCTACAGTTTGCCTACAGAGCCAACAGGTCTGCAGACGACGCTGTCAACCTGGCCCTTCACCACATCCTCCAGCACCTGGACTCTGCAGGAATCTACGCCAGGATCCTGTTTGTGGCTTTCAGCTCTGCCTTCAATACAATAATCCCAGCTCTGCTTCAGGAGAAGCTCTCCCAGCTGAATGTGCCCGACTCCACCTGCAGGTGGATCACAGACTTCATGTCTGACAGGAAGCAGCACGTGAAGCTGGGAAAACATAACTCTGACTCACAGCTCATCAGCACTTGTTCCCCCTAGGGCTGTGTTCTTTCTCCTCTGCTCTTCTCCCAGTACACCAACAGCTGCACCTCCAGTCATCAGTCTGTCAAGCTCCTGAAGTTCGCGGACGACACCACTCTCATCGGACTTATCTCTGATGGTGACGAGTCCGCCTACAGGTGGGAGGCTGACCATCTGGTGACCTGGTGCAGGCAGAACAACCTGGAACTCAACGCTGTAAAAACAGTGGAGATTGTTGTGGACCTCAGGAAGAACTCAGCCCCAGCTACCCCCATCACCCTCTGTGACTCCAACATCGATACTGTGGAGTCTTTCCGCTTCCTGGGAACTATCATCTCCCAGGACCTAAAGTGGGAGCTGAACATCAACTCCCTCACCAAAAACGCCCAGCAGAGGATGTACTTCCTGCGGCAGCTGAAGAAATTTAACCTGCCAAGGACAATGATGGTGCACTTCTACTCCTCCATCATTGAGTCCATCCTCACCTCCTCTATCACCATCTGGTACGCTGGTGCCACCGCTATGGACAAGGGCAGACTGCAGCATGTCATCAGGTCTGCAGAGAAGGTGATTGGCTGCAATTTTCCATCTCTCCAGGACCTGTACGCCTCCAGGACTCTGAGGCGTGCGGGGAAGATTATGGCTGATCCCTCGCACCCCAGTCATAGACTATTTCAGACACTTCCCTCTGGCAGGAGGCTGTGGTCCATCAGGACCAAAACCTCACGCCACAAGAACAGCTTTTTCCCATCTGCCACCGGTCTTATGGACAAGGCCAAGAGCCGCCTGTGATACTGAACACTGTCTCTCTCCCCTGTTCAGATCTACAAGCTTCTGCGTTACATTAACGTATAGTTTACTGAGTGTATATAACTTCTGTATATATATCCATTTTATTCAATTTAATTTTTATTTTATTGTATTCTTATTTTGTCTGCACCATCAACACCAAGTCAAATTCCTTGTATGTGCAAACCTACTTGGCGATTAAACTTGATTCTGATTCTGAGATTCTTTCAAGGCTATTGACTTTTTATCAGTATTCAGAAATCAAACAACTTTTTACAATGAAACTGGTAATTTGTAAAGAAAACTGAACAGTAAAGCAGTAAAAACATTTTTTATGTAATGTGCTCTATTCTGACAAAAATAGACTGTATACCATTTCACTGAAGCAAGGAATTGATATCCAGGAAACAAGTATAGCATAGAACAGTGATTCTTAACCATAGGGCCATGGCCCAAAGTTGGGCCTTCAGCGCCCCCTTGTGGGCCGCAAAAATCTTTCAGTTTTGCACCTGTGGGCCGCAAGGGCCGTGGGACTGCGTGCAGCTTCCGACCATGTGGTGGCGGTAATGCATCACTCGGTTGTTTAAAAAGCGCCAATACAGAGAGAATTAGACTGTCTACTTCGCAGCAAAAATCAATAGTATGAACCTGCAGGGTCGGAGGCAGCATTCTCAGGACAGCACTCTCAGGACCCTAGGTTTTTGTGACAGTGCCACTGCAGGGTTGGAGGCTTCTAAAAACACTTCATCCGTTAGCTAAAAGTTAGCTCACAGTAGTAAAAGGTGAGAGCTAGCGGACTTTTACATCGGATTACCCTTCTTGCAAAAATGGATACGTTTTTAAAAAAAAAAAAATTAAGACAAACGTCCTGCCGACACCCCCACCCAAAAGACAAAGTTTTTGCGGAAATACAATCTCGACTTCATTAAATACGGTTTCGTAAATGAAGGAACAGAGGCAGTGCCAAAAGCCCAGTGTGTGGAGTGTGGGCTAATGCTGTCCAACGAAGCTCTCAAGCCCTCAAAACTACAGCGGCATCTAGAGACCAAGCACCCGATGCTCGTGGGAAAGCCGGTGGAATATTTTAGGAGGAAGGAAATTGGGCTGCAGATGCAGAAAAGTCTGTCGTGTCACTGACAAGCAACTCTAAATGTGCATTGAAAGCCAGCTACCTCGTAGCCAGACGTGTGGCACAGAGTAAGAAAGCATTCACCATAGCGGAGGAGTTGGTTCTGCCTGCCGCTGTTGATATGTGCCGTGAGCTAATTGGAGAGGCCGCCGCAAAAAAGCTGCTGAGTGCTGACCATCCCACTCTCTAACGAGACTGTGAGTCATCGTATCGCGGACATGGCCTCAGACATACAGCATCAACTTACAGAAAGAATAAAAAGTAGCCCTTTTTTTTCTTTGCAATTAGACGAGTCCACGGATGTCACGAATGCTGCACTGCTGCTAGTTTTTGTTCGCTATCGCTGGGACAATAGTTTGCACGAAGACATACTGTTTTGTGGAGAGCTACCAAAACGAACTACGGCTCAGGAATGTCTCCGCTGCATGGATAACTACTTCACTGAGAACGGCCTGGACTGGCAGAACTGTGTCGGGGTGTGCAGTGATGGTGCAGCATCAATGACTGGCAAGCATCATGGTGTCATTACACAGATACTTGATCGTGCACCAGAAGCTAAATGGACACACTGTTTTCTCCACCGTGAAAGCCTTGCAGCAAAACAGATGTCACCAGATCTCCACCAGGTGATGGATGTAAGTGTGAAAACCATAAACTTTATTAAAAGCAATGCTGTGAACTCCAGATGTTTTGCTAAGCTTTGTGAGGACATAGAAACAGATCATGTCCAGCTGCTATATCACAGTGAAGTAAGATGGCTCTCAAGAGGACTGGTCCTCAACCGTTTGTTTGAACTGAGGAATGAGGTGTTCTCTTTTCTCACTGAGAAAAAATCTCATCTTGCACATTACTATGCTGACACAATGTTCACAGCAAAACTTGCCTACCTCTGTGAGATTTTTTCACTACTGAACCAACTCAACACCTCACTTCAAGGAAGAAACAGCAACAAATTTTGTGTTGCAGACAAAGTTGAAGCTTTCAAGATGAAACTTGCTTTGTGGACCAAGAGGGCCCAGGAAAAGAGGATGGACATGTTTCCACTTTTGTCTGACATTTTGGAAAACTCCCCTCAGGGGAAGATCAGTGACTCAGTCTCCCAGCACCTCTCCCAACTGGCAGCGAAATTTGGTGACTACTTTCCTGAGGATCCCAGAGAGGGAAACATGTGGATTTTGGACCCATTTTCATTGGATTCCACTGTAAATGATGTTGCTTTGCCCTCACACCTGGAATCCCAGCTTCTGGAAGTTTCTACTGACAGCACTTTAAAGGTATACTATGCAACCGGGGTTGATTTTCCAGCGAGGCTCCCCCCAGAGGGTGAAAGTAAAAGTGCACTGTCATAAAGATGCTCAGCTGTTCTGGTTTCTCCATCAAGCCAGGCGCGGTTGTTTTGAGCTTAGCAGACAGGCGAACGCAACGAAAAGTCGAAAAAACGGCAGTACAAACAATGACTAACACAGTGAAAGTATGAACATCAGGCTTCCCGCAGCGCTATCTTGGCGAGGCGGCCGCCGCGGTAGGATCTCATCAACATTAAAAAAAATAAAATAATAATAATAATAATAAAACTCGATATGCTTGCATGTTTACTTGATGTTAACACGCGGTTCTTTGTTGTTGCTTTCGTGCGTGCATATAGTGAATGGCAGGGCAAAAACACATGGAGTTCTCGCCGTAAAGCAAGACCGACTCTCGCGGTCTTGCACCAGACTTCTGAGTCTGTGGGTGCCCACCAGGGCGGCCGAGAAAACCTTTGTTCGACCTGAAATGACTCATTTAATCATCCAAAACGGTATGGAACACATTAATTAACTGAAAAATGTTGCATAGTATGCCTTTAAAGCTGCAGTGGGGCAAACTGGACCTGGGCTCCTTCTGGATTGCTGTCTCAAAGGAGTACCCATGTGTTGCACTGAGGGCTGTGAAACTCCTTCTCGCATTCACAACTACGTACCTGTGTAAATCAGGATTCTCCATTGTGGCCACAACTAAGACCAAAGCCTGAAACAGACTCAGAGCAACTCTGGAGGCTACTCAGAGTGAGCCTTTCTCCCATTCCACCCAGACTGGATCTGATTATGTCTCAGAGGCAGGCCCAAGTGTCTCATTAAGAGGTGAAGATAAAAGGGAGTTGTATTATTGTTGTTAATTGTTGTTATTATTTGTGTCATTGTTCATTTGTCACAGATATAAAGATTCTTCTGGTTCTGCCATGCAAAAATGGAGACTGCTGAAGCAATTTTACAATGGCTTTGCAGATTATAAGGGTATGGTTTCATTAGCACTTTAATTTCATTTAGTTTATTTATATTTATAGATTTATATTATTTGAATGCATTTATTTTATCACCCCCTTTTTATTGATTTAATGATTTTATATATATATAATTTATTTTATTAATTTAAAGTAAAAATCCTACTATTGGTCTCTTTTGAATTGATCCTTGAAATTTTTTCTTATCACAGCTTGATTTGGTCCATGCATTATCAGCCTGTTCGGTGTCTTGATGTATGTGTGCAGGTTTATGTAAAGGTTTAATAAAAGTTTTTGTGATGATCCCCTTTTATCATGTCATTTTATTAGACAATTTTTTTGCTTGTTAAACAATAAGTGGATTTGGTTTATTATTGAATACAAATCAAACTGAACAGTGTTAATAATTAATGGGCCCCGGGCCACTTTGTACTATAAAAATTGGGCCTCAAGGTCGAAAAGGTTAAGAACCCCTGGCATAGAATACTTTCCCTGGTGCATTATCAGAACCAGTGCTGACTAGGAATGATGTGAATAATTTATTTCATTTCCAGATGTTAATTGAGAAATAAGTTGGGGACAATCTCTGACTGTTCTCTTTTTGTTAAAGCTTGAAAGCTTAGGTTTTCTTTTAATTAGTGAGAAATACTATTTTCCATCCTCACAAAATAAAAACTTTGGAAGAACTTCACCAGCAAACAACATTTATGGATCAGAAATCATCATATAACAAGGTCAACCTGTGATTTAAGAAATTGTGAATTGTTATGTTTATTAATCTGGTGGCTGGAAACAATCAACATGTCCATGCCCCTACTTACACATACCTTTGAAGATTTCTCCTACAGAATTTTCAACATGATGGACAAAAAGGTTGAAAAAACTCTAAAAACAGGTCTGTCAAATTTGACAGACATGGCTTTGTCTGACTATGACTCAAAATTAAAACCGCACTATCCAGCAAGGACCCAGAATGCAGACACATATTTTCTGTTTCTGAAAAGTTTGTTAAGCAGAGGTGTTCAGTGTTGTTATGCCATGATAGTGATCTCAGATTGAATCCTGAACAGTGGATGATTCAACAAAGAAAGTCCACTCCTTCTGCAAAGGATAAGGGGGGGCCAGGAGAAGCCTTCCTCTCCCCCTCTCTCGCTCGTCCCTTCTTCTCGGCAGGAGGTCAGCTGTGACCACCTCCTTACAGATAAAAGACACAGCACACCTCTGCCCTCTTCTCTTCGCTCTCTTCTCTTCGTCTCCAAGCTGCTGAGACACACACCTCCAAAACCCTCTCAGGACCAGCGCTCAAGGAGAGGGGGGAGCCATGTGACTGAAGGCCTCCCGGAACCATCGATGGGGCCTGGAAGAGGCCGCGAGCAGAAGGGAATGAGCCTTTCTGAAACTCAGTTCCTCCCTGGCACAGGGAGAAACTGCCAGCCGATTCAAAGATAAGTCTCTCACTTCTGCTTAAAACAGATGCCGAAGTGAAGGAATCCGTCTATGCCAGCTTTGTTCTGCTTTCTCAGCGCACCACAGACGGAGCTGGTTCCAGACAACGCAGAGCTGAAAAGCCAGCACAGAAGCAACGTTCCCATGCCGAGGAGAGATCTGCTTAATTTGTGACTGCAACCGGGGTCAGAGTCTGCCTGGAGGACCAGGCCTCCGACCCGACCACGCCGTTAGCCACATGCTGCTGCAAGGCTAACGCTAGCCTGCCAAGAGCCAAGCGCTAGCCGCTAGCGCTAGTGAACAACTTCCCTCCTTCAACGCTCCTCCCGTGAATGGCCAAAACGGGACCGAACTGACACTAAACAAAGGACAGAGGTTTGGGCAGCGGGCTGAGTGTGAAGTAAAAGGTTTATTGGGAAATGTTTGTAAACCGTGGGTTTAGAACAAAGGGCTAACCGGTAGTTTGCGCTAGCCAAACATGCTATTAGCCTTGCTAACATTCGGTTTCGGACCCCTAAAAAGGAGTCCGTTTTTAAAGCGTAAAGCGTAACTGTTCTGCTCTGCCATCCTCCGATGGTGTTATAAGCCTTATTCCCGCATCAATATGGTATATTAATGCCGGTTTTCAAGGCAATTTCGGCAACATTATGTTGTAACCTCTTAGCCACCGAGTTGCCACAGCGACCCATGCGCCCGGAGGGAGAATCGCATTAACAAACTCTGTCATAAGGGTTTAAATGATTTTACAGGACAAACCGGTCCTCAGAATATTATTTTAACAAATAATGTTTTGTTCAACTTGGGCTTTGCATTGTGAATGGATTGAAATACATGGCAGATGTTTTTTTTAACTCCATTCCATGTTCTTGTTAATCAAATCTACAGTGAACCAGGATTCACTGAAGTATTCTGATTATGATCAACCACTTTTGTTTGTCTTTTGTTTGTTTTGCATGTAAATAGTTCCTTAGCTTAGCTTCTTTTTTATCTTCATTTTGCTTAGTAGTTTAGTTAAGGATTTATTAATCGAAATATTGTGTTAATTCAGGTAAACAGCATTACATAGTGATGTTCTCTGGATGTTCATTTTATTTCTGTTATTAAATTCTTGAACTTGAAAGAAGCTGTCACTCCTTTATTTTATGTGTGTGCAGGTTTTGCTGTTAAAAGATCGCTAGTGCTCGAATTCATCCCTTTCAACCGTTGTCTTGATATCAGCTTAAGAGCTGATCATCACCAGACAATACTTAACAGACAGAGAGTTATTTATGAAGCATTAAATAACTTTTAACAGTGTATAACTGCACAACTGTGTCTACCTGTGTCTGTGGAACCTTCTGGCTTGGTGACTGCAAACCCAGTTCTGTAATGAATGGTGTGGGACTGAACCCGATAATCATCCGAAACAGAAATTCATTTGAAGGGATTTATTGAGGGAATGATGAACAGAAAAAGGATCCAAAAAAAAGGCAGACATCCAAAAACAACTGACGGGAACAGGCGAACAAAATGGGCAGGATAAACAGAAACAGGTTAATCAAAAACAGACTTAAGGTGTCAGGGCTCTTACCGAGGCAGAGTGCAGACAACGAGGAACAGAGCATGGGCATGTAAATGTGACGACCCGACAACTAACTGAGTTGGGAGTGAGGCTTAAATAGACGGATAACAGGTGAGCGGAATTGAAACTAATTAACCAGAGGTGGAAGCAATACAGAACCGACAGGAGCTGTCCAAGGACAACAATGAGGACAAAGTGCAGAACTAATACAGAAAACAGATAACAAAATAATGAACCGGCTAAACAGGACTCACGAACCTAGAACACAAATAACCCAAGAGGCAGGAAAATAACACTAACCAAATAATAACCCAAAACAGAACATTACAAGTTCAACAGTTCCTCCAGAAGGAGAAGGAATTAAGGCCTTGTACACATGTAGCCTGGTCTTTATAAAGTCAATATCTCGCTCACATTGTTTTCAAAAATATTATTGTTCACACAGGATAACTTTCAGAAAGGTTTTCATCCATACAAAAAAAATCACCACTGAGTGCTGTTTTAACCCCTTAAGACCGCCCATACCGGCACCAGTATGGTACCGGTACCGGTTTAAAGAGCTGTAGGTAATAATATACTGTCCTGTAATCAGAGGGTTTAGCATCCAACCCGCTGCTGTAGCACGAAGCTAGCGTTACTTTCACTGTTGGCTGGATAATCTAAAAAGTGTTTTATGAAGTGGTAGTATTGTTTATACCTTTCCAATACAACTGTTTTATGGTATTTTGCTCTTTTTGGAGAGCTGTAGGTAACAATGTATTGTGTTGTGATTAACTTCACCCCTCCTTCCTCCTTCCACTCCAGCAGCACAATTACTTCCTTGTATGAAGTGTCTATATCATTTATACTTTACCAAAACAACTGCTGTTTTATACCATTGTTGTTTTGTGTTGTTTTGCTATTTTGTAGTAGTAAGAAATAAATTGTCTCATAATCAGAAAGTTTAGTTACTACCCCTCTCCCCCTGCTTCTGCAGACCAAAGGAAGATTTACCTATACTGTATGTTGGATGATCTAAAAGCATTTTATGAAGTGATTATAATATTTAAACTTTTCCAATACACTGTTTTACAACACTTATTTTGTTGTTTTGGGGTTCTTTGGAGAACAGTAGGAAATAATGTATCATCTTATTATCTGAAAACTTGGCAGTGACCTAACCTATCTCTATGCTATTACAGCAAAGAGGAAGCAGGACCATCTGGCACAGAAAGGACGGTGCATCCAACCACTTCCAAATGAGGCCTCCTCTTCTTCTTCAAGTTGAGAGTCTATTCTGCACACCATTATGGTTACAAAATAAATATGTCATTACATGATTAGCATTGCAATCATATGCTTATCAGTGAGAATGCTATACAGCAAGTTCCTTCAGGTATTGATTATTATTCCGTACGTTTTTCGGCATCTAACTACTCCTGCATACTTCAACCGATTTAAACAATTCTGTATCAAAACGTTCAGCTCGTTCACGAAATTACTGCTATGTCTTTTGGTAATTATAACTTTTATAATATTTAAAATATTTAACTTTTTGTGAGTTTTTTGCTCTCATTGAAATTGAATGGAGAATCCTTCAAATTTCTCAGCTTTTTGACAGCATACTGCTTCAGCTTACTTTCAGCTAGAAACGCCATTCAACTTGTAAAATGTTCAAATAACCTTCAGCTATCTTCAGGTACTTCAGCTTTTTCATAAAATTCAGAAAAATGAATGCGTTGCCATGGTTTCTAGGGAGTTCACTTAGAGTGGCCACTGTAGATTTTCCAATAAATGTTTCTTCTTCCAACAACTTCTTCTCACTCACTCAATTTTCACTCAATGCACATAAATTATACATCAAAATGTAGGATTTTTTTCTGGATTCAGAAAATGTAACCATAATTGGTGTGGGATTTATAGCTTTTTTTGCAAATCACCCCAGAGCGGCAAAAATCCCAAACGCTCTCCATTGATTTTCTATGGAGGTGCGGTAAAAAATCACACCTGACATTCCCAAACGACACGTGTTTTCGCATCGTCGCTACTCCTAAACCGTTTTATGTACAGGCATGACACTTTCACACGTTCATGTCCAGACCCTTCTGGCGCTCACAAAAAAGGAATTTTGTCGATAAATGTTCCGGTTTTGCTGCAGGAACAATTTGTTCGGGAGTAGCGTTTTTGGAAAATGCTAAAACAGGATCAGACTTCAATCCCCCCAAATAAGACACTTTTCTATATCGTCACTACTCCTAAACCGTTTCATGTACAGGCATGAGACTTTCACACATGAATGTCCAGACCCTTCTGGCACTCACAAAAAAGGAATTTTGTCAATAACTGTTATGGTTTTGTCGAAGGAACAATTTGTTTGGGAGTAGCGAATGTGCAAAATCCTGAAAACGTTTTGGACCTGCATCCTTCCAAATGATGCACTTTTTTACATCGTCGCCATGCCTACACCGATTTTTGTACAAACATAAAAATGAGCACCACAGTCCTCAAGAGCCTGCTAATACTCACGCTGAAAGAATTATTTTGATATCTCTTATACTTTTTCAGCTGGAGCAATTTGTTCGGGACTCTTTTTAGAGTATTTTTGAATTTTCTTCAATATTCCCCTTCATTTCATGATTTTTTGCGCCTACATTAAAATATTTCAAGCAAAAAACGATAGTTTGTCTTGTTCCCCCATCCGTTACAAAATAAACGCAGAAAAAATTACGTCTCTAGCCCCAATGGTTGAGGAAATATCCAGAGTTGTTTGAGGCAAAGTGATCCCATTTAATTCCAATGGGAGCTCTTCTGACCATAAGTCTGTGCCTGCAGTAGACGGACACCAGCAGGCGTGAGTGAATATTCATGACAACAGAACTCTGCTGGCCAGAGGTTACTGCAGGTCAGGGACTGTCACGTTCTGTTCTGGTTTATGTTTATTATTTGGTTAAGTAGCTCTTTCCGCCTTTGGGTTTATTTCCGTTTTGGATTCTAGTTTAGCCCCTTTATTGTGTTAGTTATCTGGTCCCTGTTTTTGCTCTGTTTTTACTTCTGTGCTTGGTTTGTTTGGTTTTGTCTTAGGTTTATTTTCTAGTTTCCTGTCTGCTCCCTTAATCACTTCCACCTGTCCTTGATTAGTTTCCCTCCGCTCACCTGTCTAGTTCCCTGCTCCCTGTCGGTTTGTCTCTTGTCTTCCATTCAGTTGTTGCCTCAGTTCTGGTCCCGTTCGGTAAGAACCATCAGCACTTTGATCCTGTCTGTTGTTAACCTGTCCTGTCTGTTATTGCCCAGTTCTGTTCGCTGTCAGTTTGATGTCCGGATGTCTGCCTAAGTTCAGTTGGATTCTGTTCACCCATCTGTTTCATCTAATAAACACCATAAAACGCATGGAGACCGTGTTTGGTTGAATACCGGATTCATCCCCACTCTGATCATCACAGGGACAGGCTCCCTATTGCTTAGAATGGCACCTTTTGACGCCCACTGCAGGGGCTGTGATGAACGTAGGAATCTGAACAGTCACTTCCTCTAAATATTTTTTAAATTTTCCAGTGATTATCAGGCATGTGTCAATTTTCTGTCACTTTTTGGATTTCACATAGTTACTACTACTACTACTACTGCTACTACCACTACTACAACTGCTACTACTACTACTACTACTAATGCTACTACTACTGCTACTACTACTACCACTACTACTGCTACTATTACTTCTGATACTACTGCTACTACTACTGATATTACTACTACTACTACTACTGATACTACTACTACTACTACTACTGATACAACTACTACTACAACTACTACTACAACTCATACTACTACTACTACTTGTCAGGATTCTCTGTGCTGCTCTACTCTAACTCTATTCCTCAGGTGTGTCTGGTTGGCTGAGGAGGCGTGGCCCACACCTGCAGCTCGTTGCAGGCGGCTTCCTCTGGCTTCTTAAGCAGAGCGCTGACAGATGGAAGACGCCAGAGCCTTAACCAGTCGTGGTACGACGTGGCCTCTGTCCCTACTCTCGGAAACCAGCTTGTGAGTTTTTGCTCTTCGTTTTTGACTAATTTTTGGATCTCTGTTTTGCCTCAGATTTTGGTGCTTGGATGCACTCACCCGTCTTGACGTCTCGTTCCGAAGAAACAGACCAGCAGAACCGCCTGCTCAGATTTTGCTCTGGCGCTCCCCTCATACTTCCTGGATGTTACCCAGCGAGGCCTGAGTTCCCCTCTCCCGGTTTCTGCTGGTTCTGCATTCACTCTGGTCAATCCATCTGTCAACCGTTGCCGACGAGGTTCGCTCAGGATCCCTCGCCAGTTACATCAGCCGTCCTCAGCCACCAGCCGCCTAACTCCAGCTGAGTAGAATCATAGAGTACTCCCGACGCTACTTCTTCCCGGTTAGGTCCGCCCAGCTAAATGGTAAGCAGCGCACTTCTAGCAATTCCCCTGGTTCTACTTCCAGAGTTTCTTACTTCCTCTTTCTTACAGACTCGCCAGCCTTGACGTTCTGACCCAGCCGACTCACCCGTAGTTCCGTCCATAGATCTGTCTGTTTCCTAAAATAAACATCTTAAAACTGTGCATTGCCTCCCGATCGTATCTGCATGTGGGCTCGTCACCTGAAAACCATGACACTACTACTGATACAACTACTACTACTGATACTACTACTATTACTATTGATACTACAACTACTACTACTACTACCACTACTATTACTGATACGTCTACTACTACCACTACTAGTACTGATACTACTACTACTACTACTACTACTACTACTGCTACTACCACTACCACTACTACTACTACTACAGCTACTACTACTACTACTACTTTTGATACTACTGTTACTACTACTACTACTACTGATACTACTACTACTACTACTACTAGTGATACAACTACTACTGCAACTACTACTACTACTGATACTGCTAGTGATACTACTACTGCTACTACTACTACCGCTACCACTACTACTACTACTACTGCTATTACTACTACTTCTGATACTACTACTACTACTGCTACTACTACCACTACTACTACTACTACTTCTACAGCTACTACTACTACTACTACAAATTCTTTCAAATTCTTGTTATTGTTCAAATTATTCAAGTTGTTCAAATGGTTCAAATTCTTCAAATTTTTCATTTTTTTCAAATTTTTCAAATACTTCAAATTCTTCAAATCTTTCTAGTACATCAAAATCCTTCAGATTCTTCTGATACAACTGATATTACCACTACTACTACTACTACTACAACCGATACTACTACTACTACTGATACTACTACTGATACTACTACTACTGATACTACTACTAGTGATAGTACTACTACTACTGGTAGTACTGCTACTAATACTAATGTTCAAAAGTCCTTCAACTATCTTAAACTAGTTCAGTTTTTCATAACATTATTCTAATCCTTCAGCTGTTTTTCATTACTATTGATAGTCCTGCTGATACTACTACTACTACTGATACTATTACTACAAATACTAACTTTCAAATATCCTTCAACTATCTTCAACTAGTTCAGATTTTTTATAACATTTTTCTAATCCTTCAGGTGTTTTTCATGGTAAAATTGGTTCTTTTTTTCATTTCAGCTAGTTTTTTTTCTCTTCTTCAAAGATCTTCTGCCTCTTTTCCTCAATCATTCTGCAGATTAGCATTCTCACTTGCTGTTACACAGGAACAGCTTTTATTAGTTATTATTATTATTCCGTCGGTGTCTAACTACTCCCACATACTTAAACAGATTTCAACAATTTTGGTGTCAAAACGTTCAGCTCATTCCTGCTTTATCTCATCATTATTCTAACTTTTATACTTTTTAAAATATTTGTACTTTTTGTGTGTATTTTGGCTCCCATTGAAATTAATACAAAATTCCTTCAAAATTTTCAAATTTTTCATATTCCTTTAAATTCTTCTAATTGTTCAAATGTTTCAAATGGTTCAAATTTTTAAAATTTTTCAAACTTCAAATTTTTCAAATTTTTTCAAAATGTTCAAATACTTCAAATTCCTTCAAATTCTTCAGATACAACTGATATTACTACTACTACTACTACTACTACTACTACTGATACTACTTCTACTACTACTACTACTACTACTACTACTAATGATACTACTGCTGCTACTGCCACTACTACTGATTCTACAAGAACTACTACTGATACTACTACTATTACTACTACTAATACAACTACTACTAGTAGTAGTACTACTGATACTACTACTACTACTACTACTACTACTAATTTCTTCAAATTCTTCAAATTTTTCATATTCCTTCAAATTCCTTCTTATTGTTCAAATTGTTCAAAATGTTAAAATGGGTTAAATTCTTCAAATTTTTTCAAAAATTTCAAATACTTCAAATTCTTCAAATCTTTCGAATTCTTCGAATTTCTTCAAATTATTCTGATACAACTGATATTACTACTACTACTACTACTACTACTACTGATACTACTACTACTAATGATACTACTGCTGCTACTGCTACTACTACTGCTACTACTACTACTACTACTAATGATACTATTGCTGCTACTACTACTGATACTACAACAACTACTTCTGATACTACCACTAATACTACTACAAATACAACTACTAGTAGTAGTAGTACTACTGATACTACTACTACTACTACTTCTACAACAAATTCCTTCAAATTCCTTCAAATTCTTTAAAAACTGATACTACTACTACTACTACTACTACTACTACTACTACTACTAATACTAATACTGATACTACTAGTACTACCACTACTGATACTACTACTACTACTACTACTACTACTGATACTACTACTACTACAAATTTTCTCCCTGTACACCACTGTTCCATTTATTAAAATTTTTAAAATTCTTCAATGTTTTTCTGCTATTTCTTCTCTTCTGCATGGATCTTCTGCATCTTCTCCACAAATCATTCTACAGATTAGCATTCTCACTCGCTGTTACGCAGGAACAGCTTTTTCTAGTTATAATTCAGTGTCAGATGCAACTTTAGTTTTAGCCTGCCATTTAGACAAACACTGTCAAATCTAATCTTCAAAATATGTATTTGTTTCCGCAGTGACAACAGTACAACCACTCACTTAGTTGTTCCTTCAGCCCGTCTTAAAACCATGGGGAGCAGAGCTTTTTCACGTTCCCGCCCACACTCTGGAATTCTTTCCCCCCCCTGACATCTGCAATACCGAGTCTTTACCCGTGTTCAAATCAAAACTCAAAACCCACATGTTCAAGATTGCCTTTTCATTATGATTTTATATTACTTTCCTCTGTGTAATTTGTGTTGTTTCTTTTAATTATGACGACTGCTTTTACCACTTATTGTTTTTACATGTACAGTGACCTTGAGTGTTTTGAAAGGCGCTTGAAATAAAATGTATTATTATTATTATTACAACAGAAGATGAGTATCAGCCCCCTCATCTTCTGCCCATCGGCTACGGACTTCTCCAAGCCCTGTGAAGCGCATGGTTGCCTCTGCCCCAAGAAAAAAAAAAACAGCAGTTCAACCAGACCAATCCTTAGGCGGGCGATTCAAGCTACCCCTCCGCCAATTGATGACAGCGGTGACATGTGGCACTCTCCAGGTGAACCAGACAATGAGCCACAGATACTTAAATTCTTTAAGGGAAAGTTTTTGGAAAATTTTGTTGCACACTTGTTTACACAGTTATTACTGATAGCTTTTTATTGCACATTTATTTACACATTTTATTGATAGCTACTTATAGAAAGGTTTTTCATAGTCTTGTTTAATTGATAATTTAGTTTTTCTAATGTTGTTTATTAGGTTTTTTTAATTGCTAAGTATTTTTTCAATAAAATTGTTGTTCGTGCACAGCATATCAATAAAATGAAGAGAAAATGAGCTGAAATGTATCCTTTCGTCTCAATGGTTCATTTTGATGAAAGAGGGAGTAAATCTTAGGAACAAATACTTTGTCATGTGCAAAATGAGTCCCACAATGGAAATCAGTATTTTAATCTAATCAAGTTCTCTTTTATGAGGTGTAAAACACATTTGGCACAGTTTTGGCCTATTTTGGCACAACTGTGCCAAAATCACAGGTCCTGATTTTCGTCCTGGGCACGCTGCCCACTAAAACCTTTGTGGAACAAATATGCTTCAACTGATTCAGTCCAGATTTGTTGCAGTTATAGTCAAGATGTGGATCTATAAATTCTGAGGCTTCTCCTAAAATTTTAAAGGGGGTTTCATGATGGTTTGCTGAGTTTATTTTGGAAAAAGGATTAGGCAAGGATTGAAATGTTTTAATTTTTCTTTTTTTAATCACTTATAAATCATACATGGTGACATTTGCAATAGTGGTTCCACCTGAAAAATGTTCTTTGATGCCTTTGTGTCACACAAATATTAACTTTTACATTTACACTTTATAACTTTGGAGCTGTACTTGATTTATTTTAGATATCTAATTTTGGGTGAAAATTGGTCCTAAAACCCTCTGGGTTTAAGGGGTTAAACATGCTAAATGCACAAGGAGCGGTGTAAATCAAATCTAAAATCTCAACCTGTCAGAATCTTTCAAAACAATGGTGATGTTGAATGGCATTGTGCCTTCATATTGGGATGGAGAGTTGGTGTGAAACAGCTAACCTCCAAGCGCTCTTTCTCCTTTGCACCTCTGTGTATATGAACAGATGGGCTTGTAAAAACAAACAACTGAAAAGCATCTGAACAAACTGTAATGAAGTGTCAATACCAAGTTGAAGACAGGAAATGCTGTGTGGTTCGTGGGGTAAGTTCAGTTGAAAATAAATGACCGTTGATTTCATAGCAGTGAATTTGTCAAGTTTAACATTGATTAGACACATATTGTAAAAGGTCAATCAGAACACCAACGTAAAAATCAGCTCCTTTCTGATAGCATTTGTTATTCCTTATGGCCTGCATGGCACCAAGCCCATCTGCAGCTTGCCAATTTCTTAAAAACAACTTCTTGGTTGAATTAATTATTTTAAATCTAACCCTGCCAGAGGTTTGAAAAAAAAGGGGTTAAATGTATATGAGCATACAATATTAATATTTTCAGCATAAATAACCCATCATATTTTGGCAAATGCAAAGACATAACAGCCTGTGGCATGTTAATGGGATGCTATGATTCAACATTCAATGTAAATTGTTTGATTTCATTCATCAGATGTTGCCTACAATAAACTAAAATCTTGATCTGTAATACCTTGTGATAAATTTGGCAGTAATATGCCTAGGGACTAATATTTCTGACAGCGTAATGTCTCCTGCACCACAGGTCTACACTGCCTTAAGCAGGCCTCTAAAGGCCTGTCATGTGACACGCTCAAATTTAAGGTTCAAAGAAATACATCCCGACATTAAGGTGAAAAGGAACACAAAGAGAACATAAAGGCAAAAAGTTGAGGAGATGACAAAATGACCAGCACGTATAAAGCAGAAACAGATCATGGAAAGGAAGCCTCGCTTGTATTACTGAGCAAAGGAAGATGACTGTGCTGTTTCCAGGTTTTTCCCGATTGTCATGGTGAGCAGGTAACAGATGGCAGCCTGATTGCAACACAGGCTCTCTCAGATGATTCTTCATTACCTTTAAACAAATGTGAGGCAAATGCCCTGTGGCCAATGTTATGCTAATAAGGCTTCCTTATGAAACCAAGGCTTGCAGCAACAGCATATGGACATACAGACTCCAAGTGGCACCATGCCAGTATGGGAAAGTACATCACTCCACAACCAAATGTGAGAGGATGTGCATTTTCTTCATAATGATCTAACCATTCCAAACCCCCAACGAACTACAGTTTTACATATTGTATCTGGTAATGACCAAATTGCATGCTCAACAGCTTTCAACAAAAACTGATGTTTTTTGAAAAGCTTTCTGTTTTCATTGCTTTGTTTCAAGTTGGCAGTGTGTGACACACTCAATAACTCATGAATGTATTTAGACAGTTCTAGATATAACATTTGGGTATTTATAGTTCATACAAAACATTTATTTATTATTATTTTCTAATTGGCATACAACTTTGATATAAATCTTTAAAGAAGCAATAAGCAAAATGTCATTATTTTAGGTAGAAAGAACTAAAAAATATGTTTTTACATAGACTATGGTATGACGTCAAACACCAACTCTGTGTCTCTAGTCTTGTTTACAAATCCAGTTCCAATCAGGACCCGTTATTAGCACAAAAAAACAACAGTCCTTGGTAAAGAAGTTGTCCCTGTGTTCCATGTTTCATTTGCCATATTATAATTAAAACATAAACAACAGAAAAAAATCCAAATACTGTTTGTATTGTTTTGTATTGTTTGAAGATTTCTCTCTGCAGCCAGGATATTAAAGTGTTAACAGTGAGGTTTTGTCTTTATCATTTACCCAGAGAGTTTGCTTGTGTTGTTTTACCAACAGCCTGTGTTATACCATCAGCTGTTGCAGACACTGCATGTGAGATCATCAGCTCAGTTGTTGCTAAGCTACAGACACAGTATCCAAATGCTTTTCGGGCTATTCTGGTGATTTCAATCATGCTTCATTCTCAGCTACACTTACAACTTTTCAACAGTTTGTCACTTACTCTACTAGAGAAAACTAAACTCTAAACCCGTTTTATGCAAATGTCAAATACTCATACATCTCAAAGAAAATACCTCCTTTTGGCAAATCAGATCACAATATGTTTTTTCTCTGCTCAGAATAGGAGCCACTTTTTCAAAGGCAACATGCAGTAAAGAGAACCATCAGAAAATGGTCAAAGGAAGTCAAGGAAGATCTTAAGGGTATTTTTGAGGCAATAAACTAGGTTGCACTCTGCCAGCCACATGGAGAGGACATGAGTGCCATGACTGAGTGTGTGACTGATTATATAAAATTTTGTGTGGACAACACCATCTCCAGCAGAACAGTGAGATGCATCTCCAGCAACAAACCCTGGATCACCAGTGACCTGAAGGAACTGCTGAGTGTGGAAAATTAGTCTTAAGGAAGGGAGACAGAATTACTGATTAGTATACAGAAGGAACCAGGGGCCCGTTCTTTGTACGTCGCTAACTCAGTTAGCTGGATTTGATTGTTGATGATTTGGCATGATCTTGGATCATTTGGTTCTTCGAAACTCATCCTGCACTTGTTGTCATGGCAACATGTGCGCAAGCTTAAACCTGCTCGAGAGCAGGCTTATTTCATGTAAACAAGATTAGATCGCAGCTTTATAAGCGGAGGATATAGGGAAGTCTGTCCAGCCATGTCCATTTTTACGACAGCAACCTGTTGCGGAAGGTGCAAGAATGATTTCCAGAACTTTTCGAATGAATTGTGTATTGTGCAATAGACAGGATCCTTTAGCGCAGCGCGATAGTGTAATTGTAGAGAGATTTTTCTTGGTGGCTGTTATAAACAGACACGCACATCATTTAACAGTGGGTTTTAAAGAGGAAAAAGTGGTGTTAGAGCCATAAATAGAAAATATTTAAGTTATTTGTATGATGGTTTGCTTTTTATTTTTATCATATTCAGTAAGAAGATTTGTTCAGGCCGTTTTATTGTGAAGTTTAGTTTTACTTTGAAAGGCTTGCTTCCTGTCGAGCCGTATATTGTAATAGAAAAAACTATGGATGGATTATCTAGACACGGAGCAATACAGTTTTACCGTGTAAACTGTGGATGACTTGGAAAAGGAAGAACTTCATTTTTTTATAGATAAAGATTTGTTTTTGTTAGAATTCCCAGTGTGCACGTGTCCTTTACTTCCCGTGTCTAAGGAATGACACCGAAATGTGGATCTCTTGAGATGACAAGTGCCTTTTTAAAATAAAGTATAATAATTAAAGGCTACCATTTTGTAGAATATTCTTGTATTTCACTTTTACTTGTACCCATGTTCTAGTGGGTCCTAGTGGAAGCGCTGAAATAAAAGAACAAAGTAAATATGAAATTATTAAAATGCAAAAATAGATATTGTAGAAAGTGATAGAAACATCTACCATGGACAATATTTACGCATTAGTTTGTCTGCTACTTTTTGCCAGCCCTCTCTCCTGGCTTTAGCAGACTTTGAGGTGTTCCCTGTCGTTTTAATTATTGACTCAAATTCGGCATAGCCTTCCAATAAAAGCTCTTGTTCTGCTTGGGAGAAAAACTGTAGGCGTTCTTTGGCCATGCTGAACAGCCAACAGCAGCGCTGCTGATCATTGTTTCTACTATCGACACATTTCCCCTTTTAAACAAACGCATGAACGCGCTGTCATGCCAGATAACTCAATCCAGCCATACTAATCATAAACAACAGGTGTGTTCGAAGAACCCAATTAGCCGGATCATGATTATCCGGATGAAATCATCCTGGATGTGTCATTTGATTTCGGATGTTTTAAGCAACGTACGAAGAATGGACCCCTGAAGTCAAGACAAATGAAAACAAGGAGGTGTACAGGAAGAAGCTGGAGAGCAAGCTCCAGCAGAACAGTATAAGACAAGCCTCCCCAACCCTCGGGCCAAGGACCAGTGTCGGTCCGTGAGTTAATTAGCACTGGGCCGCAAAGAACGAATACATAGCTTTCATTATTTTCGTCTTATTTAGCATCTTATTCTTACCAATGTTTTATTGCCACATGACTCACTCATGACACAGGTCAAGATGCTTGCCTTCTTAAAGTGGATGGTCCTGCTAGTAATATATTGCCCCCCCTCCAAGCTAGCAAGATGAGCAAAGACCCAGAGAGGAAGAAGAGTCTACAACTACAAAGAAAAAGAAAGCTGCATTAAACAAACAATACCTTGTTGTGCAATTATACACTGTTTAAAGTTATTTAATGTTTAATAAATAACTCTTTGTCTGTTAAGTATTGTCTGGTGATGATCAGCTGTTAAGCTGATATCAAGACAATGGTTGAAAGGGATGAATTTGAGCACTAGCGATCTTTTAACAGCAAACTCTGCACACACATAGAATAAAGGGGGGACAACTTATTTTCAAGCTCAAGAAGTTAATAACAGAAATAAAATGAACATCCAGAGAACATCACTATGTAATGCTGTTTATCTGAATTAACATGATATTTCAATCAATAAATCCTCTATACTAGGCTAGTGAAACTTAACTAAATTACTAAGCAAAATGAAGATTTACATGCAAAAACAAACAAAAGACAAAACAAAAGTGGTTGATTATAATCAGAATAATTCAGTGAATCCTTGTTCACTGCAGATCTGATTCAAAAGCATGGAGTGGAGTTAAATTAGCTCAACTAATTTAGAAAAACATTTGTCATGTGTTTCAATCATTTCACAATGCAAATCCTGAGTTAAACATTATTTGATTAAATAATATTTTGTTTAAGTCAAAGAACCAAAGTTCATCTTAAAGAATGTGAATTGAGGTAGAATTAGCTTCACTAATTCAGAAAAACATTTGCCATGTTTTCAACACATTCACAATGCAAATTCCAAGTTAACCAGAACATTATTTTGAGTAAATAACATTCTAAAGACAGATTTGCTCAGTAAAATCATTTAAACCTTATGAACGGCCGATCTTATTAATGCAAGTCTACCTCCGGGCGCTAGGCGTCGTGGAGGCAATCAGTCACTAAATCGTTAAAGCCTAAAGTTATCAAAATTGCCTTTAAACCGACATTAATATTCAATATTAATGTGGGAATAAGGCTCATAGCTCTATCGAATGATGGCGGAGCAGAACAAACAAGGTTTATTGGAATGGGCTTTTGTAGAAAAAGCGGAACCGCAAATTACCAGAAGCTAATAGCATTTTGGCTAGCAGACTTTGGGCGCTAACAAATAAAAGCTTCAGTTTTACTTTACTCATAATAAGTGGGCCGGATAACGTAAACATTAATGTCCCATCAATGTATGAAACCCTTATGGAGATAACCTTTGTTATAACCATAAAAACACAGTAGACAATGGCATGGTACCAAATGCTAGCAATGAGCTATTCCGTTAGCCCTTTGTTTTAAAGCGACCATGGGTAACACATCACACAACACTTCCCACTCAAGCATTTAACCTGTCCCTTTGGGTCCGTCTGTCCAACCTGTCGATGCTTCGTGTGAGTTCAGTCCACTTTGGTCATCCAGGGAAGGCAGTAAAAGGGAAACCGTTGTTCTGTTCAGCAGCGGCTAGTGTGCAGCTCTAGAGTGATGAGCTAACCTGAGGCTCTACAGACTAGCAGCAGCCATGTGGTCGGGATCGGAGGCCTGGGCTCTGCGGTTACAAAAATTAGTTGCTTTGTCGGCTTTCTAGCTCCGTCTGGGGTTTGCTTCCTTGTAAAGGCTAACAAAAATAAACAAAGCTGTTTTTGGCGTGGCAGGATTTCTTCCTCCTGCTCCTGACTCTGAGGTTAAGACAGCAGACTTAACTCTGATTTGCCTGGTTATCCCCGGGCGAAGAGGGATCTCTCCCAGGTGCTGGTTCCTGTATTTTGGGCCTGTGAGTAATCATGGTTGCTGAGGGAGGAGACCGGGTGGCTCGCTAGCCCCCCTCTCCTCGGGAGCCCCAGGAGGAAAAGTGGTTGTCGTTTCTGGCCAGGGGTAGACTGAAAGAGGGTCTTGTCAGGAGTCCTCTGAGTTTTTGTCTGTGGGGGTGGTTTACAGCAGGCACCCCACTGAGATGGAGTGTCCTTGTGCATGTTAGGGTCCCAACCCATGTTGCTCTCATCATGGCTCAATGGCACTACAACCTGAAGTCCTACTTGAAATAAGGCTTTATTGCAGCAGGTTTTTCCCAGTTTTGCCCATCTGCAGCTTGCAGCAACTGGCTCTCTAACGAGGCAATGAAGCCCTAAAAATTGCTTTGTCACTTGGAGACAAAGCATTCTGCATTAAAAAACAAGCCCTTGAAGTATTTTGGAAAAACAAAGGTGAACAAGAAGGACAACAGCAATTACTGAGAGCTACCACATCAACAAATTCAGGAACACTAAGAGCATCATTCTTGGTGGCTAACCGTATTGCTAAGACTAAGAAGCCATTCACTATTGGTGAAAAATTGATCCTTCCCACCACAAAATACATTTGCTTTGAACTTCTAGGAGAGGCTGTGGTTAAAAAGATAGCACAGGTGTCTCTTTCACCAATCACAGTTACTTGGTGCATTGGAGAAATAGCAGAGGACATTAAGACACAATTGTTGGAGAGGATTAATACATCACCGTGGTATGCACTCCAGGTTGTCAAGTCTACAGATATTGACAACAAAGCAATACTTCTGGTTTATGTGAGATATGCTTATCAAGAGGATATGCATGAGGATATGTTATGTGCACTATAGTTGCCAACCAGAACCACAGTCGTAGAACTATACAAGTCACTGGATGAGTATATATCAGGAAAACTGAAATTGTAATTCAGTAGAGGGCGGGACCTTGGTGTTCTGATCCTCGGCTGCAGAAGCTGGCTCTTGGGACGTGGAATGTCACCTCTCTGGTGGGGAAAGAGCCGGAGCTAGTGTGCGAGGTTGAGAGGTTCCAACTAGAGATAGTCGGACTCACCTCAACGCATGGCTCTGGCTCTGGCTCTGGAACCAGTCTCCTTGAGAGGGGCTGGACATTCTTCCACTCTGGAGTTGCCCCTGGTGAGAGGTGCCGAGCTGGGGTGGGCATACTTGTTGCCCCTTATCTCTGTGCCTGCACATTGGGGTTCACCCCGGTGAATGAGAGGGTGGCCTCCCTCCGCATATGTGTGGGGGGACGTGTTCTGACTGTTGTTTGTGCTTATGCACCAACCAGCAGTTCAGATTACCCACCCTTTTTGGAGTCCTTGGAAGGGGTACTGGAGAGTGCCCCTCCTGGGGACTCCCTTGTTTTGCTGGGGGACTTCAACGTTCACGTGGGCAATGACAGTGAGACCTGGAGAGGCATGGTTGAGAGGAATGGCCCACCTGATCTGAACTCGAGTGGTGTTCTGTTGTTGGACTTCTGTGCTCGTCACGGATGGTCCATCACGAACACCATGTTCAAACATACGGGTGTCCACATGTGCTCTTGGCACCAGGACACCCTAGGCCACAGTTTGATGATCGACTTTGTTGTTGTTTCATCTCACCTGCGGCCGCATGTCTTGGACACTCAGGTGAAGAGAGGGGCGGAGCTCTCCACCGACCACTACCTGGTGTTGAGTTGGCTTCGATGGTGGGGGAGGAAGCCGGTCAGACCTGGCAGGCCCAAACGTACTGTGAGGGTTTGCTGGGAACGTCTGGCAGAGTCCCCCACTAGATGGAGCTTTAACTCCCACCTCCGGAAGAGCTTTGAACACGTTCCGAGAGAGGAGGAGGACATTGAGTCCGAGTTGACCATGTTCCGCGCCTCTATTGTTGAGGCGGCTGGTCTGAGCTGTGGCCACAAGATTGTCGGTGCATGTTGTGGTGGCAACCCTCGAACACGCCCGTGGACACCAGCGGTGAGGGAAGCCGTCAAGCTGAAGAAGGAGTCCTATCGGGCTTTTTTGGCCTGTGGGACTCCGGAAGCAGCTGATGTGTACCAGCAGTTGAAGCGGCGGGTGGCTCGGCTGGTCGCCGAGGCAAAAACTCAGGCGTGGGAAGAGTTCGGAGAGGCCATGGAGAAAGACTTCCGTACGGCTTCGAAGCGATTCTGGTCCACCATCTGGCATCTCAGGAGGGGGAAGCAGTGCAGTACCAACACTGTTTACAGTGGGGGTGGTGTGCTGCTAACCTCGACACGGGACGTCGTGCGTCGGTGGGTGGAATACTTCAAAGACCTCTTTAATCCCACCAACACGTCTTCCATTGCGGAAGCAGAGCCTGAAGACTCTGGGTCGGGTTCTCCCATCTCTGGTGCTGAGGTCGCTGAGGTTGTTAAAAAGCTCCTCGGTGGCAAGGCCCCGGGGGTGCATGAGATTCACCCTGAGTACCTTAAGGCTCTGGATGTTGTGGGGCTGTGTTGGATAACATGGCTCTGCAGCATCGCGTGGACATCGGGGGCAGTTCCCCTGGATTGGCAGACTGGGGTGGTGGTCCTCCTATTTAAAAAGGGGGACCAGAGGGTGTGTTCCAACTACAGAGGAATCACACTCTTAAGCCTCCCTGGTAAGGTCTATTCAGGGGTTCTGGAAAGGAGGGTCCGTCGGATAGTCTACATGTGTTTTGTGGATCTGGAGAAGGCAGTCGACCGTGTCCCTCGAGGGATCCTGTGGGGGGTACTCTGGGAGTATGGAGTACCGGGCCCTTTAATAAGGGCGGTCAGGTCTCTGTACGACCGGTGTCAGAGTCTGGTATCTTGGGGTCTTGTTCACGAATGAGGGGACGATGGAGCGGGAGATCTAAAGGCAGATTGGTCCAGCGTCTGCTGTGAAGCGGGCGCTGTACCGATCCGTTGTGGTGAAGAGAGAGCTGAGCCAAAAGGCAAAGCTCTTGATTTACTGGTCGATCTACGTTCCTACCCTCAGCTATGGTCACGAGCTTTGGGTCGTGACCAAAAGAACGAGATCCCGGATGCAAGAGGCCGAAATTAGTTTTCTCCGTAGTGTGTCTGGGCTCTCCCTTAGAGATAGGGTGAAGAGCTCAGTCATCCGGGGAGGACTCAGAGTAGAGCCGCTGCTCCTCCACGTCGAGAGGATCCAGTTAAGGTGGCTCGGGCATCTGGTTAGAATGCCTCCCGGACGCCTCCCTGGTGAGGTATTCCGGGCACGTCCCACCGGGAGGAGGCCCAGGGGAAGACCCAGGACACGCTGGAGGGACTATGTCTCCCGGCTGGCCTGGGAACTTCTTGGGATTCCCTCGGAGGAGCTGGCCCAAGTGGCTGGGGAGAGGGACGTCTGGGCCTCCCTACTGAAGCTGCTACCCCCGTGACCCGACCCACGGATAAGCAGAAGAAGATGGATGGATGGATGGATGGATGGATGGATGGATGGATGGATGAAGGAAATGTAATCTTGTGTCGGCATATACACAGATGGAGCTGCTGCCATGACTGGACAACTGGGTTAACTGCTCGAATTAAGGAAGTTGCACCTCAATGTGAGTCTACGCATTGTGTCATTCACAGAGAAATTCTGGCTAGTAGAAAAATCCCACCGGAGCTTAGTGTATCGGATGATGTAGTTAACGTTAAAAACTACTTTAAAGAACACGCCCTTTACTTGCGCTTGTTTGAGCAGCTTTGTGAAGAGATGAATGCTGGGCACAGATGCCTTCTCTTGTACACAGAAATAAGATGGTTGTTCCAAGGGGGATCACTGGCCCGAGTGTTAGCATTACGCTGCAGGGATATCAGAAAAAAAGTCACTGCTTACTGCACATTTCCCTGACGAGGAATGGCTTACTTACTGTTATCAGTGCGCATGCGCGAAAGCAGTATGCTGCAGTTACATCGCTCCGTTTTGCTTTTAAACCTTCCTTTTTTTGATTACGCGGAGCCAACCAGAGTACCGAGAGTGTAGTCTGATGTGTTTCACCGAGATATGGCTGCACAAGGACATTACGGACCAGATTGTCTCCGTGGATGGCTTTCATACCGTCCGGGCCGACTGGGACACTAAGCGCGGTAAGCAGAAAGGAGGGGGGCTTGCCATTCTAGTAAACAGCAGATGGTGTTACCCGGGTTACATCACCATTAAAGAACAGCTCTGTAGCCCGGATGTTGAACTGCTGGCCGTTGGACTCCATCCATATCAGCTGCCCAGAGAGATCCCACATGTTATTGCTGCTGTCCTGTACATCCCTCCCTCTGCAAACCCAACATCTGCCTGCAGCATCATACACACCACCATCTCCAAACTACAGACCCAACATCCTAATGCCCTCATCATCATGTCGGGAGACTTTATCCATGCCACCATGAACAAAGTTCTGCCAACCTTCAAACAGTATGTGAGCTGCCCTACCAGAGAGGAGAGGACCCTGGACCTGATGTATGCTAACATTAAAGATGCATACATCTCCACGTCTCTCCCCCCTCTGGGCAGGTCAGATCACAACCTGGTTCACCTCAAACCCTGTTATGTGCCTCTGGTGAAGAGGAAGCCTACAACCACAAGAACTGTGAGGAGGTGGTCGGAGGAGGCTTATGAGGCACTGCAGGTGTAATTTGATGTGACTGACTGGCCTGCACTCTGTGAGCCCCACGGGGAGGACATTGATGGGCTAACAGAGTGCATCACGGACTACATCAACTTCTGCGTGGACTGCAATGTTCCAGCTCGGACTGTCACCTGTTACGCCAACAATAAACCATGGATCACCAAGGACATAAAGGCCATTCTGAATGAGAAGAAGAGGTTGTTTAGAGATGGCAACCGTGAGGAGGTGAGGAGAGTGCAGGGGGTACTCAAACGTAAAATCAAGGAGGCTAAGGACAAATACAGGAGAAAGCTGGAGAATAAACTCCAGGCCAACAACTTGAGGGATGTGTGGAGTGGGATGAGAGCCATCACAGAGTTACAGAAGTCCAAAGGCATGGGGTTGGAAGGTCGTGTGGACTGGGCCAATGAACTGAACCTATTTTACAATAGGTTTGATACTCCAGCCCGGCCACCTGCTGGCTTCCCTACAACGACCACTCCACCTCCCCCCACTCCTCCTCCTTACAGACCCCCTGTCTTCTCATCACCACCTCAATCCACAACAACCCTCCCCCTGCTTCACATCATGTCCTCCACAACCTGTGGACCTCCCCCCTCCCCCTACTGTTACTTCTACAGCGTGCTTCACTCCTGACCTGATAAGAAGACAGCTAACCAGACTCCACTCCGGCAAAGCTGCAGGCCCCAATGGTGTATTCCCTAGGGTGCTTAAAGCTTGTGCCTACCAGCTGTGTGGAGTACTTAGCCTAGTCTTCAGCCTGAGCCTGCACCTCCTGTCCCCGTGCTGTGGAAGACATCCTGCCTCGTTCCTGTGCCAAAGACGCCACGTCCTAGCGACCCCCAGGACTACATGATGTGGCACTGACGTCCCACATCATGAAGACCTTTGAGAGGCTAGTCCTGGAGCAGCTAAGGCCTATGGTCAGGCCCTTCACTGATCCACTACAGTTTGCCTACCAGCCCCGCCTGGGAGTTGAGAACAGCATCAACTTCCTGCTGAACAGAGCCTACACTCATCTGGACAAGCCGGCGAGCACTGTGAGAATCATGTTCTTTGATTTCTCCAGTGCCTTCAACACCATCCGTCCGGCTCTACTGGGTGAGAGGATGACTGTGATGCAGGTGGAGGCCCCCATCGTGTCCTGTATTGTTGATTACCTGACGGGTAGACCACAGTATGTATGCCTACAGAACTGTGTGTCTGACAGAGTGGTCAGCAACACTGGGGCCCCTCAGGAGACTGTCCTCTCCCCCTTCCTCTTCATCCTTTTCACCTGAGACGTCAACTATTGCACTAAGTCCTGCCACCTTCAGAAGTGTTCTGATGACTCAGCAATAGTTGGCTGCATTGAAAAGGGTGATGAGAGTGAATATAGGACAGTGGTGGGCAACTTTATCACTTGAAGTGAGCTGAACCATCTGTGGCTCAACGTGACAAAGACTAAGGAGCTAATAGTGGATCTGAGGAGGACAAAAACACCTGTGACCCATGTTTTCATTGTTTTCATCCAGGGGGTCCCTGTGGACACTGTGGAGGAGTGTAAGTACCTGGGAGTGTACTTTAACAATAAACTGGACTGGACTAGAAACACCGATGCGGTCTACAAAAAGAGCCAAAGCCGATATTTTTTCCTGAGGAGGCTGAGGTCCTTTAACGTCTGCGGGGCGATGCTGAGGATGTTTTATGAGTCTGTTGTTGCCAGCATGCTCTTCTTTGCTGTCACATGCTGGGGCAGTGGGCTGAGGGTGGCTGACAACAACAGACTAAACAAACTGATCAGGAGAGCCGGTGATGTCGTGAGGGAGGAGCTGGACACTCTGACGACCGTGGCAGAGAGGAGGATGCTGTCCAGGCTCCAGTCCATCTTAGACAATGTCTCACACCCTCTCCATGACACACTGGCCCAGCAGATGAGCTCCTTCAGCACCACAGAGTGCCACAAGAAATCATTCCTGCCTGTTGTCATCAATTTCTACAACGCCTCCCTCAATGATTCAGACACATCCCCTCTGTAACTGACTTTAATGCATTCTTTGCACTGTTCTTGCACAAGTCACTATCACTTTATTTGTATCTATAGCTATACATATGTGTATATATATATATATATATATATATATATATATATATATATATATATATGTATATATATATATATATTGACTTATATATGTATATATTTATATTACTTTGTGTGGAATGTTGTAAATATATATAAAAAATGTTTGTATATCTGGAGCGTGTAACAAAAGCAATTTCCCTCTGGGATTATTAAATTCTGATTCTGATTCTGATTCTGATTACTTGTGTGACATATTAAACCTGCTCAATGAACATAATCCGTCACTTCAAGGGAAAATGACAACTGTCTTTAAGTTAGCAGATAAAGTAGGTGCATTTAAAGCAACTGGACTTGTGGGGACAGCGCATGAACAGAGGTATATTTGGCATGTTTCAAACATTAGCGGGGATTCTGGAAGAGACTGAGCTGGAGCCAAATCTGTTCTCCTAGCTAGTGCAAGATCACCTGTCTTTGCTTTTAAAAGAGTTTGAGTGCTACTTCTTAACCACAAATGACCCCCGAACTGCCAAGGAATGGATCCACGATCCATTTGCCAAAAAAACAGGGGAGTCCAGCATGTCTCTGCAAGAAGATCAGCTGCTGGAGATCGCAAAAACTGGCGGTCTTAAAAGTATGTTTGAGACAACAACTCTGCTGGTGTTCTGGATTAAAGTCATAGCAGAGTACCCTGAGATCGGCACAACAGCACTGAAAACCCTGTTGCCTTTTCTGACATCCTTTCTGTGTGAAGCAGGATTTTCTGCAGTGACAGCAACCAAAACAAAATTATGTAGCAGACTGGACATAAGCTGCACACTTTGGGTGCCATTAGCCCTTGATGGGACACTCTTGTTGCAGAGAAACAAGCTCATGGCTCCCACTGATGTAGTGTTATGGTGAGTTGTATTTTTTATGTACTTTATATTGTTTTTTGTGTTATAATGTTGGCATGATGTTACAAGGACACTGCTAATAAAGTTGTATACACTGTAGATTCACGTTTATTATTATATTTAGAAAGTATTGTTTTTATAATGTAATAAGTAGGCCTATTTATCTGCCACAGCTAAAAGGCTGGTCCGTGAAAATATTTACCCCGTTTACACTACCCCTTTTTAACCGTTCCGAGACCAGTCCGAGCTCGGTAACCGAGATAACTATCGAGTGTAAATAGCCGAGCCAGACACAACTGGACCGCGCTAAATGCCGACCAGTTCGACGGGTGGGCTCGGCCTGGTTTTTCTCTGGCCCGGTTCTCTAATAACAAAGAGTGCATGAGTAGACTGCGTCATCTCCTTACAGTCAGCTGACATTTCAGACATTCATAAAAATACTTGCTTCCCTACAGTGACACACGATTTACAGTGATGATTCTGCTTAGCAGTTTGATGAACCTCAGCGTCTGTCGTTGTTTCCTGCGACTGTAAATCCTTATTAGATGTTCGTTTGTCTTATCCACTTCCCAAAAGCCGACTCTGTCAAGTAAATTGCCGTCTTCGCCTGACTCGCCGCAAACAACGACGTATCACCAAGCTTAACTGCCTGAATGTTACAGACGCCGCCATTTTTATTTGCTTGAATTCCTCCTTCCATCCTAGAGAGCAGAAGTACCGCAGATCGTCACTAGGTGGCGAGGAAACCAAGGAACCGAGATAGCGTGATGTGTAAATGGTCATCAGAACCAAGCTCAGCTTGGTTAACTGATCCAAGCTCGGACCGAGCTCGGCATGGATCGGTTTAACAAGGGTAGTGTAAATGGGGCTATTGTCTGACATTACACCAAAAAAGGTTGGGGACAGCTGGTATAAGAGATGCGTGGTCAGGGATGAAGATCACAGATTCAAGCGGCAGATCGGACTGTTGGAAGTCTGGACACAGAGCCAATGAGCTGAACACTTCAACAGGTTCAGTTAAGGAAAAAGCTTGGTATCATTCTCTCCTGCCCACAGCCAAACAGTCGTCACACCCTCCTTTGACACAAAGCTTCCTCGTCACACCTCAGATATTTCATCTTTCACCTCAGCCATGGATGCTTTTGCTTCGACATGTTTGTTCTGAGCAGATCATGGGGCTGCTCCCTATGTCTTCCCCTTACACCTTTCTGTCTCAAGTGAAGAGGCAGCTGGAGAGACTGAACCGGATTAAGGCTGCAGGTCCAGATGGTGTCAGACCCAGAGTCCTGAAAGCCTGTGTAGATCAGCTCTCTGGGATTCTACAGCACCTCTTCAGCCTTTGTCTGACCAAAGAGAAGGTTCCATTGTTATGAAAGACCTCCTGCATTTTTCCAGTACCAAAGAAAACTCGCCCATCCGTCCTCAATGACTTTAGACCTGTTGCCCTGACATGAAGGTTCTAGAGAGACTCCTGTTGACCCACCTGAGTAAACAAACAAGCAGCTATCAGGACCCCCTGATAGCTGCTTGTCAGGGGGTCAACAGGACCCCCTTTGCTTTTAAAAGAGTTTGAAGTAGCACTCAATCTCTTTTAAAAGCAAAGACAGGTGATCTTGCACTAGCTAGGAGAACAGATTTGGCTCCAGCTCAGTCTCTTCCAGAATCCCCGCTAATGTTTGAAACATGCCAAATATACCTCTGTTCATGCGCTGTCCCCACAAGTCCAGTTGCTTTAAATGCAGCTACTTTATCTGCTAACTTAAAGACAGTTGTCATGTTCCCTTGAAGTGACGCATTATGTTCATTGAGCAGAGTTGAAGATGCCATTATACACCTGCTTCAACAAACCCACTGACATTTAGACAAGGCAGGCAGCACTGAGTGGATCATGTTCCTTGATTTCTCCAGTGCATTTAACCCAGTTCAAACTGATTAGCTTTGTCAGAAACTCCAGAAGACTCAAGTAGAGGCCTTAACCATTGTCTGGATCATAGGCTACCTGACAAACAGACCACAGTTTGTGAGACTGAAAGGTTGTGGTTTTAACCAGGTGGTCAGCAGCACAGGAGCACCACAGGGGACTGTACTCTCACCATTCCTTTTCACTTTTTATACCTCAGACTTCCAATACAAGACAGACTCCTGTCATCTGCAGGGATACTCAGATGATTCTGCAGTCGTTGGGTGCATCAGAGATGGACAGGAAGCTGAGTGCAGGGAGCTGGCGGACTGCTTTGTGGCATGGTGTGGAAGCAATCACCTCATTCTGAATGTGGATAACACAAATGAGATTATTGTAGATTTCAGGGGAAATAGGAATAGTACCAACACTATTACCATCCTTGGACGAAGAAGTGAAGGTGGTGAAGGAATATAAATACCTCGGTGGTCACCTGGACAACAGACTTGCCTGGAGATGCAACTGTGAAGCTGTCTACAAGACGGGACAGAGCTGACTGTACTTCCTGAGGACGCTTAGGCCCTTCAGGGTTTGCAGCAAGATACTGCAGATCTTCTATAAGTCCATTGAGGACAGTGTGATCTATTCTGCCATCATCTGCAGCATCAGAGCAACTGACTTGAGAGACAGAGAGAGAGAGAGAGAGATAGAGAGAGAAAGAGAGAGAGAGATTTGCCACAGCCATGGCAGTAGCGACAAGCATAAAATATTTTTAAACGCAGCACATTTATTATTATAGGTTTAATTTTGTGCTGACTCCCTGGCTGCGGGTGGCGGTGTCAGTGGAGACAGCTTTCAGGTGTCCCCCAAGTACGAGCTGCTCTGAGTGGGCACCCCTGTGAAAGCACCCTGGTGCTCCCCTCAGCTGTGCTTTGTCTGAAAGGTGGATGAATGGACACTTCAGAGACAAAACTTAACAGCTTTTTGTGTGTATAACATGAGAGAAAGCCTTGATAAATCCATGGATTTGATACAGCTCATCTGCGTATAGAACGCTGAAGTGTCCTTTTTGTTGTTTGTCTTCCTTCAGGCATGGTTTGTAAATGGTAAAATTATATTTCTATATGACCCACTCTGTTCATGGTGGTCCTTAATATTAATGTTGTCGCCCTTCAGTTTTTTTGGACTTCCTCAGAGAAAAAAAAATTATTTTCTCCACACCCCTTAGCCAATCACTGGAAAGTGTTCACTCAAAACGTCTCTTGAGTTAGTACGGTTTGACCCTGCACTTGAGTAGGACCAGAGAAACCTGTGCTGGCTCTGAGAAGAACTGCTCCTGAAACACTCGCAAGCTGGCACAGCGGAGTGGTGCACTGCAATCAAGGCGGTAGAACAGGGGCTTTAAAAGAAGCATGATGGGAGCTTGCTTTCTGGTCCTCATTGCCGTTCTTGTTGTTGAGTTCTTAAGTAACAGTAGTGGAGCTAAGGTAATAAGCTAGAGGTACGTCATAATCTTTACCTCTACATTTAAAACTCAAGGGTGTTCCAAAACTGTGGAATAGTTAAATAGATACATTTAAATGTATGTTTCACTATCACATTTTTGTGTAGGGATGAAAATGCTAAGTTCAGCCCTTCAGACATCAGAGAATAATCAATTTCAATATGTTAACTGCTATAAATAGTTTTTTTATATATATATTTGCCACCGTCTTTTCTTTTTCTGTGTTACAAATAATTAAATGTCTGCCTTTTGCTGTGGCTTCTTATCTAAATGCCTCCTTTCCATATGATTAAATCCAAGTGAAGTAGTCATCTGAGAACAGGAACTGTGATTCTGGATCATCGAGAAGAAGATGAAGAAAGCCCTTTTGCAATAATGACAGTCACTGAATTGTAAGGAACGGAATGATGGGAACAGCTTTTTTCTTCTTTTTCTGCCTGTTCATCTTTTCTTCCTCAGCGTCCCTGCTTTGCCTCGCTTTCACAATTATATACCCAGACCATTTTAACTTAAATTTTATTGCTCAATTCCCACAGCAGTTAGAAGTCAAAGGGGCAGATCACACTCTGGCACCCTAAACCATATTCTTCACCCACACATCCACCCTGTGTGTGTCTTTTTTTTTAGTTTTTCTCTATCCACAGGCATTATCTCAGTTTGGAGAGTACAGGTCAACTGCTAATTTCTTCACTGGAGCTCTTAAGTTTTTCTGGCATTCATAGAGACACAGAGAAAAGGGATTGCTGATGATTAGAGTTAGAGAGAAAACATTTTAACAGAACGTATAATGGTTATGGGAAAATAGAGTCTGAGGAAATTGCAAAGTGAAAATACAACAGCCTTAGATGACTGTGGCAGTAACCCTTCCAGGATGAAACTGAATTGTCCAAAAATAATTCAATTAGCAGTAGGACGTTCTGAAATATCACACTGATTTTACCCCAGTTGAATGTAAAGGTTAGCAGAAATCACAAAAATCTGATTGATAGATCATGTTCTCCTTTGTTAGACAAGAGCTAAAATTGACAACTCAGAATCCTTTATGTTCTATTACTCTTCTCCTTAAAAACAAGATATCCATTGCACCTCTTGCTGTAAAACAAATTAACTTGCTCTACAGATCTGTAGAGCACCTAAGTAACACACCTGTCAGACTACTTTATTTATAAAAAACAATGGCAACGGCTTCACAAAAAGGAACCACAAAAAGCATCAAAGCCCTATCAAAGACTAGAAATTTATAATGTTCACAGAGGACAATTTTTAAAAAAACATTCTGTAACGCAGCCAAGTATCATGTTAATAATGTAGTAAGTCAGCGATAGACAGCAGGGAAAGCCTTGCTGTGTAGAATTCTTTTAAGTATAGCTTCAAAACATCCCACAGCTGCAGACTGTGAAAAACACAATGCTTCCTGACATTTTACATTAAAGGTAAAATGTCAGGAACTCCCATAAATTGCTTTGCCAACTTATTATTATCAATGATTAATGAAGAAAAATTGTGTAGAGTAGGTTAGACAGGAAGTTGTATTCCTTCTTAGGATTAGTCCGTGTATAATATACCTTCAAAAATTTGTAGTTAACCTAATCAATATAACACAACAGGAAGGTACCAGAAGCCTATTTCTTAACTGTCCATAAACACCCCAGCTTAAAACCAAGCTACATTAAGTATTACTAATTTACTAATTTAAGTTTTAGATATCTCTTGGACATTTACTTTTTGTAGAGCTAGCTAGAAAGACAAATAGACAAGGTTGAGTATTGAATTCACCCACTGCAGATCACAAATCTAACATTGTCATCATCCCTGGGTGTTTGGTTCAGGGGCGTAGCTATAAGTGGGCCTGGGTGGGCTTTGTATCAGAGCCTATCCAATCAAGTGGCTTTCCTTTGAAAACATTTTTTTTTTACTTTTTTTTAGGGGTGTCATTTAAAGTCACCACAAAAGCATGGTAAAATAAAATAAAATGAAGCAGAATAAAATTGCATATATGCTTGTCCCAAACAAAAAAACAAAACAAACTGAAATCTTCATGAGAAAGCCTCTGTGCCAGAGGCACAGAGAAAGCCTAATAGATGTTGGAAACATGGTTTTTGTACTGAAACCGTCAACATGTGAAGATGGTGTTGGTAACAATCTACAAGAGCAGATCAGAGGGGAAAAATCAGCAACAGGATCATGTGTAATGATGCAGTATAACAATGCCGCGGCACTTAAAGCAAGTAATATTGTTAAAGCCAGAAGTTTTCCACTCATTAAAAAAAACTAATTTGTGGGTCCAGGGGATCCGGATCAATGTTGCGACAGCGGCCATTTCTGAGCGACATTGCGTTCAAAAACAGAAATAATGAC
This sequence comes from Fundulus heteroclitus, assembly GCF_011125445.2. NCBI lineage: Eukaryota > Metazoa > Chordata > Actinopteri > Cyprinodontiformes > Fundulidae > Fundulus > Fundulus heteroclitus. Next base: position 1,646,830 of record NC_046363.1, read on the forward strand.
TTTGACAGGCTGCAGCAGTTTAAATCAGCCAGAAGCTACTCTGCCATGTTTGTGGCTCTAAATCATCATGGACCTATCATCATGATGGGTCGTGATTATTTTTTTCCACTGTCAAGTCAAGGATGTTCACTTAAACAAAGAGGGTCTTTTATCCTTCCCCTAAGCCTGAATCTTCTCCATTGTGAACTTACAAATGTGCAACTTACAAATAAACTTACTTTCAACTATTTGACCCACCCATTTTTTGATTAGGCGCAGCCAAAAGTAATTTCTTTCACTGGTTTGTTTATTTTTACCTTGTGGATTTAGCACTACAGCACTACAGTAAAATAATAGTCCAAAAACGCTTGTGCATACAGGTTGTGTTTGGGTGTTGTTATACAAATCAAAAGATTGTCATCTGCCTCTTCTCAATATTTTTTCCAGATATTGATATTTTATAACTTCAACATCATAACTGAAAAGTGGGTAAAGAGAGTACTTAGATCTTCAGACAATAAGTGAAAGATTTGTAGTCCTAAATTGAACATACTAAATGATGTAACTTAACTGACAGTTGACTGATATACCTCCCCCTTTTATTTAAAATTTTAACTTTAACCTCAGATAGTCTTTCCATCCATCTTTACTAAAACTGCACATTTTCCCATAAATTCTAAAAAGGCAAGGCAAGGCAAAGAAAATGCAAATTTATTTATATAGCACAATTCAGTACAGAGACAATGCAAAGTGCATTACATGATTAAAAATTAGGAAAATAAAACAGAATAAAAGCAAGTAGGGATAGAATGTAAAAACAAAAAAAAAAAACATTAAAAACAGTAGAACAGTTTAACTAGCACAGTCAAAGGCAATTTTAAACAAATGTGTTTTTAATCTTGATTTAAAAGAACTCAGGCTTTCCGCACTTTTACAGTTTTTTGGAAGTTTGTTCCAGATAAGTGGAGCATAGGAACTAAATGCTGTTTCTCCGTGTTTGGTTTGTGTTCTAGGTATGCAGAGCAGGCTAGAGCCAGAAGATCTTAGTGGTCTGGAGGGTTAATACACTGATATCAAGTCTGTAATGTATTTAGGTGCTAAGCCATTCAGGGATTTATAGACTAACATAAGTATTTTAAAGTCTATTCTCTGAGATACAGGGAGCCAGTGTAAGGACTTTAGAACTGGGGTGATGTGCTCTACTTTCTTAGTCTTAGTGAGGACGCGGGCAGCAGCGTTCTGGATCAGCTGCAGCTGTCTGATCCACTTTTTAGGCAGACCTGTGAAAACACCGTTGCAGTAATCAATTCTACTAAAGATTAATGCATGGATTAGTTTTTCCAGATCCTGCTGAGACATTAGTCATTTATTCCTGGAAATACGAAAAAAAAAAAGACAAGACAGATACTGACCAAGGGAAACTACCAACCAAGGAGCTTTTTGCATATGTTTGGACTACAGAGTGAGGTTAAAAGACACCATTCTTGTCTTGCAAAGAAAATATTCTGTCCTGGGTAAATTCTCCCAAAACCTGTGAAAAATAAAGGGATTTATGATTCTACTAGTTTCTTAAAAAAATATGTTAGCCAGTATTCTGTCTTCTTAAAACACATTTATATAGAATAAGATTATTTGAAATTATGTTTGGCATAATTAAACAAGCCTTCCTTTAGATCTCACCCGCAAATCATTCGATTGAAATTAGGTCTGCGAGCAGAGAACAAACAGCCTGCAAGGAGAAAATGTCCCATTAATGCCCCAGCCGTTTGCTGCCTATTGCACCACAAACGGTTTAAGGGTCAAAAGAGGCCAGTTATAACTCCATTAGACAGAGAAATGGATACCTTGGTATCTGCAGCCTGACACCTGCGCAATGTGTTGTTAAAGTGGCCCCGAGGTAGGGGTGAGGGACACACACATGATGGAAAATTATAGAATGTAGAGTAAAAACAGAAACAAACAAAAGTAATAACAGATAAAAATTAAACGCACAAGAACAGAGGTAAACATCCTATTTTTCCATACCAGCTCTTTCATAAAGGGTCAGGTGGGGACAGATGGGTGAGGGGCAATGCTGGTGCTTACAAAAAAGAATCTTGACCACTGGTCTGTTTGACACAGAAAAGGAATGATAAACAACTGATCTCTTTCAAGGCTACCTCTACATTTCAGAATCACTAACAATAGCAAGTTTAATTTTGTGGTTAAGTTGTTGTTTTTCCTGATGGAATTATTGTGTTAAAGTATTCACTTTCTGAATTTGTTTCTCTTATTTTGTTTAAAATAGGCAAAGCCAAGATCTGGAGTACATCTGACATGGCAGCAGGGTGTCACTAAGCAGGCTGCCAATCAGAGGGCACCATTAATGCCTGTGGTGCTGTCTGGATGAGTGCAACAACTCTCAAGCATCTTCAACAATCAACTGCAACATTAAGCCTACTGACACATTAGACATATAACTGAGATCAGGTCAGGCACGTGCACAGATAGACCCTGGGGGGGAGGGGGGGTTCTAGACATCGCACTCGCTGAAAACACTTGGTTTTTTAAACAATGAGACATGATATATGACAGTGGTCTGTAATCCGGTCCATATATGGGAACATGTGGGAGTTTTTCATTCAAACTGCGTAGAAGTCCGCAAAATGATTTTTTCTGTTGATTGACCCAGATGGTTTTGTAACTTGTAGTGTTACATTTAATATTTAATTTTATCATTTTATTGTATATTAATTTTTGTAATCTGTTAAGGGACAACAGAGGCAAATTAGCTTTATGCTATAATCTAGTGCAATGCATCAAATGGTGAATTTTGTGTTTGAGCTGTATGTCGTCCCTTTTCTTAGATAAAGTAATTATTATTATTATTATTATTATTATTATTATTATTATTATTATTATTGAACTGGCCATGCAAGGACACCTATAAAGTGCTTGTGACCTTGATGGTTTGTGGAGTAAGCTTGAAAAATAAATAGAAGCTCCCTCAGAGATGGGAGGCCACCTGAACATGTCTACAAACCGATCCTTTCTTGAATGCACATTTAAGCTTTTTTCTCAAATGTTTGGAAATATTTCAAAGTCATTGAGGATTGTACAAAAAGTGTGAACGTACTTAAGCTACAAGTGGATAAGTCAAAATGTTTGATTGTTGGGTGTATTAACCCAGACAATTCATTACACCGTCCCCCAGCATACAACAAAAATGTCCGAAAAGGATGGAGTGGAATGTTCTGAGATGTAGAAGGGAGGCGGGGAGGGGGGGGGGGGGCTGGTTATGAAGTGGCTCATTTAGATTTAACCCCAACTTGGCCCCAGCTGCCAGTACTGGTGGAGGAACATAACTTTTCAGCAATTGTAAACTACTTAAATAGTTGTTACATTAAAAGTTATATTTTTCAAACAATGTGACATTTGCTAAAGGAGAAGAAAAGGGCTTTCGGGTCAGGAAATAAAGGAGAAGAGAGATCACAAAAAATCTGAGAATGATCAGAGAAGGAAAAAACAGCTTTGCGCGATCTCCAACGCCATGTAAGCATGGCATGGAAGGCATGTTCGGCTCAGCTCTTCTATGATGTCGGGACAGCAGCAGGCTGAATGGAGTACATCATGTTTACTTTATTTTATCTTTTAGGGGTGTCTTCTTCTATCTGCCATGAAACGTGTATGATTGAAAAAATTTGGCAGCCTTTAGGTAAGGTTTGATATTCTGAGGGGAATGTCCACACTAAGCTGTTTCATGGTTACTAAGGCTAATATCAAAAATGGGATTCCAAAGACTGCTTTAAATATCACCTTATTGATCACCATATTGTCTGTTTTATTTAAAAACAGTAAAATCTTATTAAATCAAAGTCTGCATCACAACAACTCATCTCTCTCACAGATATGGTGTGATGCTGCTTTTTGTCATGATAAAAGAAATAGGTGTTGCCAACAAAACGGATCTTTGAGGCCTCTCTATTCTGGAAATAAATAATTTAACAATGGAACCATCTAAAAGTAAATCAGAGCTTGTAGTATGATGCACTTCTATTTTTGAGGTAAACAAAAATAAAAAAAAAGTTAGAAATTGTCTTAGAAAGGGCATTTTTAGCTGGATTTTGTTTGGACACAGTTGTCTCATGAATACTTTTTGTGGCCCTCTTTCCCTGAATTTTACTGTGACATATTATTGCACTATAATAGTTTGATTATGAAAGCAGTTACATTTTCAATTCACTCTGGAAGTATCAGAAACTATCTTATAAGTGACACTTTAAGAAGATTCAGACTCAGCTGAAATTAGTGTTGGCTTGTCAGAAGTTTAATAAATAAAAGATTAAAAAGATCTGCAACAGAATCGTGGCACAGCGCATCTCTGCTCACAGCAGTGGTCTTTCATATTCAAGCAAAATCCTGTTCATTGTTGTGTTTCCTTCCAGTCAGTCAGGGGCACAAAACCTTCCTCAGACAGCCATTGACCCTGGAAATAATACTGTTATATTTTCTTCTTCTTTCTTATGTCTTGAGCTATAAATCGAGTAGAAGTAATTTGATTTAGCCATGGACATTTGTTATCGATTGTGTGGCCTCTCGGAAGCTCTGCTCAAGTGTTTGTTCAAACGGTTAGAAAGTGAATAACAGTCCGAGAGGAGAAGGGTGGGGGTTGGAGTGAGAAGCAGACGATAACAATGAAATTCATGTTCGGCGCAGACTCTTTGCATTCCTCAAGCAACTATTTATCACAAAATCAAGATGGACAAATTCAAAGTGAAATTCTCATAAAATTGTTTTTTACTTTAAACCTAACAGCTAAATTGTAAATAGATGTGCAATTATATTTTAAGGTGTCACAAAACACTCCAAACTAATTGAGTGCCATTCCTTCAGTACTGATCAGTAAAATCAAATGTTATGGAAAAATTGCTTCAGTGTGAGTTGTATTTTCTAAGTGATTTGCAAAAATTTTATTAATAATTAGCAGAGGTTTTGATTGTTTCATTTTGTATTATTAATTCAAAAGAAGACATTCTATAAAATGACTCTTGATATGTTGCCAAAGGGCATTTTCGTTCAAAAATTCCTGATCTTCTAGTAACATTTCGGTATGATTTTTGCTATACAGATCTTGCAGAAGGACTGAAGGATGTGCAGATTGGTGAGAAAATTCTCAGACTCAGTAACTGAACAGTTTATCTCCACCAACATTCAGTCCACACCACTCCACCAGTTTTTTTTCACTTCTCCTTTCTACTTACATTAGTTGTTTACTTCATCTGTCATACTTACGTATTACTTACGTGTGTGTGTGTGTGTGTGTGTGTGTGTGTGTGTGTGTGTGTGTGTGTGTGTGTGTGTGTGTGAAGCGGTTGTATTATGCAAACCAGCCAGCATAAAATGAAGAAAAAAGTGCTGAAAACTGGACAGAGGAGCAGCACGTCTGTCTACATTGCTCTGGGAGGACAATTAGGGAGTGTTGAAAGGTAACTTGGTCCCTGGATCACGGTGTAAAGATGCAGACTCTGAAGCACATTTCCACCGATCAATGTATCTTTTTCACTGCTTTTATACATCAGCTTCAAAAGAGAGGTCTCTTCTTTATGTTTGTGCACAACTGTTTTTGTATGAGAGGAACATTGTTAGTCCATAGAAAGTCAAGGATAATACTATCACAACACAGTTTTTTTTAAAAAAACATGAAAAAGGTTTAAAATTTCCAGGTGATTTGTGTCTTACACTTTGCTTGCCACCGGGGCAGGAGCTTAGTACCCTTGAAAGAGAACCGTCTTCTTGCATGTGCTGACACTCTGTTACTCCATATGACAATGTGATTCAGGATTAGTTTGTCAAATACATGCAAGAAATTAAGAAGCTTTGTATGTTGGTTTATGTGTTGGGTCCTGCAATGTTATCAGCATGTAAAGACTCAAAGACATAAAATGGCGATCTGCACCACGTAATCTACGTACTTTCAGCAGTTTTAGCAGTACTTTCAGCACCGGTTATTGCAACAATAAACTGCGTAAAATAAGGGGAAAATTGCTCCCTCTGCATTTACTCCTTCAGCCTAGAGTAGAAAAGACCGAGCCAATATGGCGACGACGCAGGATGTGCTCCAGCACGTACTGAGGCGTCTAGTGGCAGGAATGTGTGAACACAGAGAGACGGAGGGATATTTCAGCCAGTTATACTCACAGTGTCTGTAGTCTCTTTATAACTCATTTACCGTCCCTTATTTTAGAGCCCAAATAAGCAACTTCAGTTTCAGAAACGCGCCCAAAAACTGCAACCTGCAACTCACACAATTTACAAGCAACTTTACAAGAAAAGAAGTCCAAAGTTGCTTATAATAAGCGGACTTGGCAACAGTGGCAATGAAACGCCAGAGTTAAGTTAAGCTTATTTCATTCAGAAGCAGTAGAGCTTTCTGAGCTATCTAAAATATTAGCTTCATCTAAACCTTCTACCTACATGTTAGACCCAATCCCAACCAAATTGTTTAAGGAGGTATTCCCTTTGATCAGTGGTCCTATTTTAGACATGATTAATCTATCCTTAGTAGATGGATATGTACCGCAGGCTTTTAAAGTTACTGTTATTAAACCTTTACTTAAGAAACCATCTCTTGATCAAGATAAGTTAGTAAATTACAGACCTACATCTAATCTTCTTTTCTTATCTAAAATTATTGAGAAAGTAGTTGCTAATTAACTCTGTGAACATTTACAAAGTAATGACCTACTTGAGGAGTTTCAGTCAGGCTTCAGAGCTCACCATAGCACTGAAACAGCTCTGGTGAAGGTCACTAATGATATTCTCATGGCCTCAGATAATGGACTTGTGTCTGTACTTGTCCTGTTAGATCTCAGTGCTGCATTTGATACAGTTGATCACAATATTCTCCTACAAAGACTTGAGCATACTGTAGGGATTAAGGGGAAAGCATTAGGCTGGTTTAAATCTTATCTGTCAGACAGATTCCAGTTTGTTCATGTTAATAATAAATCTTCCTCAAACTCTAGGGTCACCTGTGGAGTACCACAGTGTTCAGTCCTTGGACCAATTCTCTTTACTTTATTATGCTTCCGATTGGCAAAATTATCAGACAGCATGGGATTAATTTCCACTGTTATGCTGATGACACTCAGCTATATTTATCCATAAATCCTGATGAATCCAATCAATTACTTCGACTGCAGTCATGTCTTGATGACATCAAAAGCTGGATGACTTTAAATTTCCAGCACTTAAATTCTGACAAGACAGAAGTTACAATCTTTGGACCAGAGCCCTCAAAAAATAAACTTTTTAATCAATCACTTAGTCTGGATGGCATTAACTTGGCCTCTGGTAATAAAGTAAAAAATCGTGGTGTTATTTTAGACCAAGACATGTCATTTAAATCCCATATTAAACAGGTTTCCAGAGTTTCCTTTTTTCACCTCAGGAATATCGCCAAAATTAGAAACATTCTGTCCAGGGGTGACGCTGACAAACTAGTCCATGCATTTGTTACTTCAAGGCTGGACTATTGTAATTCTTTACTATCAGGAAGTCCACAAAATGCAGTTCGAAGTCTTCAGCTGATCCAAAATGCTGCAGCAAGAGTTCTGATGAAAATCAACAAGAGGGATCATATTTCTCGAATTTTAGCTTCCCTTCATTGGCTTCCTGTTAAATCAAGAATATAATTTAAAATTCTTCTTCTAACGTATAAAGCCCTTAATAATCAAGCTCCATCATATATCAGAGCTCTGATTACCCCGTATGTTCCTAACAGAGCACTTCGCTCTCAGACTGCAGGTCTGCTGGTGGTTCCTAGAGTCTCTAAAAGTAGAATGGGAGGCAGATCCTTTAGCTATCAGGCTCCTCTCCTGTGGAACCAAATGAAGTTAAAGCAGAAGTTCAATTGAAGAAACTCACCGCCTGCCTCCATCCAATCAGAGGCCGATCCGCCTCTGATGTGAGCCAATCAACTACGAACCGCACCTCCATAAAGCCCAATCATGTTACCCTGGGCTATCTCTATAGTTATTCTGCTATAGGCTTAGGCTACTGGAGGACATCAGGGCCTATTTTTCTCACTCTACTGATTTCTACTGTTCTCCAGATTTGCATTGCATTACATTGAAATGACTGTTGTCATTTCAGCTTTTAACTTTTTGTTGTCTCTCTTTTTCTTCATAGTAGGTACACCTGGTCTGACGTTCTGTTAACTGTGACATCATCCAGAGAAGACAGATCACCCGCTATTACCATCTAATGTAGAACAGATTACTGGATCAATGTGTGCTTCTGTGCTTTTTTGTCTCTCTTGTTGTGTCTTTGCTCTGTCTTCTGTAACCCCCAGTCTGTCGAGGCAGATGACCGTTCATACTGAGCCCGGTTCTGCTGGAGGTTTTTCCTTCCCGTTAATGGGGAGTTTTTCTTTCCACTGTCGCTTCATGCTTGCTCAGTATGATGGATTGCTGCAAAGCCATGGACAATGCAGACGACTCTCCCTGTAGCTCAACGCTTCTCCAGGAGTGAATGCTGCTTGTTGGGACATTGAAGCAATCAACTGGTTCCGTTATATAGGAAATTTTTGACCAATCTTTGTAATATTATTGATTTGACTTTGTAAAGTGCCTCGAGATGACATGTTTCATGAATTGGCGCTATATAAATAAAATTGAATTGAACTGAATTCCCACTGTCATTTAATTGAGATTATAATGCAGATAAATCTGTGTAGTCATTAGGAAGCTAAGAAAAACAAATTGTTATGAACCATTAATGCGCCGCATTCTGGTTAATAATGTGGCAGATCATTTAACAGTAAAACATGCTTATAAAGCATGACCTGCTTCTTACACTCAAGTCTCAGATGACAACTCTAAGGCTACGTTCACACTGCAGGTCTTAATGCTCAATTCCGATTTTTTTTTTGTGAAATCTGATTTTTTTGCGTGTCGGTTCACATTTCCAAATATATGCGACTTGTATGTGTTCTCCTGTGTGAACTTAATGCGTTCAACCGAAGTGTCCCACATGCGCACTCGAGGACGCGATGACGTCACACATAGCAAGCGTCCTCAGTGTTTGCTGAAGTAAACATGGATTATAATGCTGGCGCGCATTTTGCGGTCATTAATTTATTTTCTAACCGGAGCTTTCCGTCCATTGACTGCTCTTCTTTTTGTAGTCTGCTATGGGTGTCGTCTTTCTTCCCACTTCTGCATAGCAGGACGCAGAATAGTGATGTTTGTCGAGTATCGGTGACGTACAGGTCGGATAAATGTGACCTGGCCGTACAGACACAGGTTGCATTTGAAAAGATCAGATACATATCGGATTCAGGACCACATATCCAAGTGGCCTGGGTCGCATTTGAAAAAATCCGATCTGTGTTGTTCAGACTGTCATAAAAAGATCAGATACAGGTGACATATGGGCAAAAAAAATCGGAATTGGGTCACTTCAGGCTGCAGTGTAAACGTAGCCTAAGTCAACCAAGTTGCTTAATTCTAGAAGACTTTTGCCAGGTGAATGAGTGGAAATTCCAAAAACCATTTGAAAGTTAAATATCAAACACATTTTTTGAGTTGTAGAGTCATAATTACATATGTCACAACTGCCTTTATACCTCCATAAAATAGCATTAGTTGTTTCAGTTTTTTTAGTTTAAGTTATAAAACCAGAAAATTAAAGTAGCGACAACATATATACCTCAGAAAGAGGCTAAAAGAATCCATACAGTATACAATCAAATAAGATGACTCACACTCAGCGCCACTTCACTTTATATGTGACAGATACGAAGGTCAAAGAACCTTCTCTGCCTCTAAAACCTTCATCCCTTTTAACTGTGAACTAGTGAGTGGAGGCAAGCCCTGAGCCTGCCGCTGATATGTGACATCAAGGTGAACTGCTGCCTGTTCCACCAGGAATACCAGGCCTATTAAAAGAGAAAAGAGCCATGGGCCAAATTGTCTGTTTCCTTTTTTAGCCCAACGTCCTCCAGAGGAAAGACTTACAGAGTGATAGGCAGAGAAAGAGAGAGGGGAGACCAAAAAACCGAGAAACTAAGGAGAGATAGATTACGCTGTTGTGTAATCAGAAATAAACTTTTTGTTTGCATTTTACATAATACATTGAAACAAACTGATTTTTTTTTTTTCAAAGGCAGTTATGTTGGTATAGAGGTCAGTATATTGTGTAGGTTTATTACCGTATTGACCTGACTATAGGGCAACCCTGATTGTAAAGCAAGCCCCCTTTTTCTCATACTTATCTTAAGAAAAACATTCAAATGAACAAAATACATAAAATTAACTTTCTTGAAAGAAACACTGTTTAATTGAAATCTTAAGGGAAATTGTCAGGACCCTGCAGGCAGCGTCCGGCAGTTTTCTGCCGGCTCCACCTGATCTGCTTTCCCCACAGGTGACTGGAGTTGACAGGTGGGCGTGGTACACACCTGCAGCTCGTTCAGCAGCGCGGGGCTGCGCTATAAAGACAGCACTCTGACTGCTGGACGATGTCAGAGTGTTAACCAAGTTTTGGTACGCTTAAGAGGCCCCTGTCTCGTGACGGCTTTTCTTCCTAGAGTTAAAACCCTATTTCCTGTTTCTCAGGTCACCCCATCGTCCCGATTGTTCCTCGCTCCTCCATGAACTCTGTCTCCGGTGCCCACTCGGCTTTAATGAACCTGTTAGTGGACCCCTACGGAACCGCTCTGGTTACTCCAGCTCTCCTCGAACCACCCATTCTCCCAGCTGCTGCTCGGGCCCCTCACGGACTCCTCCTGACCGCCCGCCTGTCTCTCCACCACCTTCTGCCATCTAGGAGGGTCTCTGATCGGGTCCGCCTCTCCGCTCCGCTCCCCCTGGCTAGATCGAGGTGCTGGGCGACCGCCCGAGCCCGACTGTGCGTTCTCTCCCTGGCTTTGAGAATTATAAACCTCCTGTGATCGGCTTGAGCTTCCTTGCATTAATAAACATCTAAAACTGCTCCGCTCCTCTTGAGTGTATTCTGCATGTGGGTTAAACACCTCAAAACCATGACAAAAATCATATCAAAAATTACAGACTGCTTTCATTTTTGTTATAAAAGGCAGTCACATAGATCTTTATTGCATTTGCAATACATTTGTAAAAAAAAAAAAAAAAAACCCTCAACAGGTTATAATTTGATTCGTTGGCCACTAATTTACTAATGATTAATAAGTTACTAGTAAGTAATTAACCATGACATAAAATACCATGAAATATTAATAACAAAAATAATTACCACCAATTTAACAACCATAACAATGTGATAAATATGTTAAGCAGTTGACAAAGAACACAACATTGCATTAAAGATCTGTGCAACTAAACAATATTGAAATTAGCCAAAACACAATTGTAATAAAACATTTAACCAAAAAGTTTTTCGACGCAAACTGTCGTGAACTTTGCTCATCAGATGGCTCAACAGTCTGCATGAGGCTTTTATTCATAGATGTCCTTGATCTCGCCGTGCTCATTGTCACTCTCACTCTCAGAACATCATCCTCACTCCCATACAGTGCATTTGCCGTGCAGTTTTTAAATCCACGAACAATGCTCTCTGGTGTCCCTTCACCCCATCCATTCACAAAGCTTACGTACAGGAGGCTTTGAATTTTTCCAGACGGTGTGAGGGTGTGACCACCAGACAGGAGCCACTTGGTGTACCTCTTGCGCAGGTTATTCTTAAAAGGCTTGTTAACCACCACATTCAACACCTGTAACTGGCTTGTCATCCCTCCTGATATGATGACTAAGTTGCCGTTTAATCTTCCTCATCTGATTTTCCACTGCATCAGTCAGGTGTCCGCAGAAGGCATCCATGATGAGCATGTTTCTCGTTTTTCTGAGAGTCCCGTGCCTTGTTCCCCACACCACTTTCAGCCAGTCTGCTACAAGTTAACTCTCCATCCAGCCCTTTTCCTGGGCATGTACATCGATGCCAGCTGGCACTGCCTTTATCAGGACTGTTTGTGTTTTCAAACCACATATTGGGGGCAGCTTTTGTCCCATCTGCCAAGCAAGCCAACATGACAGTGACCTGACTCTTTTCATTACCAGGTGTTTTCACAATAACAGACTTCTCACCTTTTTTCTGCACAGTCCGACTCACAGGTGTAGGCATGTCAAAAAAAACATGGGGGTTTGGTTGGCATTTCCAATTTGATCAAGGGGATATAAGTGTTTTTTCATCAAACCGATCATATATCTCTGAAAAGACAGCAGCTTCTCTCCAAAGTCTCGGGGCAGGTGCTGGGCAAGGCTGGTTTTGCACACCAATGCAAAGCCGAAATGGCGCATCATCCTTTGGCACCAGCAGATGCTATCTTTAAACTCGGTGATGGGTATGTTTAACTCCTTGGCAATGTCCAAAGCTTTCAGCCCAGTGACTGCTCTGGTGATAGGCATGCCCTCGTTGCGTTTCTCATTAACAAACTCCCAAACTCTCCGGTCAATTACTTGGAAGTGGCCGCTTTGAGGACCACGAAAATCTTTACTTTTACTGTTAGCATTTTTCAGATGGTCATCTGAAAAATGCTGACAGTAAAAGAGGAGATTGTGACCATCTCCTCACATTACTCTCCATTTGTTGGCAGCCTGACAGTTTGAGGCCTCTGCCGCATTAACCACCATTATCACAAAATGAATGTCTTCCTCAGTTTTCTGTTAACTTGCCCCACTTTTAACCCTCTTTGATTAGGACAATCACCACATCGCTCCATTTTCATTTCCCCTCAATGTTTTCTTGTGATTAAAAGAATACTCCCAACCAAGAAATGTCACCAGCTTTACAAAACATTGTGTGCCCCCTGCCGTTGTGGTTGTGTAGTGACCCTAGAAAGCTACCAGCATGTGTTAATGATTAAAGACGATCTGACTTTTTCACATTATTTATAATTTTAAAAACTTTGCCCTATATCCAGGCCCATACAGTACTTCCATTCATTGTTTTTCCTTTTCACGGAGGACTAATTTTGCTGAGGACCCTTTTCCAGAAAGGAAACATATTGTTTAGTTATGGATCCACTACAAAATTGCAATGTATTTTGGGATTCGTATTTGTAAATTCCTTCAAAATGCTGCAGAACCTGTACAGTTTACTTCAGTTCAAATATAAATTTCTTTGACCAGGTGTTGTCATTGGTTGATTTAAAGCTAAATCAACCACAGGGCCATCAAACTGACGTTGTGCTACGGCCTCAAAGATGGAATGGGTCCTGGACACTGAAGCTAACAGCTAGTCAGTTGACTGTGAGGACTATAGTGGACTCTTCACCATCTTGAAACCAATCTAGTCTCTAATATGTATTTAAATAATGATAGTTTTTTTTTAAATTGCATAAACACTAAAAACAAAAGAATTACATAATTATCATTACTCAAGAAGCAAAACGCTGGACCAGATTCTCACCACTACAAACACAAAATCAGCTTCACACTTTTTGCAGAACAATACACACAGTGATTTATAAAACACTAAACACACTTTGTCTATGTTAGACACAGACGTATATCATGATGTCTCTTCTTTGTTATTCCAAAGCACGGACTGACAAATCACCACACCCATGAGCCAGTTGATTAAACACACACCAGGTGTACAAACACATGATTGCTTTATTGTAGACACCCCAATCAGGTTTGAGCTCTACAAAAATGCAGCAGGTGAGTCCACCTGCTTTCAACCTACATGGAAGAAGTCAGAGGAAGAAGAGTGAGAGTGAGAATCCGTGGAGGACGAGCAGGAGGTAGAGGAAGAGGAAGACCTGAAACAGGAGGAGAACGTCCTCAAAGAAGAAGAGGACCAAAGTGGTCATATGTCAGCAGTGCTAAGATGGATCCATCATTCAAGACGGCTCTTCCAACGTTGTCTTGCCAATGAGGATATTGCCTGCAGCGATGTTGATGAAATTCTCTGGCCAGATCTAACTAGGTGAAGAGATGTGTAGTATTTACTGTCATTTATGTTATTCAGATTTTCTTTTGTTTTCTTCTCTTACATTACAGTAATTTTAACTTGCACTGGTAGTAAAGCATTTTTATTTGTCTACTTTCTGGGCTTACAGTGTTGGGACATGTTTTGTTATGATTGTCTAAGTTGACTGATTTTGGTTATATGAAGAGAAAAAAATCATATTTTCAACAGTTGATTTTGTGTTGTGTTTGGTGAATTTACCATGTTTTATATTTGCACTTTCTCTGTGTACTTTGCTTACAGTAATCTAATCACTGAGAGGTAGAATTTCTAAAAAGAGTTTTAGGTTAAACACAGCAGTGTGTAACTGGTTAAAACAGAATTAAGCCTTATTAAATGTGCATTCCATATGGTAAGATAATGTGTTTTGTTTTTTTATAAATGCGCATACAGTTTTTACAAGAGTGTTTCATTTTGCACAGGACCTGAGGTGTTCTACAAATTGTGTGTGTGGTTGTACTAATTGTGTAGAGTGTTGAAATTCCGAGCCCGTTTTTGAAATTGTACTTAAGTAATAGTGAAAAACTATAATGCCAACCACATTTTGACATCACATTTATTTATGGTTAATTAAATAATACCTGGTGATGACAGACCTTTTCAATAAAATTGGGATATTATTTAATAACTTTATTTATTTAATTTAATATGTTTCCGACTGATGTTTTCAAGCTTTCATTTCTTTCAGTTATGAAGATTTTTCCCTTGTAGCTCATGGAAACTTCACATTAGAAATTAGGATATTGGTGATGAACATGTGTTTTCAACCTAAAACAATTTAAACATACAGGTCTCTGGCCCTTGGAGATTGACATTTGACAATACAGAAGGTTTGTTCCACTCATAATAACTGTCCAATATAAAGGTAAAGCAATAGTATTTTAGTGGGAATGTGATTTTATGGATTTTCCAGGCCACCTTATTTCTCCTTGACTAAGAAAGCTTTACATGTGTCGTTCTCAGTGTTTCACGAAAGAAGGCTACTGGAGGTACACCAACATCAAACATTTAGTTCTATATGAATAAGAATCACCTTCTCTGTAAACAGATATCCAATGGAAATATGAAGATTTTTTAAAAGTTCACAAAACAGCGTACATTTAAACTGCTGTGATGTTTTAGGACGCTAGATAAGAACGTAATCTAAATGTCAACCAAGTTCTTTTTAAAAGTAGGGCCAAATTGATGTGTAATATGATAATGTAACATGTTTGTGAACATATTTAGGAAAGATGCCAAGAGATAAAAACATGTCAGCTGCAGACCTTTACAATGCTTACCCTCTTATGTACAAAACTGGATGTACTGCAGGATAACTGCAAGAAACACAATTAAACTTTTTTGCTCAAGTCTTTTGATTGTAATTTTATCTTTATCGCTCCTATTTGTGCAAACAATGACATTTTTTGGTTCAGAGACTTGAGAGTGCGCAAATCTGTTGGAATGGATGACTCGTGCCTATACCCTCCTGTAGAACACAGCGGTTAGCACGTTCCTTTTTGGACCCGTGGCAAGCTCCACTGCTGAGCAGGGTGACTTCAACAAATGTATTTCACCCGCCTAATGGAAATCTCAGGTGTTTTTTCCTTGTTGTCCCTGTGCTCAGTTGTGGATCTGTTTATGTCGCTGTACCCAGGCAGTGCTTGGCTCATATTCCTGCAAACAGTGCTGAGTGATGTCTAAAATAATATAATACTCTATTTACAGCTGTTTATATGATACAGCCCTTTTTCAGTTTGAATGACAAAGTTATTGCTTTGTCATTCAAACTGAAAAAGTTCTAGTAATATTAAAATTTAGCATTACTCTCAAAACTGAGTATGGCCTTAACAGCTGCTAAAGAGTAAAAAGTAAGCTAAAATGTGCTAGCTAATATTGTTTATTTACCCAGAATGATGTGAAAAACTATTTAATCTTTTACAGATTTCTGAGTAAATATGAAATACAGTTTTCAAATAATTGCATTTATTAGGGGATCTATTTGAACCTAATTAGACACCCCACCTATGATGAATCTCGAATTAACTGTGATTAACTTGTAGCACATCATTTTGGTTCAATTTCCCTCACCCCATCAAAGCCTGACTGCCACACATTATGACTCAACGTTCAAGAACAGAAGAGAAACCAAGTCATTACCATCTATCAGCCTGGAAATGGTTTCAAAGCTACATAGGCTTTGGGAAAGGTTAATTTACTGTCTCCAGGTTTTGCGTAGATATCTTTATGTTGTGTTTGGGTCACATTTTCAATTCAATTCAATTCAATTCAATTCAATTCAATTCAATTAAATTTTATTTATATAGCGCCAAATCATGAAACATGTCATCTCAAGGCACTTTACAAAGTCATATTTTTTCATGCTATTCAGTTTTCTCTGTTCTCTAATGTGTTTTTTTAAACAATTACATCACAGTATTTGCTGCAAAACTGCTAAACAAGACCATGGACTTCCGGCTAACCAATTTTGTTAATCTGCCATTTTTATTTATCATTGTGATTTTGTAGTCCAAGCTCAAAGATGCCAAAATGTTGTTTATTGGGTGTATTAACTTACACAATTCATTACTACGTCCCCCAGCAGACTACAAAAATGGCCGAACGGGCTGAAGTGGAACATTCTGTGACATGGAGGGGGGCAGGTGTGAAGCGCCTCATTTGTATGCAAAGAGACCGCACAAGAACGAGTTGTTCTTAGCACCGACCTGTTCTGAGGGAATGTGGAGCTTAATGAATGACAAATTCAGACCAAAGCATTGAAGTTCCACTATATTCAGACCACAACTAAATGATTTAAATGTGAAAAGGAACAACCTAAAAGCATGACATGTCCCTTTATCAATAAACAAGGGAAAGGCCAAAAAATGCTTCCATGGGAAAGTTTCAAGGTCAGAACCACACTAGGTGATCCACTTATGAATAGCTCTGAAAAACAAAATATAGGATTTTGAGTGGTCTAAACAAAGCATGGACATAAACAGGCTTTTCATGCTAAAAACAACTCTAATGTAGATTAATTAAACAATTATGCAAGGAACAGTACTCTAAAATTCTTTAGCAGTGATGTATCGGACTAACTGCCATCTATCACAAATCGATGGCAGTTGAGGCTACCATGGGTGGCGCAACCTTTTATTAAGTTTGTATGTTTTCCACTTCCTTTCTGTCCTGGGAACAGAGCTTCTATGTGCCTATTTGTCCCCCATGTCACATTTTACTTTTCTGGATCATACAAGCAGCAATATACAGCTTGTGGCATGGGATTGTCTCACACACCTCAATATGGCACACCTGTCAACACTCGTAGCTCTCAGTGGACCCACAGTGCCTATTTGCACCTCTGAATGAGGTAGAGAGCAAACGCATATCTCCCTCACAGTATACTCACGCCCCCCCCCCCCAAACACTTGCAGTCTGAGAAACTGTGATGCTACACTGACTAGTTTTATTTCTTTTTCTTTATAGCACTGAGTGACTGGAGGTAGACGAATGTGGAAAAAAGAGCAAGATAAAAGATTCCCCCAACTTGCCAATGTTGAATTATTAATTCACTGCACTTATCAGTCCTGTTTCTAATGAGTAAGACAAGATCCCAAGTGTTGTGACCTGTGTAATATTTCTCTGCCAGATTCATTGGAAGAGAAAAGGTCTTACTTGGATATCTGTGGAACTCCTTTAAAAAATGTTATCCACACAGAGCCTAGTAAAAGTATTTGAAATTCTTGGATTAGCTCATATTAGAAGCAAAATACAGAATCATTTGTACTATATTCAGTTTTGCATTGATGCTGATGTTGTCCTACCCATGAAGACAATCAGAATGTTTCCTAACCTGAAACTATGGATAGACAGCACAGTGTGGGCCCTGCTGAAGGCCCAGGAGACAGACCTATAGCAGGGCTAGAAGTGAGCTGAAAAAGGGCATCCAGAATGCAATGGACAGATACAGGCAGTGCACTGAGGAACACTAAGACAGCAACAATGTTGTATATTGTACGTAGCATGTGGAGAGGCATTAGGGCCATCACGGATTATAAGCATAGCGGCCAGCATCTCAACAATGGCTCAGCTCTTCCTGACACCCCAAACAGCTTCTTTGCACACTTTGACTCTCTAAGCAGCAGAAGGTCTGAACATCTTCCTCAGCCAGAGCTGCAGTATCAGCTTCTTGTCCTACATTTGCACCGAGTGACCTTCAACCCATAAGCTCATTACAGGGCCAAGAGGGTGACACCCATTTTCCCCTTCTCTTAAATTAGTTTAAATATGGTGTTTTTTTTCTCAATCACTCGAAGGAGGAGACTTTAATGTTTTAAAACAAGTTACTGGTTTTTTTCAGTTTATTGGTTTACAGCCCTTTAAAGACAAGTGATGTCAATTAAAGTTTTATCAAACATGGTGGAAAAATGCTTCAGGACACAGATATGTTCTTGCTTCGACCTTCAGGGCTGGTATCCTTGGAAGTTAGAAAGTCATACCTTTCCGATAACCTATCATATGTCTTTTTCTGATGTTGTCAAGTGATGCAGTTTCTGAGTAATGGAGGATATAAAAGTGGTAGTCAGCGTTTTATCCTCCATGCTTTCGGCACAATGTGCTTTATGAACTGCTCCAGAGACAGCCGATGATACACAGCGTAAAATTTACTGATTGAAGGCTCTGTCATATGCAGAAGGAGTCCTACAATTGATAGCAGCACTTCTCTGTCAGCATCAGATTCCATTTTATGTGGTGAAAAACACATTTGGCACAGCTTTGGCACATTTGGCTAAATTGTGCCACAGGTCCGCCTGACACACTGCCCACTAAAACCACTGTGTATCAAATATGCTTCAACTGATTCAGTTCAAATTTGCAACAATTATAGTCAAGAATATCCTACATACAATCTGAAGTGTTTAATAGGTTTTCAAAAGGGATTTCATAATGTTTTTCACTCTATATTTAGAAAAAACCTTAAGTGATGCTTACAATTTTTTTTAGCATAAATAAATCAGACATAGTGACAGTTGCGATAGTGGTTCCACTGAAAAACATTATTTTATGTCTTAAATTTACACTGGTAAAAGGTTGCATTTAGACCTGATAATTGTTTCTATTCTTGATTTATTTAAATTGTGTTTTCAGAAAGAAAAGGGCTTATTGTTTAAGGAAAATATCAAAAAGGTTGCAGGTCCAGACATGATTTCAGGTCGGATACTAAAAACATGTATTGACAACTTGCAGGGGTTTTCCTAGACATCTTCAACCTCTCCCTGCAGCTGTCCATTGTCCCTGCCTACCTGAAGTCCTCCATCATTGTGCCTGTGCTCAAAAAAAAAAACATCACCTGCCTCACTGACTACCATCCTTGACTACTGTCCTTGAGTGTCTTGTTAGCACTTCACACGGCTCTGACTCATCTGCAGCATCCCAAACCTATGTTAGGATGCTATTTGTGGACTTCAGCTCAGTTTTCAACACTGGAGTAGGTCCAGGAAGACTGAACATGCTCCTCTGCATTTATGAGGAGGTGGTGGAGCATGTGGACAGCATTAAGTTCCTACGCTGTCACATTTACTGTGATCTCTCCTCGACTCCTACCGGGTGAATCAAAAACGAATAGACTGAAAAACAGGTTCTATCCCAAAGTTGTGAAGGCTATCGTCCCCTACCGAGAATCAAATAAACCTCCAGCCCAATTCATGGTGTGTTTACATGTTTACAAACATGCTGCTGGTTCCACAGATTCTTGATCCCATTGAGAATTATTAAATTGCCTCACATGTGCAATATTTTTCATCTCTCAAAGTGCAATAACACATGCCAACTACTGTGTAGTTTGGCTAACTTTTTTAATTTATTTATCATATTCCAGGACATTACAACTTTTTTATGCTCTTTTGTACTATATACACTCTTTTTATATTGTATTTTACTGTCTGTTGTACTCTGTCTTTAATAGCTCTAATACTGCCCTTTGTACTCTGTGTATCCTTCTAGAACCAGAATTTCCCTGAAGGAGCAATCCCAAGGGATAAATAAAGTCTTTCTTCTCTGTTCTACAGCTTAATTTTAAATTATTTTTATTTTTCAAATTGTGTTTTGGCGTTTTTGGGGGTCTTCCCTAGGAATGCTCATTCTTAGTTTTTGCCTGGACTTATTTGTACCTGTGTGTTATGTGTGCATTAGGAGCTGACATATCACCAAAATGTCATCATGGCTGCATAATGACAAAAGATTCTTGATTCTTCCAATAAACGACCACAAATCAATCATAATTCCCATTGTCATGTGACCATCCTTCAATAAAATACCTGAAACCCGGATGATCTAGTTTCAACACCCAAAATAAACATGGGAGCCACATCAATACAGTTTTAACTTTTGTTGTTTTTGTTTTAATGTTTAATCTTTTTCTCAAAGCCTCAGTTGTTTATTACCCAATTTTATCTTACCCATGTAGCAGTGGTATTTAAACTTCCCAGTATATGTACTCAACATTTCAAGCAGTCACCATCAGGTCTCTGGCTGTTCTCCCATGTCTGTATTCCAGTGGTCTGTTGCCTCCATGCTGGGCTTATTCGTTGAATTTATTTATCCTCCCTTGTGTTCTCTCTGCTTTTGGATCCATTGCAACCATCACACATGATATACAGCTTTCTAAATATTATTAACCAGTGGTAATGTTAAAATATATCTGTCAAATGAAAACAAGTTCAGGGCACATGGTAGCGCAGGGTCAGTTCGCACAACCCATGTATGGAGGGCTCAGTTCTCGCTGCAGTCGTCCCCAGTTTGAGTCCCGGCCCGTGGACCTTTGCCACATTTCTTCCCACTCTTTCTCAACCTCATTTCCTGTCAGCTTGCTGTTAAATAAGGCAAGGCAAATTTATTTGTATAGCTCATTTCAGTACAAAGACAACATAAAGTACTTTAGATGATTAAAACACAGGAAAATAAAAACAGAATAAAAGCAAGTTGGAATAAAATATAGAAAAAGTGAAACAAAATAAAACATGGGGAAATGGAAACTAAACGCAAATATCAATTAATTTTAAAAACAGTTGGACTACTCAAACTGATGATGTTTCAGTCAACAGTTTAACTAGAACAGTCAAAGGCAGTCCTAAATAAATGTGTTTTTAATCTTGATTTAAAAGTACTCTGGCTATCAGTACTTCTACAGTTTTCTGTAAGTTTGTTCCAGATAAGTGGAGCATAAGAACTAAATGCTGCTTCTCCACGTTTGTTCTGGTTCTAGATATGCGAAGTAGGCTGGAGCCAGAAGACCTTAGTAGTCTTGAGGGTTGATACACTGATAACAAATCTGTGATGTATTTAGGTGCTAAGCCATTCAGGGATTTATAGACTAACAGAAGTATTTTAAAGTCTATTCTCTGAGATACAGGGAGCCAGAGTAATGACTTTCGAACTCTAGGGTGATGTGCTCTACTTTCTTAGTCTTGGTGAGAACGCGGGCAGCAGCGTTCTGGATCAGCTGCAGCTGTCTGATCCACTTTTTAGGCAGACCTGTGAAAACACCATTGCAGTAATCAATCCTACTAAAGATAAACGCATATATCCTTTAATCCTTGAAATGTTCTTCAGGTGATAGAAAGCCGAATTTGTAATTGTGTTTAGATGCTTTTGGAGGTTCAGGTCTGAATCCATCACTTG